>NC_080185.1:34321103-34693117 GCF_950295315.1 Erinaceus europaeus
ATTATGATGAAGAAGAGGAGGAGGAGAAGGAGAAGAAGATGATGAAGAAGAGGAGGAGGAGAAGAAGAAAATGGAGAAGAAGAAGAAGAGGAGGAGGAGGAGAAGGAGAAGAAAACGTAGAAGAAGAAGAAGAAGAAGGAGGAGGAGGGGGAGGGGGAGGGGGAGAAGGAGAGGAAGAGGAAGAGGAAGAAGAAATAAGAAGAGGAGGAGGAGAAGAAAACGGAGAAGAAGAAGAAGAAGAAGAAGAAGAAGAAGAAGAAGAAGGAGAAGGAGAAGGAGAAGGAGAAGGAGAAGGAGAAGGAGAAGGAGAAGGAGAAGGAGAAGGAGAAGGAGAAGGAGAAGGAGAAGGAGAGGGGAGGAGGGGGAAGGCGAGAGGGAGAGGGGAACCTGGATGGGGGAGGGGAGGGGGGAGGGGAGGGGGAGGGAAGGGGAGGGGGAGGGGAGGGGGAGGGGAGGGGGAGAGGGGGAGGGGGAGGGGAGGGGGAGAGGGGGAGGGGGAGGGGAGGGGAGGGGAGGAGGAGGAGGAGGAAATAGCTCTCCAAAAACCATCAACAATGACACAGAAACTACTCTGCCCTCACAGGCCCATACCTGCCCCAATAGAAATCTCTCCTTCCATATCCCCTTAACAATATACATAATCGAGAAAATCCAGCAAAGCATCCACAGCACCAACTGCAGGCTCAGCTATAGGAACCACATTTAAAGGCACAAGTCTACATGAATTTAAATGGAAGCTATCATAGAGAACATAGATTTGGAAGAAAATGTCAGAGGCAGGTATCAGAAAAATTATTCTGAGAACAAGCCAAGAAACTAAATTAAATATCCAAAGACAAACCCAAGAGTTCAGAGACCACTCCATTAGATAACTACAAAACATAAAAGAAAAATTCCAAACAAAATTTGCTGGAAAGTTGGAAACCATGAAAAAACAACTCTGAACAAAATTATAAGGTTTGAAGGACGGTTTAAAAAGCTCAGGCTCAGGAAAAAGGCATAGGAAACAGGCTAAATTGTGTTGAGGAAAGAATGTCAATGCTAGAAGAAATAGTCACCACACTTAGCGAATTCAAAGAAGTTGTAAAGGAAAGGTTTAGGGGGAAAACGAAGCAGTCCTATGTGAAACTGCATATTCCAATAGAGAAACAAACAAGAATTAGAGGGGTACCCGAAGAAGAGAAATAGAGAGGAATACTGAAGACATCTAAAGAAATTATAATGGGAAATCTACCACTCCTGAGCAGTGTTCAACACTTGGAGATCCAGGAAGGTGAACAAACACCTAAGTTTTTGAACTCAAAATGGCCCACACCAAGACACATTATAATAACACTATCTAAAAAGATAAGGAAAAAAATATTTCAGGCTTCTAGGGAAAGGAAGAAACTGGCACACTGAGATAAAAATATCTGGCTTTCATCAAATTTTAAACCACAAACTATTTAGGCAAGCAAGGAGTGGAATAATATATTTAATCTATTAAAGACAAAAGCATACAGTTGTGATGCTAAATTACTGCTAAATTACTATTTAAATGAGAGATAAGTGAAAATCTCCTCAAACATTCAAAAGCTGAAGGAGTTTGCCACCACTAATCTGCCTTGCAAGAGCTATTGAAAGGACTACATAAAAAGAAGTGAAGGAGGGCCTGAGAGGTGGTGCACCTGGTCAAGTGCACATATTATCAAGGTCAAAGACCCTGGTTCAAACCCCTGCTCCCTATCTACAATGGGTCCATTTCATGAGTGGTGAAGCAGGTCTGTAGGTATCTAGCTTTCTCTCCCTGTCTCTGTCTCCCTATTCTTTCTCAATTACTCTTGGTCCTATCTAATATATATATATATATATATGAAGTAAAGGAATTACAATTAAACAAACAAATACAATAATTAGATTAACTCTTTACATCTGTAAGAATGACATACATTAGAAACACCTAATGTTAGCAATGATGTGAAGAAAATAAATCCTTCTACAGTGCTTGTGGGAAAGTAAGTTGATCCGACTCCTGTGGAACACAGTTTGAAAACTTCTCAAAACTCTAGATATGGACCTACCCTATGATCAAATAATTCCTCTCCTGTTGACATATACAAAGGAAGTAAATATACCTGTCCAAAAAATTATGTGCACATACCTTCAGTGCATCACTATAATAGCCCAAACTGAGAAGCAACCCAGATGACCAATGACAGGTGAATGGCTAAGAAAGTTTTGGTATATATACACAGTGGAATGCAGTCAATTGTTAAAATGAAAAAAGTCATCTTCTTGTCCCACCTTAGATGGAGCTTGAAAACATCATATTATGTGAGATAAGTCAAAAAGAAGATTAATACTGGGTGATTTTTTTTTTTTACTTTTGGTTTAATAATAGTTGACAAGATTTTAGGATAAGAGGGGTAAAATTCCATACAGTTCCCACCACCAGAGTTCTGTACCCTATCCCCTCCATTGGAAGGTTCCTTATTCTTTATCCCTCTGGGAGTATGGACTTTGGCAGGTCAATACATATTCCCAGCCTGCTTCTTACCATAGGAGGAACTTAAGAAATAAGAACAGAGAAGGGAAACACTAAGTAAAATTTGAACTAAAATAATAGACTCAGGGAAAGAAGGAGAAGGGAAGGAGCTGGTATGTGTGTAGAGTGGGGAATATAAGATGTTACAGGATGATGAGATATTGTATGCATGCATCAATAACTCTACTGTAATCTGTTAACTTCCTAATAAAAAAATATTTAAACAGCAAGAGTGAAATCTGTATGTGACAATATAATAAAGGAAAATAAAGGCATTATAAAATGTTCAGTGAAAGCCACAAAAGATAGGAAAACATATAGAAGATAAAAATAGAAAGCAAATAACACATATAAAAATGTAATTAATGAAACAGATGGTAAAGCAAATATATTAGTAATGAATAAATATTATATTAAATAATATATAAATACATACAATATATCATTAATAAAATTAATATTATATCAATAAAGAAAATATATCAATATAGTAAATGCCTATGACTTAAATACATCAATTAAAAATCAGTGTCAGAATGCATAAAAATTTAACTATATGGATGATAAAAATGATATATCAATCACAAGCTCATTTTATTTTAAAATATATTCACTTATGTTTGTTTGTTTTGGATAGAGACAGAAAAATTGAAAGGAAGAGAGAGAAAGAAAGAGATTTCTAGCACTGCTTCACTGGTCATGAAGGTTCCCTCCGCAGGTGGGGACAGGACCATCTGGGGCCTTGAACCTTGGTCCTTGCTCATTATAACATTTGAGCTATATAGATGTGGTAACGACTATTTAACACACTTATTTTAATATAAACACTCAGAGATTTAAAGCAAAAGGCTGTAAATATATACCATAATTAGCACTAAGAAATCAGGTATAGTTGAATGGTTTTAGAGTGAACTTTAGAACAAGGAAAGTTTTCAGAGACAGGAGCATTAAGTAATGACAGAGGAGTCAACAGTCTTTTGTTGTTGTTGTTAAAGAGTTTCTTGTTTGAGTTAATTAAGACATTTGTCACATTATTTATCATGGAATTTCTGTGTAGTCTTTAAATGTGTGTATAGCTACAACAGAATACCAGTGTACGTGTGGAAGGAATTTATAGAACTTCAAGGAGAAGAAAACTAATCTGCTATTACAATTGAAAATGTTAGTCCTGCTGTATCAGAAATGGAAATATTTAGGCCCAGACAAAAATTAATAAAGTCAAGGGCCCATCGTAATACATCCAAAATAGACTTCCTACTTTCTTCCAACATGAAGACCCCAAATCTCATCTGCTATATTCGTACCTTTAGGTTCTTGATTATTAAACAACTTGTTCTGTTTTATATCTTAATGCTTTTTTGCCAACAAATTGCAGATGTTACTATGACACCAAACCTGACTTCCCTGGGCAGAGGACCTCAGCAATGTGTCCTGGAACCCCACCTCCCCAGAGCTCTACCTCACTAGGGAAAGACAGAAACAGGCTGGGGGTATTGATCTACCTGTCAATGCCCATGTCCAGTGGAGAAACAATGATAGGAGCCAGACCTCCCACCTTCGGCACCTCATAAAGATTGTTGTTCCATACTCCCAGATGAATAAAGAATAGAGAACCCTCAGGGGATGGGATATGGAACTCTGGTGCTCGGAATTGTATGAAATTGTACCACTCTAAACCCACAATCTTATTGATCACAATTAAATCACTAACAAAATAAAATTTTAAAAAAGAAAGAAATGGAAAGATTAAGCAAGCAGAAAGTCAGAAAGGACATAGTTGAAATTAACAGTAATATCATACAACTGGATATGATTGACATTTATAGACAATTTTATCCTATAACAACAATTTACATACTCTTCTCAAGATTATGTGAAATAGTCACCAATATAGAACACATTCTGGACCCTAAAACATAACTTATTGCTTCCATCTGGGATAATTTTTCTTCATCCTAAAAAAAGGCTAGTATTTCACTTGGTGCAGGTGTGAAAATATTTTTAACTTGCCTTCCTTTTTTAAATACTATATTTTTCTAGTTATAGGATTATGGATTGACAGTAATTTTTCTTTCAGGATTTATAGATTCCATATCTTTTTTCTCTTTGCTTTCAGTGTTTGTGTTTTTGTAACAACAGAGTAAGCTATCAGTTCTAATTTGCATCTTTTGAGATGACTGTCTTTTTTCCCTAAGATTTTTTTTAAATTTTCTTTTTGTCTTTTTGATACTTAGGGGGTTCATTTAATTCAACTAGCTTTATTTTTATTTAGATTTATTCTATCCACATTCCATTCATCCCAATACTTGGAATCTACTAATACTTGTAATGTCTTCATAGTTTTTCATTTTTCAGAATTTCATATAATCGGGCTCATACAACATGTAGCCTTTCAGATTGTCTTCTTTAACTTAGTAGTATACATTTACTTTCCTCATTGTATTTTTGATATGTCATTATATTATACTGATGAGTAATAATCCTTTGAATGTACCATAGTTCCACAGTTAATTTTCCATACATTAACTTAAAAAAAAGTGTTTGCTTTATGTTCTGGCAATTCTAAACAAACTTGGTGCAAACATTTATGTGAAGACTTTATGGGGACATAAGCTTTCAATTCATTTGAGCAAATAACAAGAAATACAATTGTTGGATTACATGATAAGAATATGTTTAGTTTGTGAGAATCTACCTCACTGCATCTTCCAAAATGCTGTAAAATTCTTCTTCCTCACAATCAATGAATAAAAGTTGTGACTTCAAATTGTTTCCAATATTTAGTATTGTCATTGTTCAAGATATAACACTGTAAAAGTATGGAGTAATATTTTATTGCTGTTTTAATTTGCAGTTCTCTAATCAAACTTTTTTCATATATTTACCTGCTGTTTGCATATTTTCTTTAATGCACTATCTTTCCAGAACATTTGTTGTATTTAAAAACATCTGGTAATTCATTTAATTACTGTTATAATACTTCTTTGTGTATTTTGAAGAGAGTTCTGCATCAGCTATATCTTTTGCAGATATTTCTCCCAATATGTAATTTGTCTTTAAATTCTCTTGATATTGTCTATGGAAAAGATTCCAGAGTAGTATTCCATGGAGTATATAGCCTATAAATTCTTTTTTAAAATTTTATAAGTGACCTAATATTGATTTACAAAGGTATGCTTAATATTGATTTACAGCTACAAAATGGTTTCACTCATATATGGAACATAAACGATTGAATATACAAATGTAAAAATAAATGTCAACCAATTTTCAAGACTGTGGGTTATTTATCAGCATGGGGATGGGGACACAGTCACAGATGGGAATGGTGAAATAAAGAAACAAAACTAAATAAATAAAGAAGTAAAGAAAGTAAATTACTAACTTAATACTCAAAAAATGTTATAGGATAACAGGGATATAATTCTGCACTATTCCCACCATCAGAGTTCCGTATCCCCACTCCCTTCATTGGAAGATACAGTAGTTCTGCCAAGGTCACAGATATGGATTGACTATTATTTCTATAACTATGTCTGTTTATATATATATTTGCCCTTTTTTTTCATATGGTTCTGCCTTCTCTTCCTTTTTAAGTCATACCTAAATCTCTTACTACTTTCAAATGTCCTTTTTTCCTCTTCTCTCTCCAGATCTTGATACAGTTGGAGTTTAGAGCCCTCTGGTCATCTTCTTCTATCATTTCTCCTGTGCTGGGATTATCACTGGGGGTTGGTGCCTAAGAGACAAATCCATTGTTACTGGTGGCCATCTTTTTCCTTTTTTCCCTTTTTATTTGAAAGGACAGAACATAATTGAGAGAGGAATGGGAGATAGAGAGGTAGGTAGAGAGAAAGATAGACACCTACAGACCTGCTTCACCACTCCTGAAACTTCCCCACTGCAGATGGGGAGCAAGACTTCAAATCTGGGTCTTTGCCCATGGTAACAAGTAAGCTTAAACAGGTGTGCTACTCACTGCCCAGCCCCATTTTGAGTTTTTTTTTTTTTTTGCCTCCAGGGTTATCGCTGGGGCTCAGTGCCTGGACTAGGAATCCACTGCTCCCGGAGGCCATTTTTTCCCATTTTGTTGCCCTCGTTTTTGCTCTTGTTGTAGTTGTTACTGTTGTCATTGCTCTTGTTGTTGGATATGACAAAGAGAAATCAAGAGAGGACAGGAAAACAGAAAGGAGGAGAGAAAGACACCTGCAGACCTGCTTCACCACCTGCAAAGCGACCCCATGCAGGTGGGGAGCTGGGGGCTCAAATCAGGATCCTTACTCAGGTCCTTGTACTTTGTGCCATGTGCGCTTAACCCGCTGTGCTACCACTCAGCTCCCTTGAGCTGTTTTTTAAGGTTTCATGACATAGGGCCTCTCTGTAGATTTCTGCCTGTACCCAGATCTCAGAAATACAGCTCTACGGCAGTTGCTCTCTTCTGCATGTTCAAAGAACTGGGGTTTATTATTCCAGTCAGCAGCTGGGATTTTATTACCTTCACACCAGTCTAGCTTTTTTCTTTTTTCTTTTCTTTTCTTTTTTTTGCAGGGACAAACCACATAGCTTCTCCATCAGATAATTTCCCTGACACTGTGGTGAGTCCTTGCCAGAAGTTCAGTATTCTGACTCCCTTGAAGTCTTCGGTTAAGAACCCAGAGGTTTATAGAAAAAAACATCCAACCTCTATCTGTGAGCTGGGGAGAATAACAGTAATTTTCAGTTGGGGGAACAGGAACAGATAACTCTGACTGTGGGAATGGTGTGGAATTATATATCTGTTTTATTTCTATAAATCAATATTAAATCAAAAAGAAAGAAATAAAAAAGAACAATTTTCCTAAGTATTAGAACAAAATGAGGATGTCCTGTCTCAGCACTACTGCTCAGCACAGTACAGAAAGATAGTCATAGTAATCAGTTAAGAAAAAGACAGTAGGGGGTCGAGCGGTAACACAGCGGGTTAAGTGCACTGGGTATGAAGTACAAAGACCTGCATAAAGATCCCGGTTCAAGCCCTGGCTCCCCACCTGCAAAGGGAGTAGATTCACAAGTGGTGAAGCAGGTCTGCGGGTATCTTTCTCTCCTTCTCTGTCTTTCTCTCTTCTCTCCATTTCTCTCTGTTCTATCCAACAAGGACAACAACAATAATAACTACAACAATAAAACAACAAGGGCAACAAAAGGGAATAAATAAAAGAAAAAGACAGTAAAGAAACCCAGTTGAAATAGGTTATCATTATCTTCAGATAACATGATAATATACATTAAAGGTCTTAATGATAAAACTGCTATAAACTATAAAAAAATTCAGTAATGTGATGGAATACACAATCAATATACACAAATACATTGCATAATTATGCACAGTGAGTCAGAGGAAAGAAAATATATTACTATACCACAACCACCCCTAAATTATCACTGACTGCCTACCCAAGTTCATTTGACTACTCCAATTTTGTAATCTACTCCACCAACCATTGCTCTAGACCAAGACTAATTTTTTCTTTTTATTTTACTTTGCTGATCCCCTCATTTTGTTTCTTTATATACCATCCATGAGTCAGATCATTCTGTATTTCCCTTTTATACACACTGTTTGCTACTGAGTATGAAGTTGAGGCTATTTGGAAAGTTTTCAATTTTTTTTTCTTTTAGAACCTTACTAATGATTTGACAGTATTTTACAAAATTTTAAGATCTCAGGGTTAAAATTTTACACCCACACAGGGTATGCATATTTTAAAATCATAAATGATACTAAATCTTATAGAATGCTTTTTCAAAAACATTTATTGATATCATCATGTGGTCCTTAAAAATAAATATATTGGGGGTGCAGGCAGTGGTGCACCTGGTTAAGTGCTCACATTAAAGTGTACAAAGGCCCAGGTTCAAGCCACTGGTCCCTACTGCAAGGGGAAAGCTTCACGAGTGGTGAAGCAGGGCTGCAGTTGTTTCTCTCTGTCTCTCTCCCTCTTTATCTCCACCACCCCTCTCAATATCTCTGTCTCTATCTGATAATAAATAAATGAAATATTTATAAATAAATAAATGTACTGGGCTATGATGGTTCACAGTGGCATTGTTGATACATGGGTATAGTTTATCTTTCTGTACTAGGTGTAAAACACTGCAAAACACTCTCACCCTCAATTTATATCCTTTTCCATGATCATGCACCAGGACTCCAAGCCCCCCCTAGTTCTTTCCCTTCCTGTCCTCTCCCAGATTCCTTTGCTTCACTGTTCATCAAGTGGTTTTATCTTTTTATTGATGTGATGTATTCCACTAATTGATTTACATACACTGACATATCCTTTGGTAAAGCCCACTCAGTCGAGATGGATTGTTCTTCTACTTTGTTGTTGTATTCAATTTGTCATGCTTTAGTTGAAGATATTTGCATCATTGTTCATCAGGTCTATAATTACTTTTTATAGTACTGTTCTTTTCTGCATTGATATTGGCCTTGTGCAATGTAGTTGGGAGGAGAAAAGAATTTACTTTGCACTTTTCAAAATAAATGCAACTTTGGCACAGTACAGCTTTATCAAATAGAACTGAATTTTAATATGCATAATTCAGTTAGTTGCATTTTGAATCAATGCTACACAGTAATTTCTCTTTCTTTAGGGAAGTTTCAAAATTATATAGTCAGGCTGAATAAAAAACATAAATGACTTCTCTATGACATATTAATATTTTGCTAATTAGCTGTCTAGCTATCCAAATTTGAAGTCTCTAAATCTTTGCACATAATAGTTCTGAAATTAGTACTTTATATAACTGGGAGAAAGTTCATTTCTGGATGAAATTTTAGTTAGAAAACAATTCTATGAATGCTGGTAAAGCTGAACCTGAGATGGTTTTTCTTCTCCATAACAGGTTCAATTTTTGGTTATATTTATCTTTCTTGAATTATTTCAGAGCATTATCACTATATTTAATTACAAAATGTATTCCATATAAACAAATTATTAAAAATATACTATGTCTTTCAGCTCATTCATCAAGAATTTCCAAAATATAAAAATACAGAGTTCAAGGAAGGGCCGTAAAAGAATTGGGCAAATATATATATATATATATATTAGAAATAATAGTCAAACCATATCTGTGATCTTAGGAAAAGTGCAGTAATAGGAAATCTACTTGTGGTCTAGGAGGTGGCACAGTGATAAAACTTTGGACTCTCAAGCATGAGATCATGAGTTTGATCCCTGGTAGCACGTGTGCCAAAGTGATGTCTGGTTCTTTCTCTCTCCTCCTATCTTTCTCATAAATAAATAAAATCTTTAAAATAATCTTTAAAAAAGTAGGAAATCTACTGCAGTTTTCAATGTAGGGAATGGGGGCACAGAACTCTGGTGGTGGGAAAGGTGTGGAATTATACCCCTGTTATAATTTTGTAAATCAATATTATATCACTAATAAAAAATTAAAGAAAATTCAAAAGTTCAAAAAGGAGATATAACAACTTTGAAACAGTAATTAGAAATCAATTAGCATCCATCTGAGAGAGTAGTTCAGACTTGATTCTACGACTGGCCTCACGTTCATCAGTTTCCTCTCCTACTATAGATATAATCTATCTCACCAATGAGGATTGTAGTGGGGGCATAGAATTCAAAAAACTTTGGAAAATATTCACCACTTGTGAAGCTTCCCTGCTGCAGGTGAGGACCAGGGGCTTGAACCTGGGTTCTTGCACACTGTAATATGAATATTTAATGAGGTACGTGCATACACACCAGAAATCACCTGTAAGAAGACAAACACTGAAGATCAAAGGGTATAACAGGAAATAAGGTAGAAAAAAGCAATAATAAAAAAACTAAAGCAAATGAGGAAAATATAAAGGAATTTTGGACAGCATCAAGAAGAGCAATATCGTTACCATAGTGGCAGGAGAAGGGAGAGAAAGTGAAGGAATTAATATTTGAAGAAATTTTTGGCTTAGAATGCTTGACACTAAAGAAACAGACTAACCCCAGATCCAGAGGACTTTTGCTGACTTCAGTAAAAATGAATCTAAACCTTAGTTCATCAAGGAAAATTGTATCCTTAAAATGGCAAAGATCAAAGTCAAAGAGATAATTCTGAAGGCTTCTAGAAAAAAGGCAGATTTAGCTAAATCCCCTAAGACTGTCATCTGATTTCTCAACAGAATACATTTTAAAGCCATGGAATGATAGGCAGGATATATTCAAAGATCTTAGTGGAAAAGGCTTCCACACAAGAATGCTTTATTATTCTAGATATCAGTCAAGTTTGAAGGAGCCATGAAGAGCTATTTTTAAAAAAAAAATCAACAGCAGAAGGAATCAATCACCATTAAACCAGCCATACAAAAAATACTGAAGGAACTCAAAGGATCTTGGAATATGGAATGAATTCATCCATAGCAGGAAAATAAACTAAACCTAATGAAGATAGCAGATTAGCATAGCAGAACTGAGGTTAATAGCTGGTGATAAAGGGAAGTTTCTAAGTCCAATGAGCTTTGTTGGAAGTATATCAGTGATCTGGAGGGGGAAGAATAGCGTAGATTGATGCATTTTGAAGAAGGGAAAATTTGTTCTTTTGAGGCACTTACAGACTTGTAAACCAAGATTACTTAAAAAATAGATTAAAAACAATTATTATATAAAGAATAATTCTATATAACTAAGATAAATGTTATTTTAAATGTGGCATTACTCTATTTTAAATAATGTATAGATTTATATTTAAAATTCCATAGATGAGTGATTCAAATTATGCATAACCATGTTTCTTTAAATAGTAATGTAAATCAGAACAGTAAAGTACATTGATTTTAAAAAGCACTTAAAGAAATATTATTCGAAATTCATATTTGAAGTTAGTGACTATTTTATGTAATGAATAATCATTTCCTACATCTTTAGTGAAAAGTAAACAACATCTGCATCCAAAAATGACAACAACAATAATAACTACAACAATAAAACAACAAGGGCAACAAAATGGAATAAATAAATAAAATAAATATTAAAAAAAGAACAATCTATGGTTAATGTTATCATCACATTATTTGGTAATTGGGTTAACTTTGAAAAGTCCTTTTGATAGGGTTTGCTGTACAGTATCCAGTATCTTGTATATAGCTGTGCTATTGGATGCTTCTAATCTACTTGGTCTACTCTTTTGAGAGAGTCTGCATATCAGATACACAGCCTATATATTAAAAAGATTCAGTTTGTGTTTTGAGAAACTTTGAGACATACAACTGATTTCCCCCCTCTCATATTAATTAACTACTGATTTATATGTCTACATTTTGCTAGGAGTGTACATAAACACCATTCCCACCACCAAAAGACTGTGACCCATCCCTCCCACCCACTCCCACCCCCCACTGGCCCAGGAAGCTGCATGTCTACCCCTCACCACAGGGTTTTTACTTTGGTGCCCTCATCAACAGAAGTTGAGTAAGAAGATCTGAAAGGGAAACTAAAAGCAGGACCTGATCAAATTGTAAGTAGGGCACCAAAGTAAACTGATGACTTTAAAAAATTTCTTTACTAGGGGATTAATATTTTACAGTCAACAGTAAATACAATAGTTTATACATGCATAACATTTCCACATAACAATACAACCCCCACTAGGTCCTCAGCCAACTGATGATTTTTTCACTGGCTCACCAGAACCTCAGTTGCCTCATGATTCTACTTTATTGTAACTGTTCAACCCTAGCTCATATGGTCTTTGTGCCAATAAACTACGTATTGGGCAACGCTCCTTACTTACTTGCTACTTCACTTCCTTTAATCATTATAAGTCCAACAGTGTCAGATCATGTAACAAATACAAAAGCTGGATATGAGCAAGAGACTGGCATACTTTAATGATGATGAGGTCTTTTTGTTCACTACCAGGCCCCCCATCATCCTGGGCCCTATTCAAGGAATTCTTGGATTCCCATATAGGAATGTATGATGGGCCTAGACCTCTAACAGATACCTCTTTACACCATCACTGGACAACTCCATCAGTAACATCATAGTGGGCCCTCTTATGGGCCTCTACATACCTTGTCCTCAATGTGGAATAACAATGGTAGGGACTGGTCCACTCTCCAAAGAAGGGCTGTGTCAACATACTCTGCCACTCGAGGAAGACTGGTCCTGCAATGAGTGAAACCTAGAATGTTCCTAGACATGACCATGGAATGAGAGCTCAGACCTTCATTGATGCAGAGGTTACACAGGGTCCTGTGCTGAATATGAAGACATGGGCCCCAGGTCAGATCAATGGGGTTTACAATTAATATTATTATGTAATTTTCTCATATTTGAGAGGTACTCTGCCCTGAATCAGCTCTCTAGTCCTATCTCTAACTCTGAAACCATCTACCCAGGCAATACCTTTGGTCCACCGGCATGTTAGCTGTTGAGCTCAAGCAAAAATTAGTAAAGTAATGGGCCCCTTGGGATATACTTAAAATAGACTTCTTAGCTTTTTCCAACATGATGACCCTAAATCTCATCTAATATATTTGTACGTTTTGGTTCCTGTTTATTAAATAATTTGTACTATTTATATCTCAATGCTTTTCAGCCACCAAGTTGCAGATGCTACCATGATGCCAATCTGACTTCCCTGGGCAGGTGACTTCACCAGTGTACCCTGGAGCCCAGACTCTGCAGATCCCTGCCCCATTAGGGAAAGATAGAAACAGGCTAGGGGATATGGATTGATCTGACAAGGCCCATGTTCAGTGGGGAAGCAGTTATAGAAACCAGACCTCCCACCTTCTGCACCCCATAATGATCCTGGGTACATACTTACAGAGGGTTAAAGAATAGGAAAGGTATCAGGAGATAGGATGGGATATGGAGTTCTGGTGGTGGGAATTGTGTTGAATTGTATCCATCTTGTCCTATGGTCTTATTGATCACTGTTAAATCAATCAGTAAATAAATAACAAAAAATCATTATTTCCTGTAGACCATTTATCCAGCAAAATAGCTTTATGAAATAATTCATTTTTACATCCCTAGTCACATCAAAACATATTTCTGGTATTTACTCAATACTTTCTCATGATATTTCATAATTAATCTCAAGGATAGTAAATTGATACTTTCTCTCATTAAGTTTAACCTCAAAATAACATTTTATGTTTTGTTCTTTTATATATTTGAATCATCAAATTAATTCAGTTTTTAAAAGACAGATAAAAATCAACTATCCCTTGTTATTTCACTGGGTAAAAATAGCTTGCTTGTTAACTGTGTTTCTTTTTTCACTTCTATTCTCAGTCAATTACTTAAAAGAAATCACAATTAATCATGTGTCTTATAGTCATTTCTGTCAGATATTGGATAAAGTAATCCATTTAAATATAATGCCACAGACTGTAGTTGGTCATGCACTCATTTATGATAAGTGATCTTATTATTTTTCTAAAGAATATGTTCATTGACATTATATTAGTTACATTTAAAGAATCAGATAATATATATATATATATACACATATATTTATATATATATAGTTTCTGGAGTCGATTTTAAAAGAACATAAGTCATTATAAATTTGATGGTTGATTATATATTTGAAGGAATTGACTTACATGATTATGGGCTTTCTAAGGAAACTGAAAGTCCATAGGAGAAGCAGTAAGTAAAGCTTAACTGGATCCCATGAGCATGGGCCCAAGCTGTGTGAACAGGCAAAATTAATTCTTTCTCCTCAGTCTTTTTAAGGCCTTCCAACTGATTAAATCAAACACACTTAGATTATGCAAAACAATCTCTTTAACTTAAAGTCAACTAATTAGAGGCTTTATAAGAAATATAACTTCACAGCATCACCTAGATATTTGATTGTATCAATGGGGAAGAGATCTTAATGAAGGACACACACAAGCACAGAGATCATAATTATGAAACCTTATTTAAATTAGAAAAATGTGCTGTCATGGGGAGTCAGGAGGTAGCACATTGGGTTAAATGCAAGTAGCGCAAAGTGCAAGGACTGGCATAAGGATCCTGGTTCGAGCCCCCAGCTCCCCACTGCAGGGAAGTCATTTCACAGGCAGTGAAGCAGGTCTGCAGGTGTCTATCTTTCTCTCCCCCTCTGTATTCCCCTCCTCTCTTCATTTCTTTCTGTCCTATCCAACAATAACGTCAATAATAACTACAACAATAACACAACAAGGACAACAAAAGGGAATAAATATTTAAAAAAATTAAAAAATGTCTTGTCATACAAACACAGGAGGGAGAGATTTCTGCACAACCTCATGGTGCAGGCATAGGAGACATTCAGCCACATCTCACTGTGAGATATAAGCCATGAATCCAACACTCAATAAGACTTATTTTCTCTCACTACTAGTGGTATAATGAAGTTCCATTCTCCTCCTCCTGCTCCTCCTCCTTTTTTTTTTTTTTTTGCCTCCAGGGTTATCAATGGAGCTCAGTGCCTGCACTACAAATCCACTGCTCCTGGCGGCCATGTTTTTCCATTTTTCTTTGTTGTTGTCATTGTCATTGTCCTTAGTGTATTGTTGTTATTACTGTTGTTACATTGCACAGAAAGAAATAAAGAGAGGAGGGGAAGACAGAGAGGGGGAGAGGAAGATAAACACCTGCAGACCTGCTTCACAACTTGTGAAGCAGAGCCCCCCCCCCCAAGGTGAGGAGCTGGGGGATCAAACCAGGATCCTTGCACTAGTCCCTGTGCTTCATGCCATGTGCGATTAACCTGCTACCCTACAGCCTGCCACCCTGAAGTTTATTTCTAGACCCTGAGATACAAATAAAACTCTGCTCCTCTGTGGCTTTTTGATAATTAAATTGGTGTAGGTAATATGTCAAAATACAAAGAATTTTCTTATCAGTGACAGTTTAGTTTGATCAAATAAGCCATCATGCAGAAATCAACTAGAAAAGTCAAAGAAAATGATTTAACTATCTCTTTTATGTACGTATGCATGCATATGTATTTTTTATTTGTTTATATAACAGAGCAATGCTCAGCTGTGGCTTATGGTAATGCTGGGGTTTGAATTGGGACTTCAGAGCCTCAGGCATAAATGTCTTCTGCAGAACCACTATGCTATCTCCCCTGCCCTGATTAATTATTTCTAAAGCACCAGTGAGCTATTAGGTTGTAGGAAAAGTCATGTTGTATTTTTCTATGTTTGCTTTTATTCTCTCTCTCTTAGCAAATACCATTTACACAACTGTCAATTTATAATATACTGTATCAGATTGGATAGTCAATCCCTGATGTAATTGAATGTATGTAAGTATTATCAGGCACAGCCTTTTTTTTTTTTTTTTTTTGTCTCCAGGATTATAGCTGTGTCTCAGTGCCTGAACTAGGAATCCACTGCTCCTGGCAGCTGGTTTTTCTATCTTTTTTTTTTTGCCTCCAGGGATGTATTAAATATAAAATGAAATATAAAAACAACACATTAAAATGTATCTTCTTTATCTCCTTCCCCAGAGCCCCATCCTACTAGGGAAAGAGAGAGGCAGGCTGGCAGTATGGATCAACCAGTCAACGCCCATGTTCAATGGGAAGCAATTACAGAAGCCAGATCTTCCACCTTCTGCATCCCACAGTGACCTTGGGTCTATACTCCCAGAGTGATAAAGAATAGGAAAGCTATCAGGGTAGGGGATGGGATATGGAGATCTAATGGTGGGAACTGTGTGGAGTTGTACCCCTCTTCTTATATGGTTTTGTTAATGTCTCCTTTTTTAAATAAATAAAAATAAATAAATAAAATTAAATTTTAAAATGAATAAATAAACAGAGAGAGTAAAAGGGGGTGGGCTCTGGAGGTTCCATAGTAGTTATGCAAAATGACTTTAATGCCCGAGGCTCCAAGGTCTCAGATTTAATTCCCACCACCAATGCCCTGGATATAAAAAAAGAAAGAAAACAAATTATATATATATATATATATATATATATATATATATATATGTGTGTGTGTGTGTGTGTGTGTGTGTGTGTGTGTGTGTATGTATATATACATATATGCTCATATTCAACAAGCTGATGTTACACCTGGTAGAGCACGCACATTACTATGCACAGGAACCTGGTTTCAAACATTCCCACTCACCACCCATGGGGATGACCTGTTTTACAAGAAGTGGAACAGAGCTGCAAGTGTCCCTTACCCTTTTCCTCTCCTGTTGCTATGCACGCTCCCCCACCGGGAGATTTGGTTTAGACCTTGCTAGTTTCACACTTCACCTTCTCCCCGCCCCCTACCCTATGTACTTCCTGAGTTCCTGCCACAGACGCCAGAGGAGAAGGATGCAGGACAGATCTGTGTGGTGATTAGTTTAGGAGTCCCTCTCTACCACCAGAGGAGAATGACAGAGAGCACATGTTTGCCCGCTCATGAATAAAGATTAAACTGCGTTCTCAGCTCAGCCGTGTGTCTCTGGTCGTCATCTGTTACCCGCCCGTGAAGCTAGCCTGGCGAATACAACATATGGCGCCCAATGTGGGGCGTGACCTGCCCATCCCCCAGATAAGTGACAATTTGGCTACCTATGCACTATGGCCTTCTCTTCTGCTTATGAAGAGATCTCTAAAGGCCTCTGCCCTTTCTTCACGAGACTGTTTCACTGTTTCTGGAACACTCTGAAACTCTGTGGTTTCCGCCCAACGCCAGCCCACATGAGCCGGCTTTCCGCCGTGTGGCGCAGGGCATTGGGTGTGGGCTCCCCCCATGCTGCTTGGCCACCGAGAGCAGGGCAGCAGGCATGGCAGGCAGGGCTGCAGCCCATCCTGACCGCCACCCTGGGGACCTCAGCCCACACCTTCTGCATGGCTGGCCCACCTGCCCTCCTGCTATGCAGTCTGGACAGATCCTGGACCACCCGGAGACCACAGGCTCCCTGCCAAAATTGGGCCTCCCCCTGGCTGAGATCCCCAACTCAGCTCTGAAGTCAGAAAAGCTAGAATACACAGAGATTCCTGCAGAGATCGCTACCTACAATTCCTGGAAGTGAAGCTGCCCAAGAAGCCACCACTGGACAATGCACTCCCCCGAACAGCTAAGACAGTATATATCTAAACTCGTGTTTAAAATGACATGTCTTCGTAACAAAAGTTTTCCTCCTTGTGTATTGAAGACCATGTTTACATGTGTGTTTAAAGTTTGGTAAACATTAACTTTAAGGTTAAAAATGTAACTTTAAGGCTATATTCTTACCAGACAGAGTTAAATGAAAAAGGTTTTCAACATAGTTCTCATAAAGGGAAAATTAACTTACATTTAAAGTCTGAGTTAAAAATTAGTTAAAAATCAATATATTTTAACTAAGTTAGTATAAAAAAAAACCTGTACACACCTAGGGTGTGTCTCCATCTTCAATGGGTATAACAAAAGGTTAAATAGACTTGTTGATATGTAAAACTCTCGAATCCTTCTCAATTAGAAATGGTAGATTGCACAATGGTTATGCTAATGATTCTCATACCTTAGGTTTTTTTTTTTTTCCCCATGGTTCTTCTGTTTACCTTTCCACATTTTATTGTTTAAACTTTAAACAACCTTAAAATCTTACTAAAAAAGACTTCCAATTGTAACAGAGTTATCAATTGTGGTGAACTTCTAACCTACTACAAGTTTTTTTTCATAAGTAAGTAAATTGCAGCTGTCAAGTTCTCTACAGAAAAGCAGAATTCCAACAGCTGACCTTCCTCATACAACGTTCCTCCCCCTGGCATTCTTCAGTGGACATCTGCTTTGGACTGACACTTCTATCAGACTCACTGGTACACCTCTTGGACACTTTACACAACTCTACAGCAGCTTCCCTTTATGCTGCTGGGTTTCTCAAAGACTGACTGCAGCCAGCTGCCTTGGGACTCTAGGCCATACCACCACCCCCCATGCTAGGTAATGCCCACAGACAAAAAAAAATGCCCGTCGAGGCAAAAGCCCACAGAGGTAGCAAAGGTTCTTTAGCTGATAAAGCTTTGCCCACAGAGGCAAAAAATGGCCCCCTCAGGCCTTCCCTTGGTAGCACACTGGTTCTTGTTACTCGCTTACATGTTCCTCCATGTTTGTGCCAGTTTCTTTTTTTAAAATGCCTGTATGATATAGGTTTCTGTTCACCCCACACTCCTGATACTATAGTCATTTAGTTAAAAAGAAAAGGGGGAATTGTTGCTATGCACGCTACCCTACCAGGAGATTTGGTTTAGACCTTGCTAGTTTCACACTTCACCTTCTCCCCGCCCCCTACCCTATATACTTCCTGAGTTCCTGCTGCAGATGCCAGAGGAGAAGGATGCAGGACAGATCTGTGTGGTGATTAGTTTAGGAGTCCCTCTCTACTGCCGGAGGATAATGACAGAGAGCACATGTTTGCCCGCTCATGAATAAAGATTAAACTGCATTCTCAGCTCAGCCATGTGTCTCTGGTTGTCATCTGTTACCCGCCCGTGAAGCTAGCCAGGCGAAAACAACACTCTCCCACTCTCTTCTCACTCTCTTTTGTCTCTATCAGAAAAGCAAGTAAAATGTAGGAGGAGTACACCAGAAAGTGTTGGAGTCATCGTGAAGGCACCAAGACACAGAGATATCTATGATGAGGAGAAAAGAAAAATAAATAAAGAAAGCAGGAAAGAGAAAGAAGGAAGGGAGGGAGGGAGGAAGGAAGGAAGGAAGGAATGAAGGAAGGAAGGAAGGAAGAAGGAAAGAAAGAAAGAAAGGAAGAAAGGCATGATAGGTGGTGCAAAACTAGTTAAGAGCACATGTTACAATATGCAAGGACCCAAGTTCAAGCCCCTGGTCCCCACTTGCAGGGGGAAAGTTTCATGAGTGGTAAAATAGGACTATAGGTGTCTCCCTGTCTCTTTCTTTATCTCCTCTCCTTCTCAATTTCTCTCTGGCTTTATCCAATAATAAAGAAGAAAGAAACTAAAGAAAGAGAAAAAAAGAAAGAAAGAAAGAAAGAAAGAAAGAAAGAAAGAAAGAAAGAAAGAAGGAAGGAAGGAAGAAAGAAAGAGAAAGATGTAAAAAATGAAAAGAAAGAGGAAAGGGAGGCAGGGAGAAAGGGAGGAAGAGAGAAACAAAATATTGGGGTGAGATTCTTTTGGAAATTCTTACCTCAGGGAGATGAGAAATTATAAACGTGTCAACAACTGTACTGCAAATAATTAAGCCACCCCCTTCCATCAAATGACAAAAAGAAGAAGTTAACCTTGGGGGAAAAAATCTTAATCAATGAAAACACAAGATTTTTCATTCGCTATAGACAGCAGGCTTGTGCTCCTGTTCCCCTGATTGTCCTGCTGAAATCCCAACCTCAAGGTTATGTTATTAGGAATTAGGGTCTTTGGGACATGATTAGGTCATGAATATGGGGTCTTCATGAATGGAAATAATGCTTTTATAAAAGGGACATCCCTCAAAAATCTATTTCCCTTCTATCATGTGATATTGTAATAAACAAAGATAAAGAAAGCTATCTGTCTGCAAGCCAAAAAGCAGGCTTTCACCAGATAAGAAATTCACTAGAACCTAGATTTAGAATTCCCATCCTCCAGAACATTGAGAAATAGTGAGGAAGGAGGTGGTATGGATGACTAGAGGGACAGATCTGCAAGCATAAGAAATAGTCCTGTTGTTTAAAAGCCATCTAATCTACAGCAACATGTTATAGCAGCAAAAATAAACCAAGACATCAGTAAAATTTAAGCACATGAACAAATATTAAAACCAGTGCAATTACAATTTTGGTGCATAATGTTTAAATGATCAATACAAACCTATCAATGTAAGTTAATTATCATGTAATATATAATGGTAGAAATTGTTATATGAACAACATAAAGTGTAAAACTGATATATATATATACATATATATATGAGCAATATAGAAATAATTTAAACATTAAGGAGTAAAGTTGTTGTGTGTGTATATGTTTGAAGTTGTCAATTTAATGTAGAATGGCACAACGTTAAGATATTTCATGAAATTATAGTTGTAAGCACAATGGAAATATCTATAGACTGTATACAAAAAGAGAGTAGAAAACAATCAAAGCATATGATTACAATAAAAATCAAGGAGCATTATAAGACAATGATAGAGGATGAGGAGAGGCTATAAGCACAGAGAAAAATAACTTTATAACAAAAGCAACTCATACATAATTAATTATACGTAAGTGGATATTTTCTAAAGAGTCAACTAAATGTTGACTAAAAGTGACTCACTTTACAGGTAAGAATACATATAGGCTAAACATGAAAGTATGGGGGCAAAATTACCCCGTAGAAGTTGCTATAGTAATATCATTCCTATCACTGAGAAAATTTCAAAGACTTTGGTAGCTATGCCTACGAAGTTTGATGGATACAATATTTGTGTGTGTGTATGTATTCTTCTGTGATATATATCAATCACAATATTATAGTCACAAATATTGTTATAAGCCAATGAAACAGACATACCAGATTTATTTTAAAAACAATATTTGACCAGCAAAGTCAATATGGCAAATAAATATAGTATTTCACATTCTGGTATTTTCCTCATCTTTTTTGATTATATCACAGCATGATTTCTTCAAACTCTGCAAAAGATGGGTTTTAAAAATTATAATGCCCATGTTCATCGGGGAAGCAATTACAGAAACCAGACCTTCCACCCTCTGCAACCCACAGCGACCCTGGATCCATACTCCCAGAGAGATAGAGAATGGGAAGGCTATCAGGGGAGGGGATGGGATATGGAGATTGGGTTATGGGAATTGTGCGGAACTGTACCCCTCTTATTCTATGGTTTTGTTGATGTCTCCTTTCTTAAATAAAAAAACATTTATTTTTTTAATAACTGATATACATAAATGGATAAGTAGATATACAGATAGATAATAGTTTATGACTTGCTTAGTTGTTCATCTACTATTGGGTCTCTGTGTTACTTGCAACTTTGAACTATTACAAATTCTACTACTGTGAACACAGGTGTGCATAGATATATTTGGATAGACTTTTTTTGTATTTTCATTTGCTTTTTTTTTTTTTTTTTTGCTTGCAGGGTCATTGCTGGGCCTCGGTGCCTGCACCATGAATCCATTGCTTCTGGAGGCCATTTTTTCCTTTTATTGCCTTTGTTTTATTATTGTTGTGGTTATTATTGTTGTTGTTATTGATGTTATTTTGTTGGATAGGACAGAGAGAGATGGAGAGAGGAGAGGAAGGCAGAGAGGGGGATAGAAAGATAGATACCTGCAGACCTGCCTCAACACCTGTGAAGCAACCCCCCTGCAAGTGGGGAGCCTCAGCTGGAACCATGATCCTTATGCCGATCCTTACACGGTCTTAGTGATTTGCGCCATGTGTACTTAACCTGCTGCTCTACCTTCCACCCCCACCCCTTGTTTTGTATTCTTCAGATATATCCCTGGGAGAAAATTTGCTGGTTCATCGAGTACACGAATTTCTAGACTTTTGAGAAATCTTCAGATTTTTTCCATAGTACTTTAACATACTTGCGTTTCTATCTGCAGAGTAGAAGGTTACTTTCTCCCCACATCCTTGCCAACACATAATGTCTCTGTCATTTCTAATCTGTTACATTCATACAGGTGAATTTGGTATTTTGTTGTCCTTATCTGCATTACTCTGATAATAGTGACCTTTTTCTTATAATCAGAACATTTTTTCGGGAGTCGAGTGGTAGCAAAGTGGGTTAATTTAGATGTGTTCCAAGGAACCCATGACTAGTAATTTTTGCCTAAGCCTGATAGCTAACATGCAGGTAGACTAAAACTATTGTCTAAGAAGATAGTGTTAGAGCTGAAAATAGGACTAGAAAGCTGGGTCAGGGCAGAGAGTAGCTCCCAAATATGAGGAAAGTATATAAACAACACTAATTATTAACCCCATCAGTCTGACCTAGGACCCATATATATTGATATTATGCACAGGAGCCTGTGTAATCTCTGAGTTCATATTAGTCTGAGTTTGCAGTCCAAAGTCACATTATGGACTGCTCTCATTTTAGGGCCAGTACTCCTAGAGTAGCGTAGTAGTAGCTGGACACAACCTCCCTTTGGAGAGTGGGACAGTCTCTACCATTGTGGCTCTACAGTGAGGTTAAGGTCATAGTGTGGCCCACAGGACGTAGATTTATTTATTTATTTATTTATTTATTTATTCATTCATTCATTCATTTATTTATTTTTGCCTCCAGGTTTATCACTGGGGTTCAGTGCCTGCACTAGGAATCCACTGCTTCTGGAATCCATTTTTCCCATTTTGTTGCCCTTGTTGCTAATGTTATCTTTGTTATTGGTGTTGGATGAGACAAAGAGAAATCAAGAGAGGAGGGGAAGACAGAGAGAGGGAGAGAAAGATACATACCTGCAGACCTGCTTCACAGATTGTGAAGTGACTCCCCTGCAGGGGGAGGGCTAGAGCAGGAGGACTAGAACCAGGATCCTTATTGTCATCCCCCTTAGAGTCATGTGCATGTGCACTTAACCCGCTGCACAACTGCCTGGCCCCCACGAGAGCTCTTATGATGATGTTCTTGATTGAAGTGAATAATTATTATTTCTATAATGATCTGCCTATCCATCTATCTATATTTTTGCCCATTTTTTTAATTTAAGAAAGAAGACATTGACAAAGCTGTAGGATAGGAGGGGTACAACTCCACATAATTCCCACCACCTGATCTCCATATCCCATCCCCTCCCCTGATAGCTTTCCCATTCTCTATCTCACTGGGAGCATGGACCCAGGGTCGCTGTGGGTTGCAGAAGGTGGAAGGTCTGGCTTCTGTAATTGCTTCCCCGCTGAATATAAGCGTTGACTGGTCGATCCATACTCCTAGTCTGCCTCTCTCTTTCCCTATTAGGGTGGGTCTCTGGGGAAGCGGAGCTCCAGGACACATTGGTGGGTTTTATGGTGCTGTTTTTTTCTTCCTTCCTAAGTCACACCTATACATATTACTACTTCTAAATGTTTTTTCTTTTCTCCACTTCAAGAAGAGTTTTTTTTAAGCTGAATGCAATGTGAAAATATTGGCATTTTCTGAACTTTTACATAAAGCCTTACATAATCTTAATGCATACTAATATAACATGCTATGTCTTTGTGATATCTGAGGAGACATGGTAGACTAATGAAACTTTGTGGTGACATTAAAACTATGAAAGTGCTTATTCTCTTCACTATTCTCTCTTAACTAAGGTTTCAAATGAACATTTCTTTACATTTTTATATTCCCGTTTACAGAACCATTCTACTTTACTATGTTTTACATTTCGACATCACTCACTTTTTTAGAGAATACTATCCAGTAACTTTTCTGAGGACAATAGACACTTGAAAATGGAATAAACCTTTGAACAATTTTGTTAACATACATCTAAGTAGCAGAGACAAAATTCATTACAAAGTTAGATATTGCATTGAACTGTCTTCTCTGTGATTTCAGTATATCATTTTCTATATTACATAGATTTCATATTTCATATAAAACTAGTATATAGATGTCACTATTGAGATCATAATTTTGTTTTATACATGCTTCATTGTTATAACGAATTTTAAATTATTCACTTTTTGAAAAAAAAAACAAACAGAAACCTCAGCAAGTAACTTCACTGCATCAATTAAATATTCTGTGGCATAAAACATTCCTTTTGTTTATAACACTTTTTTCCTTCATCCTGAAGGCAACGTGAAAAATGCATTTAAGGTGAAAGAAATAGCCTATCTTGGCACTGTGGCTTAAGTAGATTTCCTATTCATTGAACAGATAAATGAAGCCAGTACAATTTGTTACAAAGAGTGTAGTTTCATCGCTACTGTATTTCTTTGTGATATTCTCCACAGGAAATATTGAATAGTCTATCATTGGTACTCACTGTCAAATCCAGTTTCCAGCTGTGAAGTTGTACCCCTTCCATTCATTTAAATATGGATTATTTTGGCTGTCTTTTGGTGTAGTATATCCAAAATGCTATAGAAATAGTTTCCAAATTTCCATTTTCTTACATAGTCAGGATTTAAAACATAGATAAACCAAGGGATTTGTAGAATAAATATTAAGCAGACTTAAAATATACTATGTGAACCCAAAGATACAACTAGATAATTCTACAATATTTTTTATATATTTATGATGTATTATTTCTGCTTTCTGTAATTTATTCTTCAACCTGAAATATCACTTAACTATGATTTATGTTCTATATTCCTAACATATGTCTGTTTTCTGAATCTCCTTATACAATTTCCAAAGTTTTCTTATCCAAATAATGTTCATTTAGCTATTTTTTCTCTCCTATCTATTCCTTACTCTCAATCTTTTTTTATTAAATAAAGGGGAGGCAACCATGAATTGTCTCCTTCAGTTATTATCCCATACATCTCACACTTGCTTGTAAGAGTACCTATTCCTTCCTCATCCCTTCCTCTTCAAGAGTTTTCATTTATTTTCTGTAAGGGTAATATTTCAACATTCACAGTGAAATTCCTCACCCTCAGCTTCTCAAGACCTAGATTGATTAGAAATGTTCACTTTTATGGCTGCCTTGTCAAGCATTTGGCTCAGGTTTGAACCTAGTCCACACTGCACTAGACAAAGCATTTGTGCTATGATATCTTTCCCTCTCTTCCCCTCTCTCTCTTTCTGCCTGAAAAACTCGTCCTAGAACAAAGAGAATAAAAGAAAGAAACATATATTCTTCTACGTATTTAAGTTACTTAGGCTCCTGGGTTGGCAGTTTTTTCCAATTCTTCTGACAGTGTAGTCTTCAGAAGTCCCCCTTTTTCCAGAACCAGTGATATGATTCCAAAAGGGTCAACCTAAATTAGCAGTAAAGGCATAGGGCAGCCTGATGCCTAAACTATTTGAGATATTAAGGAGGTCTGTGAGTGTACAAACCATTGAGTAGGTTATTCAATCAGCAGGAAGCACAATCTGTGAAATGTGTAAACAAATGTAAGAAGTGATGACAGACTACACAGACAATAAAGCTACACTAGTAATGTGTTTGAGTAAAGAGTATTAGTGACATGACAGAAAGAAAATCAAATACTAAAGGAACCATAACTAGATAAAGAGCAAGCCAGCCAAAGGACAAAGAACAAGATGGAAGAGAACAAAACTGTAGTATGAAATCTAGTTTATACCAGAAAAAAAGGTACTTGAGACTGCTAAGCAGTAACAAAGCTGTTTGGTAAATCAGAAATTGAATGATCTGAAATGAAATTTTCCTTTTGTGAGAGGATAGACATTTGCCTCAGAGTGCTCTTAAAATATTCTTACTTGATGAATTTGAGGTTGAAAATAAAAACTGATAACTTTCTCTAACTTTTCCTCAGTCAAAAAGTAATTTCTTCTATGTCATTGATATTGTAAAGGAACTTAGATTAATGCACTTGAAGGTAGAATGACTGACACATTGAAAAGAGATATTTAGAAAAAGAACAGACTCTAAAACTATGCCACCTGTGCCTACTTCACAAATAAAAGTCAGCTCCCTATCTTATGTCACTATCTGTGGTGCCCTGTATTATTTGTTCAAACTGTTTTCTGATACACTCTACCAAATTCCTCACTATTTCCACAGGTGCTATCTTCATAGAAGTATTATCATTACTACCATATTCCTGTCAGGTGTATCCGTGTGACTTACTTAGACTAAAAGCATCTGAGTGGAAGGAAAATATTTCCTATACAAGCAGAAGTTATGGGTCCTTGTGTGGCTCTACCATAGCTTCTTCCACAGTAAGCTGTGCCTCCTCAATAAGACAGAACCTCAACATGCTACTTTGAATGAAGAATCTGTAACATTAAGAAAAAGTAAGCAGAATATGTATGATGGGTGAAAAACGAATCTTTGCTTTCATATTATACTGACAATTTTAGAGTGTTTCTCATTGCTTAACTTGACTAGCATGCCAGTTTTTTTACTCATGCCCTCACTTCCATAACACCAGTTATGTCTAAGAAATAGACCATCTAATTTTAAACAATTCCTCACAGAAATATGGTGATTATCAGGAGTGGGATGCCTGGAACTTTGTTGGTATATATTGTATGGAATTATAACCCTGTAATCTTATAATCCTGTAAACCATTATTAAATCACTAATAAAACTTTCAAAATTAAAAAATTCTCAGAGAAAATTCAATAAAATGTCAGTCTGAAGTACCAATTCCATTTGCCTGCTTTTTGGAAAATTATGGAATATTGAGTCTTTGGATGTTTCTGGTGATGGTGATTCACTGACTAATGAAGTAGTAATACTGCTATCCAATTCTGATACTTTATCTGAAATATATTATCTTATAATTTAATGAAACCAAGAGATGATTTTTGAAAGCTAAATAAAATATATAAACTACTAGCTACATTTATTAAGAGAAAAAGAGAGAAAGGATGGTAAAAATCACTCAGGAACAAAAGAGGATGTATTACAACAGATGAGGCAGAGATACAAAAGATCATGCAATCTGTTATGGAGATCTATATGGAAATAAACTTCACAACTTAGAAGAAATTATTAAAGTCATTCCAACTGCCAACTCTGACACAAGAAGAAGCAAACAGACTTAAGAGGCCAATCACTAGTGCAGAAATAGAAAAAAGTAATCAAAAGCCTTCCCAAGAACAAAAGCCCAGGTCCAGATGGCTATTCTAATTAATTCTACAAAACATTTAAAGAACTAATACTATTACCTAATACCTAATATTTTTCCATAAAACAGAAGAGGGAATACTCTCAAACACATTTTATAAGGCTAATATCACTCTGATCCCCAAAGCAGGAAAGGACCCCATCAATATATATCTCTGATGAACATTGATGCAAAGATCCTCAACAAAATCCTAGCTAATAAAATCCAGCAATGTAGTAATAGAATAACCCATCATGACCAAATGAGATTTATCCCTGGGAAACAAGGACAGTCCAACATTTGCAAGTCAATCAATGTATGGCCAAATCAACAAGAGAAAAAAATCAAGCTATTTTATCAATTCATGCAGGAAAAAAAGCATTTGATAAGGTCAAATACCCATTTATGATAAAGGCCCTCATAAAATTTTGAGTGGAAGTAATATTCCTCAATATAATAAACGCTATATATGACAAATCCCTGGCTAACATCATACTCAACAGGCAAAATTGAACGATTTCCCCTTAAAATCAGAAACTAGGCAAGGACTGCCACTCTAATCACTTCTATTCAACATAGTCCTAGAAGTCCTTGCCATCAAAATCAGGCAAAAAACAGCATTAGATGAATTGGATTGGAATTGATGAATTTAATTTATCATTATTTGCAGATGATATGTTTCTATATCTAGAGGACCCCAGAAACTCTGCTAAGAAAAAAATAACTACTGGAAATCATCAATAAATTCAGTAAATCAGCAGGTTACAAAATCAATACTCATAAATCCATGGCATTTCTTTTTACAAAAGATGGACCAAAGGAAATAGAACTCAGGGAAGCAATCTCATTTACAATTGAATACAAAAAGGTAAAATATCTAGGAATAAATCTAACAAAGGAGGTGAAGGATATTTTCAAAGAAAACTATAATACATTGTTAAAAGAAATAGGCAATGGCACAAAGAAATGGAAGAACATTACATGTTCATGAATTGGAAGAATAAATATCATTAAAGGGGAAATACTGTCAAAAGCAATCTATACGGTAAATGAAATCTCTAATAAAATTCCAATAACATATTTCAAGGAAACTGAACAACTTATCCAAAATTCTGTGTGGAACTTTATAAAGAAAAACATTAACAGCAAAAGCTCTCCTGAAGAAAAAGAAGAAAATGAAGGCAGCACAATTTCTGACTTCAGTTTATATAACAAAGCAATAGTAGTTAAAACATTGTGGTACTGGAACAAAAATGGTCATATGGACCGATGGAATAGGTTAGAGAGCCCAGAAATAAACTTACACATATATAGGCACATTATACATGATAAAGGGCAAAAACTACCAAATGAGGAAAAGAAAGTCTTTTTAACAAATGCTGTTGGGTGAATTGGACAATCACATTAAGAGAAATGAAAGTAGACCGCCACTTAACATCATGCACCAAAATTAACTCAAAATGCATCAAAGATATGGATATGAGACTTGAAACTTGGGAGTCGGCCATAGTGTAGTGGGTTAAGTGCATGTGGCGCAAAGTGCAAGGACCAGCGTGAGGATCCCGGTTCCAGCCCACGGCTACCCACCTGCAGGGGATTCGCTTGACAAGCAGTGAAGTAGGTCTGCAGGTGTCTATCTTTCTCTCCCCCTCTCTGCATTCCTCTCCTCTCTCCATTTTTCTCTATCTTATCCAACAACAATGACATCAATAACAACAATAATAGCTACAACAGTAAAACAACAAGAGCAAGAAAAGAGAATAAATAAATATTAAAAAATGACTTGAAACTGTAAAACAAATAGAATAATATATTGGTGACTCCACCCCATGGTCAAGGGAGACAAAACCAAAAATGAATAAATGGGACTATATCAAATAAAAAAGCTTCTACACATCAAAAGAAAAGTCCATAATGATAAACAGGAAAACCAGAAAATGGGAAATGATATTTGTACACTATACTTCAGATAGTTGATATCAAACATCTATACTACACTTGATCTTAGCCAAAAGGCCGAGAAGCGATGATATCAAATATCTATAAAGAACTCATATAGCTCAACCAAAAGAAAAAGAACAACCAATTAAAAAGTGGGCAGAAGATATGAATAGACAGTTCTCTAAAGAAAAGATATATATGGACCACAGACATATGTGGAAATGTTCCAATTCACTCATCATTAGAGAATGCAAATTAAAACCACATGGATATACCATCTCACACCTGTGAGAATACATTTCATCAATAAAACAGCAGAAGATAAGTGTTGGAGAAGATGTGGAGAGAGAGGAATACAAATTGGTGCATCCATTATCAACAACAGTATGGAGAGTCCTTAAACAAATACAAATGGAAATACCACATGATCCAGCAATTCCACTGCTAGGCATATACCCACAAGATATAATAACACTGATTTGGAGGGATACTCACACCCCATGTTCATAATGGCTTTATTCATGATAGCAAAAACTTGGAAACAACCAAAATGTCCTTCGACAGATAACTGGATAAAAATGTTGCAGGACATATACTCAAGGAAGTATTACTCAACAATAAAAAAGATGATAGTGTGTCCTTTGGGGGTAAAGTGGATGGAATTGGGAAAGATTATGCTCAGTGAAGCAACTAAGGAGGTGAAGGGAAACCACAGAATCGTGTCACACATATGCAGAATATAGATAATAGAGCAAAGTAATGTGAAAAAAGTCAACCTATATCAAAGATGGTGGGAGAACTATAGTGGTTATCTGTGGGAATGGGGGTGGGGATGGGGACACGGATCTTTGGTGACAAGAGTGATGAAAAAAAAAAGAGACTATACTGTAAACCATTACTCAATAAATTTCTAAAAAGAAGAAGAGGAGGAGGAGGAGGAAGGAACAAGAAGGAGAATGAGAAGAAGAAAATCATCCAAGATCAGAAAAACAATGAAGACTGAGATCTTCTCGTGGTGCATCCCGTGAGTACCCATTCATTGGGGAAACTGACGATCCTTCCTAGCCGACTGAATCCACATGGATCCCAGTCACTTTCAAAGCCAGCAACAAGCAGCTCCTGACAGCTTTCAACCTGACCTGTTGACTGGCTACGGAAGAAGGGCAAACGCTAGAAGAAGAAGAAGAGTCAACTGAATAAAAATGACACAATTTCATTCAAAGTTTTCAACATTTACTAAGGCTATTGTGTATAGAATAGACAGAGTACTGTATGGACAGAATGGATAGATCCTTACTGGATCAGGGAGTAAAAGAAATCTAAGGGTAGAAACTTGATAAAAATGGAGCCTGGTGGTGGCATACCTGGTTAAGAGCAGTTACAAGGACTCAGGATCAACCCTCCCCCTAGTCCCCACCTGCAGGGAGGTGGTTAGTGGTGAAGCAGTACTGCAGCTCTCTCTCCCTCCCCCCCTCCATATATATATACACCTTCCCTCTCAATTTATGGCTGTCTCTATCCAATGATAAAGATAATAAAAAAATTAGAAGGAAATTTGAGAACACTTAGGAAGAAACCTAAATTCTAAAGATAGTGTGTTATGTATACAATATATTTGACAGTCTTAATTTTTTGTAAAGAAAACATGGATTCAGGGTCCCATAGGTAGTTACCACAGATAATAGGTTGCCTTTCAGACTGTGTATTCAATAGTTGTCTCTAGCTATAAAAAAAGAATGATAATTAACCTTCTTTAAAATGTATTTTGAAGGAAGAATTCACTCTAAGAGCCTTTGCAAATGGTAATAGGTGGTGCTTCCTATGCCAAATCTCAAAAAAAAAAAAAAAAAAAAAGAGGAAGAAGGAAGGAAGGAAGAAAACAGAAAAATAGAAAGCAGGGCCACTGGAAAAAAATGGGCGATATATATACATAGACATACATACATAGTTATAGAATCAGCCCATATCCATGACATTGAAAGGGCTACTGCAATTTCCAATGGAGGCAATAGGATATGAAACTCTGGCAGTGGGAACTTGTAAAATTATACCCATATTATCTTATAAATTTGTAAATTAGTATTAAATCACTAATACAAAGTAAATAAATAAATAAATAAAACCATTCTGATAGTTGACAAACACTTTTCCATTAGGGAAATTCATATCAGATATATCTAAACCATACCTGAAAGACTCTTTCCAGTAAGCTATATGAATATTACTCAAACATAACTGAGTTATCAGAGCTCAGCCTGAGGTTAGTAAAAGTTTCTATACATTTAATGTCTTATCATTTATTATAGAAGAGGTTATCGATCAACTAACTAATAAATAGTAGTCATATGCTGAGTTTAAACCTATCATCTCTGGATTCAGTTATCATACCCAATGTTTACATTTTTATCATCTTTATTTACTTATTGGATAGTGACAGAAATTGAGAGGAGATGGGGAGATAGAGAGACATGGAGAGATACTTGCAGACTTGCTACACCACTCACAAAGCTTTCTCCCAGCAAGTGGGGACTGGGGACTAGAACCCGGGTCCTTGTGTACTGTAAGATGTGCATTTCAGCAGGTGCACCACCACCCAGCCACCCACACACTATGTTTAAGTAGTTGTAATCATCCCATTAAGTGTTCTGTTTCCCACCCAAACCTACCAATCTGTGTCTGAAAGGCCTGATGCTTTGTAATCATCATTTGTTACTAAAAAGGACCATTATCTTAAGGAAAGGACTTTTTGCCAAGACTATAGCCATTGCTATGAAGGTGAAGTGTGGAAAAGTCATTTCCAAGCTCTCAGATACACAAAGAACTGTAGTCTCCCTGAGTAATATTTTGGGTATCCTGTGTCTCCAGTCCCCTGATGATGCACCATTTTCCTATATTGAATCAGAGTCTTATTTCACCTCATTCTAGAACTGTGTAGACAGTTACTTAATTGAACATACAACAAGAAGTCATGCAATGTGACTATTATAGGAATATTCATTGACATAATCTAATCCGTTGAGATTTTTGAGACACAAGGTTTATATCATCCAAAACACTATATTAATTATGTGTTTTATTCAAGATAAGCAACAATAACTTCTATGAAAACAGTATCTAAATTTTAGTGGCTTATATAAATAGAACACTAATTCTGATTGATGCCACTGTTTTAAATGGCTCAAATTATTCCTTGGGATAGATTTCCTTGGAAATACTAGTTTCTTTCATCTTGGGATGCAGTATGCTTTAAAATATAACTCTAGTGGAGGCGGAGCCAAGATAATGACTTGGAAGCAGCTGCTAGCATGAGCTCTGAGAACAATTGTTGGAAAGGGTAGGATCCTGGCCTTTGTGACACCAAAGAGATGACTATAGCTCAATTTAGGTTAGAAAATAGAGAAAAAAGAAAGGAATTTTTTATTATTTCTCTCCCCCCACCATAACCAGACCCCGGGGGTGGGTAGCCACTTGCTAGCAGGCTCCCCACTGACCATTTTTCTTTACCAAGATTCCAGGATCACCAGGGGTGTCAATCCAAACCTGTTCCTTTCTGAATCCCTTGACTCTTTTCTTTTCTGCATAAGTGACTTAGGCCCAATTGGAGTTACAAATATCTGACCAAGCAAAGCTTCACCCCGCCTGAGAAAGACTTCTTGGAAGTTGTTTTTTGTTTGTTTGTTTGTTTGTTTTTTACAATCAGTTGTCTCTGCTGCTGCTGATGAGCTAATCAAGAGCCGTCCAAGCTGCAGACCCATTGTTAGGGCTTTTTATTCTGTTCTATTTTATTATTACTATTATATATACAAGTGTTCCTTTGCAACCCCTCCCTCAGGTTGAACAAAATTAACTGTTAGTGTATTTTCCATTGGTAGGTGATCAGGTATCTTATCCACTGTAAGAGGAACTTGTTTCACTCTTCCTACTGCCTCTAGCCACTCTCACCCCTCTTCTTCCTCCTAGCTAAGTAAATAAAAGAATAAATAAATAAATAAAATAAATTTTAAAACTCTCCCTTCACTGCTCTTTTTTACTGTTTTTTTTTTCATTTATTTTTCTTTTCTCTCTCCTTTTTTCCCATCTTCCTTTCTTCCTTCTTCCTCTGCTTTCTGAATTCATTGATACTCATTTATAAATTATTTTGGGGAAGAAATCGGACTCAGATTGGACTCTCTTTGTGAGTGTCTCTGCTCTACTTCCCTTTCTCCTATTGCTAACCCTAGAATTTATAGTGGAAAGTAGATCTGCATAATTGTCCATTCCCGCTATCCCTAATTTCCTTTCTCTTTCTTTTTCATTTAGATGTAGTTGGTATTTTTTCTTGGACTGGAGACATTGTTGGGCTAACTGGTATTGGTTAAACTGCTTCAATACTTACTTCAGCTACTATTGTAATATCTGAGAGTGGTGATTGCATTTGTCATAAAGGTATTCAGTATAGCATGGCTTGTACTCAAAACAAAGCAACTGAGGAACAACAGAACATAAAAATGAAAAACACATTAATAAAACTGCTACTACAATGAATGAAGACAAGAGCCCAGAAGAAACTACAAATCATCCAGAAGTAACCATAGAAAAGAAAAGTATGCAAGCAATAATAAACTTATTAATAACAGAAATGAAAACAACTTTGGAGGAAAGGGCTAGCAGTATTAGGGAAACAACAGATGAGACCCTCAAGGAAAATACTAGCTACCTCAAGTTAGAGAACTGAAAGCTAAAATAGCTTAAATGAAGAAAGAAGCTGAGGGAAGGGAAAGCAGACTAACAGAAGCAGAAAATAGAAATAGCCAGAGGATGAGCTAGACAAAACAAAGAAAGTGGTAAAAGAGCGAAAAAAGAGATTGAGAGACACTAAAAACAACAACAGAGACATATGGGATGATCTCAAAAGAAGTAACATTCATATGATTGGCCTGCCAGAGGAAGAAAGAGAGGAAGGGGAAGCAAACATTCTAGAGGAAATTATAGAAGAAAATTTCCCAGACCTGAACAACAGAAAGGACATTAAGGTTCAAGAGGCCCAGAGACTCCCAAACAGAATCAACCCAGACCTGAAGACACCAAGACACATCATAGTTACAATGAGAAGTAGTAAGGATAAAGAAAGGATACTAAAAGCTGCAAGAGAGAAACAAAAAGTCACATATAGGAGAAAACCCATAAGGCTATCAGCATACTTCTCCACTCAACCTCTAAAAGCCAGAAGAGAATGACAAGATATCTATTGATCCCTGAATGAAAAAGTGTCTCAACCAAGGATAATATATCCTTCTAGACTTTCATTCAAACTAGATGGAGGCATCAAAACCTTCTCAGACAGACAACAGTTAAAGGAGGCAACCATCACCAAGCCTGCCCAGAAAGATGTTCTATATAAACAAGAAAATCACCATAATACTTGCAATATATCAGAGAAAATAAAAAATTGTTGAATAATGGCACTACAATATATTAAATCCATGATATCAATAAATGTCAATGGCTTAAACTCACCCATCAAAAGGCACACAATGGGAGAATGGATCAGAAAACATAACACAACCATATGCTGTTTGCAAGAATCCCACTTGACCCAACAAGATAAACACAGACTTAAAGTGAAAGGATGGAAAACTATCACACAGGCTAATGGACCACAAAAAAAGGACAGGAATAGCCATTCTCATCTTTGACACAATAGATTTTAAATTAAATAAAGTAATAAAAGATAGCCAAGGTAATTACATAATGATTAGAGGATCAATCAGCCAAGAAGACTTAACAATTATTAACATTGATGCAACCAATGAGGGACCATCTAAATACATCAAACACCTACTCAATGAACTTCAATAATACATCAATAGTAATACAATAATAGTGGGAGATTTTACCACCCCACTCTCACACTTAGACAGATCAACAAAGCAGAGAATCAACAAAGAAACAAGATAATTAAATGAAGAGACAGAGAGACTAGACATCCTGGACATTTTCAGAGTTCTTCACCCCAAAAAAGTGGAATACGCATTCTTTTCAAATCCACACAAGACACACTCAAGGATAGACCACATGTTAGGCCAAAAAGACAGAATCAACAAATTCAAGAACATTGAAATCATCCCAAGTATCTTGTCAGACCACAGTGGAGTAAAGCTAACATTTAACAACAAAGAGAAAATTATTAAAAGACACAGAATTTGGAAACTAAACAACATACTCCTTAAGAACCACTGGGTCAGAGAGACACTCAAGCAAGAAATTCAAATGTGCCTGGAAACAAATGAAAATGAATACACAAGCTACCAAAATATTTGGGACACAACTAAGGCAGTACTGAGAGGGAAACTCTTTGCCATACAATCACAAATTAAAGAACAAGAAAAAGCTCAAATAAAGATCCTTACTACACACTTTAAGGACTTAGAAGAAGAGGAACAGAGTAACCCTAAAGCAAACATAAGGAGAGAAATCACTAAAATTAGAGCAGAAATATACAACATTGAAAATAAGAGAAACATAGAAAAGATCAATGAAGCCAATTCTTGGTTCTTTGAAAAATTAAACAAGATTGACAAACCCTTAACCAGACTCACTAAACAAAAAAAATTAGAATACTCAAATTAATAGAATTGTAACTGATAGAGGATATATCACAACTGACACCACAGAAATCCAAAAAATAATGCAAAACTTCTATGAAGAATTATATACCACCAAGCTAGAAATTCTGGAAAAAAAGGAAGAATTCCTAGAAAGATATGCCTTTCCTAAACTGAACCAAGAAGAACTACAAAACCTAAATACACAAATCACAGACAAAAAATTGAAACAGTTATTAAAAATCTCCCCAACAACAAAAGTCCTGGACCACATGGCTTCACAAATGAATTCTACAAAACATTCAGGAAACAGTTAATATCCAAACTTCTAAAGCTTTTCCATAAGATCAAAGAAACAGGATCACTCCCTTCTACCTTCTATGAAGCCAAAGTCACCCTGATACCAAAAGCAGATAGAGACACAACAAAAAAGGAAAACTACAGACTAATATCTCTGATGAACATAGATACCAAAATATTAAACAAGATCTTAGCCAACTGGATACAGCAGTATATCAAAAAGATTGTTCATCACGACCAAGTGGGATTTATCCCAGGAATGTAAGGCTGGTTCAACATACGCATGTGAATCAATGTCATTCAAAACATCAATAAAAGAAAAACCAAAATTTACATGATTATCTCAATAGATGCAGAGAAAGCCTTTGACAAAATCCAACACATGCTCAAAACACTACAAAAAATGGGAATAGATGGGAAATATAGCAAACATACAGCCAATATCATACTCAATGGACAGAAGCTGAAAGCATCCCCCCTCAGATTGGGGACTATACAGGGCTGTCCACTGTCACCATTACTCTTCAAAACAGTATTAGAATTTCTTGCCATAGCAATCAAGCAAGAGAAAGAAATCAAAGGAATACAGATTGGAAGGGAAGAAGTCAAGCTCTCACTATCTGCAGATGATATAGTATACATAGAAAAACCTAACGAATCCAGCAGAAAAGGATTGGAAGTTATTAGGCAATATAGCAAGGTGTTAGCCTACAAAATCAATGTACAAAAATCAGTGACATTTCTCTAATGCAAACACTAAAACTGAAAAAGAAGACATCCAGAAAACACTGCCATTTACTGTTGCAGCAAAATCAATAAAATAAGTAGGAATATAGCTGACCAAAGAAGTGAAATATCTGTATACTTAAAACTATGTGTCACTCTTCAAAGAAATAGAACCTGATGCCAAGAAATGGAAAGACATTCCATGCTCATGGATTGGAAGAATAAATATCATCAAAAGGAGTATTCTCTCCAGAGCCATATACAAATGTAATGTGATACCCATCAAAGTTCCTCCAAGCTTCTTTAAGAGGATAGAACAAAAACTTCAATCATTTATCTGGAAACAGAAAACACCTAGAATTTCCAAAACCTTCTTGAGGAAAAGAAACAGAAATGGAGGCATCACACTCCCAGATCACAAACTATATTATAAGGTCATCATCGTCAAAACAGCCTGGTCCTGGAACAAAAATAGGCATACAGACCAGTGGAACAGAATTGAAAGCCCGGAACTGAACCCCCACACCTATGGACATCTAATCTTTGATAAGGAGGCCCAAAGTATTAAATGGAAGAAAGAGGCTCTCTTCAATAAATGATGCTGGAAAAACTGGGTTGTAACATGCAGAAGACTGAAACTGGACCACCTTATCTCACCAGAAACAAAAATCAACTCCAAATGGATCAAGGACCTGGATGTTAGACCAGAAACTATCAAATACTTAGAGGAAAACATTGGTGGAACACTTTCCCACCTAAACCTCAAGGGCATTTTTGATGAAGCAAACCCAATTGCAAGGAAGACTAAGGGACTACATCAAATTGAAAAGCTTCTGCACAGCCACATAAACTATTAGATGAACAAAGAGACCCCTCACAGAATGGGAGAAGATCTTCACATGCCATACATCAGACAAGAGACCAATCACCAAAATATACAAAGAGCTCAGCAAACTTAGCACCAAAAAAGCAAATGACCCCATCCAAAAATGGGCAGAGGATATAAACAACACATTCACTTCAGAGGAGATCCAAAAGGCTAACAAACATATGAAAAACTGTTCCAGTTCGCTGATTGTCAGAGAAATGCAAATAAAGACATCACTGATATACCACCTCACTCCTGTGAGAATGACATACAGCAAAAAGAACAGCAGCAACAAACGCTGGAGAGGCTGTGGGGACAGAGGAACCCTTCTGCACTGCTGGTGGGAATGTAAATTGGCCCAGCCTCTGTGGAGAGGAGTCTAGAGAACTCTCACAAGACTATACATAGACCTTCCATATAATCCAGTAATTTCTCTCCTTGGGATATACCCCAAGGATTCCATAATGCCCAATCAAAAAGATATGTGTACACCTATGTTCATAGCAGCACAATTCATAATAGCTAAAACCTGGAAGCAACCCAGGTGCCCAACACCAGATGAGTGGCTGAGAAAGCTGTGGTATATATACACAACGGAATACTATGCAGCTATTAAGAACAATGAACCCACCTTCTCTGACCCATCTTGGACAGAGCTAGAAGGAATTATGTTAAGTGAGCTAAGTCAGAAAGATAAAAATGAATATGGAATGATTCCACTCATCAGCAGAAGCTGAGAAAGAAGAACAGAAAGGGAAACTAAAAGCAGGATCTGATTAAATCAAGAGTAGGGCACCAAAGTAAAAACCCTGTGGTGGGGGGGGTGGACATTTGGCATCCGGGGTAGGGGTGGGCGGGGGGTGGGTGGGAAGGGACACAGTCTTTTGGTGGTAGTAATTGCGTATATGTACACTTCTATTAAAGTGTAGTCATATAAATCACTATTTAATTAATATTAGAGGGGAAATTTGATCGTATGTCTTGAACTTTTAAAAACAGAGAATGAGTCTTTTTAATACATAGGCTGACTCTTTGATATATTGACTCTCTCAAAAACCTAGACCAGGGATAATAGAAGCAACCGGTGGCACAGATATATACAAGATGCTGGGTATTATACAGCAAACCCTAACAAAGAGACTTTCCAAAGTTAACCCAATTACCAAATAATGTGATGATAGCAATAACTATCCATTGTCTCCTTGAACCCTAAGACAGCAGGAAACTCACATTTCCTACAATAGAGCCTATATTTCCCCCAGTCCTGAAACCTTAGGGTGGGGCCCACTTTCCTGCATGCTTCTCTCAATTCATATCAAATAATATTGCATCCACCGAACGCAATCTAATCAATGCATTGAGTGCCACCCCAGCATGCTTCAATTCAGACTGTGTCCAGAGACTTCAGGTGTTGAATGACAACCCTTCAGCTTCATCACTCTGGTGAGACCTATCCTTTCATGGGATTCTCTAATTCCATTCCAGCTGGTCCACTCCCCAATAAAGTCCCCAAACCTAGATATAGTCCAGGTCCCCTGAGATAGAGCATATGTTTACATGTGCTCGTAAACCAGGGAAAAATATATACCTGAAAGCAGAAGTACACAAGAGTCTGCAGGGAGTACCCCCCCAACATTTCATCTGCACCATTGCAGCCTTTAGATCCATTATTGTTCAAGAATTTGTTTGGCTTCTATGTTAACTCTCTTTTCAGCCACCAGGTTCCAGATGCCAGCATGATGCCGACCAGACTTCCCTGGACTGACGACCTCACCAATGTGTCCTGGAGCCCAGATTCCCCAGAGACCCACCCTACTAGGGAAAGAGATAGGAAGACTGAGAATATAGATTGACCAGTCAACGCCCATGTTCAGCGGGGAAGCAATTACAGTAGCCAGACCTTCTACCTTCTGCATCCCACAATGACCCTGGGTCCATACTCCCAGAGGGATAGAGAATAGGAAAGCTATCGGGGGGGGGGGGATAGGATATGGAGATCGGGTAGTGGGAATTGCGTGGAGTTGTAAGCCTGCTATCCTACAGTTTTGTTAATGTCTCCTTTCTTAAATAAATAAATAAATAAATATAACTTTAGTGATACATGCAGAAAGAGAAGAGAACATTAATGATGACAGAGAGGAAGTAGCCCCAGCATGTATATCATATATGCTCACGTTGCTATCAACCATTTGGACATACTAGAATTAGTTGTAAAGGATATTGCAAAATATTATTTCCATACTACTTGTATACCAGTTGAGTTACTGGATCCAAATAAGTAGCCTAGTTCACTGATGTAAAATAGATACACATCATTAGTTCATATTTCTCTCATTTCTATCTATACTTACAAATCTATGAGCAGTGACCCTCTCTTTACAATCATTTTGCCAGTATTGGAATATTTAAGCAGCTGTCTACAAAATATGATGCATTTTTCTACCCAAATGTTAGATGATTTACTCACTTATACATACTTAATTATGCTCACTGTGTATCTGACCTTCTGATAATTTACAGAATTAAAGCCCAGAAGATTAAAGAAAAATGAAGATTCAGTATAGCTCAGTGGCATCAGAAAAACATTTTTGTGGCAAACTTCTAAAGTCCACCTTTCCAGGATCAACTTCAACAGAAGTCTAGAAACTTGCAAAAATAATAAACTTGAATCTTGGTTAGAGAGCTGTGTCGGCATTGTTAATCCTAATTGCATCTCCTTTCTCTGGACAATTTGAAGTTAAAGTAACACTATTTGCTGTTGGATCAATAATATATCTTCAGAATTCCAATACTGTACCAGGAAAGGGCAGAAATAATTAATTCAGTAAAGTACAGACACTTAGACACCTAGTATGGAGAGGAAAACAGGTTGTACCATTGTATCAAGAATGATATTGTAAACCATTAATCCAACAATAAATTATATTTAAAAACTTCAGCAAAGTAGCAGGATACAAAATCAATACATCAATCTGTGGCATTGAGGGTGGGGTAGCACCACAATGGGTTAAGTGCATACAGTATGAAACATAAGGACTCACACAAGGATCCCAGTTCAAGGCCCTGGCTTCCCATTGCAGGGTAGTTGCTTCACAAATGGTGAATCAGATCTGTAGGGGTCTCTCTCTCTCTCTCTCTCTCTCTCTCTCTCTCTCTCCATATATATGTGTGTGTGTGTGTGTGTGTGTGTATCCATCCCCCTCCTCTCTCAATTTCTCTCTGTCCTATCCAAATATGGCCTCCAGGAGCAGTGAATTCATAGTGATGGCACCAAGCCTCAACAGTAAGCCTAGAGGTAAGAGTAACAAATCAAATTAAAATAAATCTGTGGCATTTCTACATACAAATGATGAGTCAGATGAAGGTGACTGAAAAGCAATTCCATGTATAAGTGGACACGGAATGATACTATACCGTGAAGTGACTCTTACAAAGCAGGTGAGGGATCTTGACAATGAAAATTATCGGACACTGTTAAATAGAGAATGACACGAATAAATGGAAGAGCATGTCTCATTTATGGACTGGAAGGGTAAATATTAAAATGGCTATCCTATAAAAAGTAAGCTATAGATTTATTGGACACCCTTTAAACAACAACATTCTTCAAGGAAATTAAAGATTTTATCCAGAAATTGCAGTGGAACCACAAAACACTGGGCATAGCAAAAGCATTCCTGAGGGTGAACAAAAAAGGGGATGAGGAATCATGGTTCTCAACGTGTATTTATTTATTTTTAATTTCACTGGGCGGTGTTATTGGTTTACAGTATAGTCTTTAACACATAGGCACAAAACTTGCATCTCCACACTGAGTCCAAGTTTCATCTTATGTTTCCCTTCACTTTTCTTTATTCTTAAGTTCCACATATAAGTGAGATTATTTGGTATTATTTTCTCTCTTTCTGGCTTGTCTCACTCAACATTATTCATATATATATATATATATATATATATATATATATATATATATATATATATATATGAAACACTGACAAAACCATAGGATAAGAGGGGTACAACGCCACACAATTTTCCACCACCAGAACTCTTTATCCCATCCACTCATCCACTCCCTTGATAGCTTTCCTATTCTTTAACTCTCTGGAAGTATGGACCCAAGGCCATTGTGGGATGCAGAAGGTGGAAGGTCAGGCTTCTGTAATTGCTTCCCACTGAACATGGGCATTGACACGTCGATTCAGATTCCCAGCCTGCCTCTCTCTTTCCCTAGTGGGGTGGGGTTCTGGGGAATCAGAGCTCCAAGACATATTGGTGGGGTTGTCTGTCCAAAGAAGTCTGTTTGGCATCATGTTAGCATCTGGAACCAGGTAGCTGAAAAGAGAGTTAACATATAAACCCAAACAAGTTGTTGACTAATCATGAACCTAAAGGCTGGCATAGTGCAAATGAAGAGTTGGGGGTCTCCATTTTGTAGATAGCTGGTAGGCATATTTTTATTATATTCAAAGGGCCTGCGGCTATACTAGTTTTTTTCCCCCTCTGAGCATTAAATCTGATATGCAGGGGGATCCTAGTTATTGTCTGGGGAGATGAAGTCATGGCTGGGAAAAGGACAAGACAGCTGGATCAGGGAAGAGAGTGTTGGGTAGTATGCCAGCTCCCCCTGGCTTCTGCTTAACCATATGCCTATATAGGGATTGATTTGTTCAAAGCTTTGGTCTATTTACATAAATCACTTTTACATTTACATGAAGCATCACATTCCCTCCAGGGCATTGGTGGTTTAGTGGTAGAATTCTCACCTGCTCCACCCCCTCTAGTTGTCACACCCTGATCCTCTCCTTGTCAAACCCTGATTTTCACCAGTCACTTTTCTCTCCACCCTCTCTGCGTCACATCCTGTTCACACCCTACTTGGGAAGTATATATAAAGACAACATTGTTCGTTTTAGTTAGTTGTTAGTTTAGTCTAGCTTGGTATAGATTGCACTGCGTCCTGCATGAATAAAGAGATACTGCGGACAGCTCAACCATTAGTCCCTGGTCGTCTGTCTCCCGTCAGTGAAGCTCAGCCCAGCAGAGAGTAGCTCCCAAATATGAGAAAGGTGTATAAATATTGTTGACTGTAAACCCCATCGATTTTGTCATCTGGGGACCATATTAAGCTTAGGAAGCTATGTGACCTCTGCATCCCTGTAGATCCAAGCTCATATTCTGTGGTCATGAGTAGGAATGTTCCAAGATGTACCAATATCAGAACCCATCTTCCTCAGGTGTAGCACAGAGTATGTTGTCCATCCTCCCTTCGAAGGATGGAACATTCTCTATCATTGTTGATCCAAGTTGAGGGCATTATGAACTTCACACTGACTCACTGTAGACTATTGCGTACTTTTGCTTTCATGTATATATTTTGCCCCCTAATTTATGAATACATGTGAACATATACTCTATCTCATGGGTCCTGGTCTATATCTAGGTTTTGGGACTTTGTTAGAAAGTGAACCACCTGGAATAGAATTAGAGAACCCTATGAAAGGAAAGGTGTCACCCGAGTAATGAGGCTGAAGGGTTGACATTCCATGCCTGATGTCTCTGGACACAGTCTGAAGTGAAGTATACCGAGGTGGTACTCGTTGCATTGATTAGGTTGGGATCAGCAGCAGATGTGGTATCATTTGGTATGAATTGAGATAAGCATGCAGGAAAGTGAGCAGAAATGAACACAATTGTGGTACTCAGTCTTAACAACATATACACAGTAGTTCTACCAGAAGGTGATAAAGTCACAGAATATTTGTATACATAATGGCTGAAAACATCACAAACATGATGAAAAACACAAATCTACCTACATATCCCAAAACGCAATGAATCCTAAGTGTGATAAGTTCAAACAGAACCACATGAAGACACATCATACAATTACCATCAAGCTTCAGAATTCTAAGTGTCAAGGGGGGAAAATTCTAAATTATCAAAGATTCTTATTAAAATTAATAGCTAACTTCTACTCTTTTTATGACAGAATAGAGTGTAATAATGTAGTCAATATTCTAAAAAAAGAAAGTTGTCATTCAAATATACCTTAGTAGAAGTACGACATTACCAGATAAGCAAAACCTGGAGATAGTTCATCAACAATACACCTACCATACAAAAAATACTAAGAGAAGCCCCTAGGCTTAAATGAAAGGGCATTAGACTTGACTTTCAATCAACATGAAATAATAATATTAGTAGAGTTAGATATGGATTAAATATAAGCATTAATATTAATATACAGTTGCACATGATTCCTATTTTTTCCATAGTCTAAACTCAAATTAGAGACTGATTCATTCATAGACAGTGTTGAGTTTCCCAAGTACAGTCAGTCCCAACTCTCAAGGTAACCCATGCAAGAATATTACATATTGATATTACAGCAGAAAACGCCAGAAATGAACATATTACAGCAGAAAACGCCAGAAATGAGCACATTTGGGCCCTTACATTGATCACATAACGTGCGATCATGTTAAAACATGTTCCTGGTATGGTGAGAGGTGGGGATGCAGGAGCCCAGGTCTTGTGTCTGGCATCACATGAGAGAGCTCCGTATCTCTCATTAACAAATACATAATAAATAAATAATAAATAAGCAAATAAATATGTTCCTGAGTACAAAAATAAAATTACCTAAAATAATAATTATAACTATATTGGTGAACATACAAAGTACAAAGCTGTGATTAGTAAAAATAACAATAGTATGAGATCACAGAACTATTATATAGAAGTTCAAAGTTTTTGCATGTCATTAAAACTAAGTTGACATCAATTCAAGCTAGGTTGTTCTAATTTAAGATGTTATTCATAATCTCTGGGGAAACAACTGCTGAGGGCTTACTTTAATAAACATTTTCAAAGAAATTACTCCAGAATATATGAAAGCTAACGGTACAGTTTCTACCACATTCCATTTTTATAATTTCATGTATTATTATTACTAGATATTTCCCAGTATGTTCTGTTTTTTCTTCCTATTTCCATAGTGTGTTTCATTCGTTCTCATCTGTTTTCATAATGTATATCCAGTCAAGCAGATTTCAAAAGACAAATGCCATCAACTCCAAAGAAGTAGATCACCCCCCAGCCCCTCTCCCACATATCATGGGACAGAGGACAGAAGTAAACAATCGTGAATGAAAACATGAAAAATACCATTGTAAACCATCAACAAGATGCCCTATATAGAGGATGAGTTTTATCTTCCTCTTTAAAAGTGGCTCTTCATCTGTCAGCTGTACTTCTCTGGTCAGTGCACTTCTTATAAACTCTCTTTCCCCTCATTTCCACACTTGGCTTGATGAGAATTCTAAGACCATTCCAAGAGCTGTATTATTGCAATCCTCCTCCCTGCTTGACCCATACATAAATCAGTAAGAAAACAAAACAAAACAAATCATAGAGTAAGGGAAATAAGGCAAAATTATTCACAAGAAAATAATTAGCATAGAGTGATAGTAGAGGAATTAAGTGATAGAAGACAGTGTAAGAGCAAGCAAAATATCTTTTCTCAGAGGATGTCTTCTTTTTAAAAATATTTTATTTATTTATTAATCAGAAACAAAGGAGGAGAGAGAAAGAGCTAGACATCACTCTGGTACATGTGCTGCTGGGGATTGAATTCAGGACCTCATGCTTAAGAGTCTGATGCTTTATCCATTGCACCATGTCCCGGACAACAGAGGATGTCTTCTTTATTATGTATGCAACTCAAGTTTGAGCCTGCCACCACCACACTGGGGAAACTTTGGTGCTGTTAATTCTTTCCCTGCCTCTCTCTTTCTATCTGAAAAAGTTGACTCAGAGCAGTGGTGCCCTGGTAATGATGATGATGATGATGATGATGATGATAATAATAACTTGTCTAGAAATAAATTAGAACATTGATGGAGCAGATGCGTAACAATATTCAAAGATAATTTTAGCTCTCCTATTAAAACACAGAGGTTGGTAAGATAGATAAAATAAAAACAAATGTATGATAACTATAGGAATATTACTATATATCAACAGACACAAATAGTACAAAAGGAAGAACTTGGACTGAGTTTGATGTATTGCACCAAAGTAAAGGATGAAGGGAGCAGTGGGAAGGGCAGGGAGCTTTCAGATCCTGATGCATGGTGGTGGAGGAGGACCTAGGATAAGGGTGAAAGTTCTCCTCAAAAAAAAAGATGAATTTTACACATTAACCAAAAATTGTATTTACAGCAAATCATTAAGCCTCCCCCAATAAAAAAAAAATGAAAAATGGTAATCTATACAAACAGTAACCAAGATCTGAAATGAATATACTAATATCAGACAAGTTTGACTCTGACAAGAAAGTGACATATATATATATAACAGTGTCAAACTACTATGTATATATACCATTTCAAAAATATGACGAAAATTGAGAGTTTGAAGTAAGAAATTATTCAGTGATAATGGCTGAGAAATTCTACACTTCATTTTCTATAAAATACACAACAGGGACAGGGTGGTGGCATACCAGGTAGAGCATACATGTTCCCACACATGAGAACACAGCTTCAAGCTCATGGCCCCCACATGCAGGGGAAGAAGCTTCATAAGCAGTCATACTGCAGCTTCTGCAGGTTTCTCTATTCCCCCTCCTCTAAATCTTTATATCAATTTAAAAAAATGAAAGAGAGAGAGAAAGGAAGGAAGGAAGGAAGGAAGGAAGGAAGGAAGGAAGGAAAGAAGGAAAGAAGGAAGGAAGGAAAGAAGGGAGAAAGGGAGGAAGGGAAGGGAAGGAAAGGAAAGGGGAGGGAAAAAGAGAGAAAAAGAAAATAAAAAATGGGAAGGGAGGGAAGGAAAAAAATGTAGTGGTCTTGGGAAATGGAGGATTCATTTTAAAGGCACCTAGATCCAGTGATAATCTTAGAGGTGAAATACATAATTAAAATTTTTAAAACATATTAATATATATATACAAAAGACAAAGATGGAGGAGACTGGGAAGTGATACACCAACACACATAGTACTAAGCACAAGTACCAGTGCAAGGACTCAGGTTCAAGCCCCCACTCCCCACTTGCAGGGGCCTGCAATGAGACAACACCTCACATCGACAAAACAAAAAATGACAACTATTGGTGAGGACATGGAGAGAAAAAAAATTAAACTCTTGGTGGGAATGCAAACTTCTGTAATCCCTATGGGAAACAGTTTGAAGAATGTTTAAATAAATAAACATGGAAAAACAGTGCCACTCCAGGGAACATACTCAAAATACATGAAAGCACAAATCTTAAAAGTTTGTTGCACCCCTATATTTATAGCTGTATTATAGACAGTGCTAAAGTACGGAAATAGCCTATGTGTCCAATGATAGACTCAGAAGAAACAACTGTGGTTATAGACATTTACATTTTAAAAAATGGGGACTGAAAGACATCTCACTGAGTAAGGTATGTTTCTTTACAAGCACATGGCCCAGGGTCAAACACCAGCACTACATGAGAACGATGTTTTAGTATATGCTGGGAATAGAATGTGTCTCAATGTTGTGAATTCAGGAATTTATACACTTAATATGATTCTATCTCTTTCAATGTTGCATAGACATACTGAGTAGTTTGTAATAAATATAGTACAGCAAAAATGATGACATGTCAATTCTTTGATTAGAAGAGAATTGTTGCTTCAGAATTGGTCTCTCTCTGTTTTATTCTTTCTCGTTCATTCTCTTTTTTGCTTTTTAAATATCTTTATTGGTAATTTAACAATGATTGACAAGATTGTAGTATAAGAGGGGTACAATTCCATATAGTTCCCACCACCAGAGTTCCATATCCCTCCCCTCCATTGGAAGTTTCCCTATTCTTTATCCCTCTAGGAGTATGGAACTAAGATCTTTATGAGGTGCATATGGTGGGAGGTCTGACTTCTATAATTGCCTCTCCATTGGACATGAACACTGACAGGTCGATCGATACCTCTAGCCTGTTTCTGTCTTTCCCTAGTAGGGTAGGGCCCTGGAGAGGTGGAGTTCCAGGACACATTGGTGAGGTTTTCTGCCTCAGGTTGGCATCATGAAAGCATCTGCAACATGGTGGCTATCTCATATATTCTCTTACCACCACCTCTTTTTGGTTGGGTGTTATGGAGTCCTTGGGGTATAACCCCAGGAGAGGAATTACTGGATCATATGGAAGGTTCATGTCTAGCCTTCTGAGAGTTTTCCAGACTGCTCTCCACAGAGGCTGTACCAATTTACATTCCCACCAGCAATGCAAAAGGGTTCCTCTGTCCCAACAGCCTCTCCAGCATTTGTTGCTGCTGTCCTTTTTGATGTATGCCATTCTTACAGGAGTGAGGTGGTATCTTAGTGTTGTCTTAATTTGCATTTCTCTGACAATCAGTGACCTAGAACAGTTTTTCATGTGTTTGTTAGCCTTTTGGATCTCCTCTGAGGTGAATGTTTTGTTCATATCCTCTGCCCATTTTTGGATGGGGTCATTTGCTTTTTTGGTGCTAAGTTTGCTGAGCTTATTATATATTTTGGTGATTAGTTTCTTGTCTGATGTATGGCATGTGAAGATCTTCTCCCATTCTGTGAGGGTCTCTTTGTTTGTTTAATAGTTTCTTTGGATGTGCAGAAGCTTTTCAATTTGATGTAGTCCCATTGGTTTGTTTCTGCTTTAGTCTTCCTTGCAATTGCGTTTGATTCATCAAAGATGTCCTTGAGGTGTACGTGGGAAAGTGTTTTACCAATGTTTTCCTCTAAGTATTTGAGTGTTTCTGGTCTGACATCTAGGTCTTTGATCCATTTGGAGTTGATTTTTGTTTCTGGTGAGATAAAGTGGTTCAATTTCATTCTTCTGCATGTTACAACCCAGTTTTCCAAGCACCATTTATTGAAGAGAGCCTCCTTTTTCCATTTAATCCTTTGGGCCCCCTTATCAAAGATTAGATGTCCATAGGTATGGGGATTTATTTCTGGGCTTTCAATTCTGTTCCACTGGTCTGTGTGCCTATTTTTGTTCCAGTACCATGCTGTTTTGATGATGATGGCTTTATAATATAGTTTAAGGTCTGGGAGTGTGATGCCTCCATTTCTGTTTCTTTTCCTGTGGTATATATACACAATGGAATACTATGCATTTATCAAGAACAATGAACCCACCTTCTCTGACCCATCTTGAACAGAGCTAGAAGGAATTATGTTAAGTGAGCTAAGTCAGAAAGATAAAGATGCGTATGGGATTCTTCTTCTTTTAGCATTTGCCCTTCTTCCGTAGCCAGTTAACAGCATCAGGTTGAACCTGATGTAAAGTTTCGAGACCTCCTTTGAATCTGGAGAGGTGGCAGTCGTTGACTATGTGGGTCATAGTCTGTCTGGAGCCGCAGGGGCAGTTCGGGTCATCTCTGGCTCCCCAGCGATGGAACATAGCTGCGCACCGGCCATGGCCTATTCGATAGCGATTGAGGAGGGCCCAATCATAACGTGCTAGGTCAAAGCCAGGTTAACGCTTGCAGGGGTCTGTGATGAGGTGTTTGTTCTTTACCTCAGCTAACTGCCAACTCTGTTTCCAAGAGTCTGGAAGAGAGAAGTTCAGTGTAGGCATAGGAGACCAGATTGGATGACGAGACGTCAAGCATTGGACAGGGTGGGCAAAGATATCTGCATTTATTGGCAGGTCCGGTCGAGCGTAGACGTGGGAAATGAACTTAGATGATGCTGCATAACGACGAATATCTGGCGGGGCGATGTTGCTAAGAACCGGCAGCCATGGAACCGGGGTGGAATGGATGGTTCCAGAAATTATCCTCATGGAGGAATATAATTTGGAATCAACCAAGTGGACAAGGGGGCTACGGAACCATACTGGGGCACAATATTCTGCAGTAGAATAGCATAATGCCAGAGATGATGATCGTAGTGTGGAACCGCTCGCGCCCCATGAGGAGCTGGCCAGTTTTGCAATGATGTTATTCCTCGTGCCCACCTTTGCTGCAGTTTTTATGAGATGTTCGTGAAATGACAGAGTGCGATCGAGAGTAACGCCAAGATAGACTGGCTGGGCTTCATGCCGGATTCTCGTATTGTCAAGCTGCACATTAAGCTCACACGAGGCCGAGGCATGGTGTACATGGAAAACAGATGATACCATTTTTGCAGTGCTAGGGATTAGTCGCCATTTTTTAAAGTAATCAGATACCAGAGACATGTCTTTCGTGAGTGTTTCCTCGAGGATGTCAAACTTGGATGCCTGAGTTGCACAGCAGATGTCATTGGCGTAGATGAACTTCCTTGAAGAAGTTTCTGGGAGGTCATTGATGTAAATATTAAATAGTGTAGGAGCCAGAACAGAGCCCTGGGGGAGGCCACTTGAGACAAGTCTCCATCTGCTAGACATGTCACCCAGATGCACCCGGAATCTTCTGTTTTGGAGAATAAACGATACAGTGTTGGCCACCCATGGAGGCAGGCATCTTGAGATCTTGACTAGGAGACCACAATGCCAGACCGTGTCATAGGCTGCTATGAGATCAACAAAGACAGCACCCGTCTTTAAATTCTTCTGGAATCAATTTTCAATGTAAGTTGAGAGGGCCAGGACTTGTTCTCAGGTAGATCTTCCTGGGCGGAAACAAGCTTGGGTGGGTGGAATTTCTCTGTAAGAGGAGAAATTCGCGACAGAAGCAGCCTCTCAAGGAGTTTGTAACACACGGAGAGGAGAGAAATTGGTCTATAGCTGGCGGCCAGTGTTGGGTCTTTCTTTGGTTTCAAAACTGCTATTATCTTCGCATGACGCCAAATTTTGGGCATAGATTCGGATTCCAAGATGTGGGACAGGAATGTAGTGAGCCACTTCTTTGCCACAGGGCCCAAGTTAAGAATGAGTTCGGGGTGATGTTATCATAGCCAGCAGCCGTTCCCAGTTTAACCCTCTTCAAAGCGTCTTCCAGTTCAGACAGTGTAAAGGGAGAGAGTTTTGGAGATGGACAAGATAACCGGAAGTGGGATGACCACTCATGGGAAATTTCTCTTTTCCAGACTGGGTCGATCTTAACACGTCCAACTTGAGTTAGGTGACTGGCCACTGAGTTTGGAGATACGGGAGGATGGGAGACGGGAGAGGGTTGGCTACCGGCACCCAGTCTGTGAAGAAGCTTCCAGGCCTTCCTACTTGAGTGGGTGAAGTTCAGACTTTCCGTGAGTTGTTGCCAGCAGGATTGGCGTGCTGCATCCAGGGAGGCAATGAGATGGTCGGCCACATCTGGGTCGCCCGACTCATCATACTGCTTTAGTAGTTGCTCGCAGTCAGCATCAAGACAAGGCATATAGTTAGCACGTCTCCCACGAGGAATAGCTTGGGAAGCTGCTTTGAAGATGGCTTGGCGGAAGTGCCTGTAGGAATCTTCAGAGGGGATAGAGTTAATTGGAATTGCAGGAATAGATTTGTTGGTAAGATCACTGAACAGACGCCAGTTTGCTTTCCGAAAGTTCCATCTTAGTTTCTCCAAGCACAGAATCAGTGGGAGCTGGAGACCAATGTGGATGATAGCTGGGCGGTGATGACTGTGCAGGAAGTCTTTGAGAACTTGTCTCGTAGCGGGGAAGGCTTGGCCATTGACTGTGCTAATTCAGCACAGGTCGGGCGATGAATCTTTATTCCATCTAGCACTGTGAAAAGAGCCTGGCTGTTTGGGATCATATAATAGGGAAAGGTCATTCGCTGAAGCCCAGTCGGCTAAGATAGAGCCGTCAGCATGAGTGGAGGAATATCCCCAGTCTTGGTGATGACTATTAAAGTCTCCAACGTAAACGGCTGGGTGATTCGGGCTGGGCAGGACCTCATTATCCCATGAGGCACTGGGAGGCTTATATATGTTGACGAGCTGAATAGTTCCAATAGTAATGGAGTCATAGAAGGTCGAAGAGGGCGTATGGTAAACGTCCGCAAGATACAATTTGGCATAGATGGCTTGGCCGTGTTTAGGATGGAGATTATAGCATATTAAATCGAATCCACTGATGGTGAATCGAGCAGCTTCATCGACTGCTATATGTGTTTCTTGTAGGCAAATGACATCTGCCTGATGCTGTATTGCCAACTAACCAATAAGAACACGTTTGGCAAAGGACAGCCCCTCAACATTAAGTTGGAGGACTAGAAGAGCAGGACCAAGAGCTTGAAAGCTGTCAGGAGCTGCTTGTTGCTGGTTTTGAAAGTGACTGGGATCCATGTGGATTCAGTCGGCTAGGAAGGATCGTCAGTTTCCCCAATGAATGGGTACTCACGGGATGCATCACGGGAAGGTTGATCCAATGCATCACACTCATCAACAGAAGTTGAGTAAGAAGATCTGAAAGGGAAACAAAAAGCAGGACCTGACCAAATTGTAAGTAGGGCACCAAAGTAAAAGCCCTGTGGTGAGGGGTAGACATGCAGCTTCCTGGGCCAATGGGCGTTGGGAGTGGGTGGAAGGGATAGGTCACAGTCTTTTGGTGGTGGGAATGGTGTTTATGTACACTCCTAGTAAAATGTAGTCATATAAATCACTAGTTAATTACTACGAGAGGGGGAACATTAATTGTATGTCTCAAAGTTTTTCAAAACATAAACTGAATCTTTTAAATATATAGGCTGTGTAATTGATATTCAGACTCTCTCAAAAGCCTAGACCAAGTATATCAGAAGCAACCAATAGCACAGCTATATACAGGATACTGGGTACTGTACAGCAAACCCTAACAAAAGGACTTTTCAAAGTTAACCCAATTACCAATTAATGTGATGATAACATTAACTATCGATTGTCTTTTTGAACCCTAAGACAGCAGGAACCTCACATTTCCACTATAGAGCCTCTACTTCCCCCAGTCCTGGAACCATTGGATAGGGCCCACTTTCCCGTATGCCTCTCCTAATCCATATCAAATAATATTGCATCTGCAGATCACAACCTAACCAACACAGCGATTGCCACCTTAACATGCTTCACTTCAGACTGTGTCCAGAGACTTCACGTGTGGAATGACAACCCTTCAGCTTCATTACTCCGGTGAGACCTTTCCTTTCATAGTATACTCTAATTCCATCTCAGGTGGTTCACTTTCTAACAAAGTCCCATAACCTAGATATACACCAGTTTCTGCGAGAGAGAGCATATGTTGACACGTATCCATAAACTACTGCAGAATATATACCTGAAAGCAGAAGTACACTAGGGTTTGCAGTGAGTTTCCCCCTAACACTTCCTCTCCACTATACCAAGCTTGGGATGCATGATTGTTCAACAATTTGTTTGGCTTCATATGTTAACTCTCTTTTCAGTCACCAGGTTCCAGATGTCATCAGGATGCTGGCTAGGCTTCCCTGGACTGAAGACCCCACCAATGTGTCCTGGAGCTCTGCTTCCCCAGAGACCCATCCTACTAGGGAAAGAGAGAGGCAGACTGGGAGTATGGACCGACCAGTCAATGCCCATGTTCAGCGGGGAAGCAATTACAGAAGCCAGACCTTCTACCTTCTGCAACCCACAATGACCCTGGGTCCATGCTCCCAGAGGGATAGAGAATGGGAAAGCTATCAGGGGAGGGGGTGGGATATGGAGATTGGTTGGTGGGAATTATGTGGAGTTGTACCCCTCCTACTCTATGGTTTTGTTAATTAATCCTTTCTTAAATAATAAAAAAACATGTCAGTGTATATAATCACATTACTAAAAACATAAATAATAAAAATTAAAGGTAGCTTATTATAAAAATATTACAAGGAGAGGATAACCTATAAAATTAGAGCAAATTTTCTAGAAACTTTGCTTATCTGGAGACAATAGAGTGATATCACTAACACAACTTAATGAAGACATAAACCTCAATTTATATATCTTCATAGTATATTTTAAAGTCACTAAAGTGAAATATACATTTTCCAAGACAAACATAAGTTGAGAATATTAACTACCAGTGAAACAGCAAAATATTAAAAATTCTTCAAACAGAATAGTAGCAAATGTAAATAAATTCAAATTCAAAAATAAAAAGGACTTGTAACTAGGTCCTTGCCTCATTGTAAGAAACTTATTTGAGGAGATGAACCAAGATGAACATAAGATGCATGCTGATGTCCCTTGGACTTTGTGAGAACTATGACGGAGGGAGGCACAGAACTCTGGTGGAGGGAATGATTACTTTCAGAGTGTGTGTGTGTGTGTGTGTGTGTGTGTGTGTATGTGTGAAACTATACTTTCCAAATCTTTTAGTTTTGTAGAACATTTAAATCATTAAAGGTGAAAATAGAGAGAGGCATGTTTATTGAAGAGGACAGAGAGAATAAAGAAAGCTATAAAGTACAGAAGAAAAAGAGATAAGAATAGTAAGTTCAAAGGGAGAGATGATCTTTGATCTCATTTATCTTGGTCTATTTGTAGACTTTAGAGATTTAGGGGCTCTTCAAGAAAAAAAAAAAACGTTATCCAGTTTCTCACAGCTCTACGCTGCTTTGTCAGCTTCTTGCTGTTTCTTGCAGTTTCTGAAAGAAATCAACTGAAGGACACAGCTGCACCACATGTTATCAGTAAAGCAGACAATTTTCTGTCCTTGGTTTCCTCCCATTTCACTCCCAGAACAGTAAGAAACATCCAGTGTAGCCAAAACTGTAAAATGTAGCTGATTCAGAGTTGTTCGTTCCAACTAATAGATTAGGGGGAAGTTTATTTTTTAATACAAGGGGCTTCATGTATGCATGATTTCACCAATTTGACTCTTTTTTTTCTTTCAGAGACAGACACATAGAGATAGAGATAGAGATAGAGATAGAGATAGAGATAGAGATAGAGATAGTGACACCACTGTACTGAATTTCTCCCACTGTGCTAAAATATCCCATGGAGTACTTTTGTTCATACCTGAATCACAAACACGAAAAGCTAAGTTCCTTATCCATAGAGTATCTCTTTGGCCCTTTAGGAGGAAAATTTTAAAAGTCAGTGGTTCTTCTTTCACAGCTTCTAAATAAATAAAAGTCTGTCTGCATCAATAAAATACCTCAGAACTATCAATACTAAGAAAGTGCACAAACTGTAACAGTCCCTCAAGATATATGAAAAAATATATAACAGAAAAAGTAAATAGAAATATCCTTAATTAAAGTAGCTATTTTATCATTCCAATTCCAGTATCTTATAGAAAAACTAGAAAGTTAGTAAGGAAAGAGGAAACTTACACCACACTACCGAAAACTATTTAAGTTATACCTATATTTAGTCACATTTGTATGTCACTAAATAAAATCAATTTCACTTTATTATCAAATGTAAATAGCACAGTCTGCAGCATAGGCCATACTCTGGAACATTAAACAAGTTCAGTACACTTAAAAGAATTTTTAAGGGAGTCAGGCGGTAGCAAAGCGGGTTATGCGCATGTGGCACGAAGCACAAGGACCCACTTAAGGATCCCTGTTTGAACCTTCGGCTCCCCACCTGCAGGGGAGTCTCTTCACAGGCAGTGAAGCAGGTCTGTGGTGTCTGTCTTTCTCTCCCCCTCTCTGTCTTCCCTTCCTCTCTCCATTTATCTCTGTCCTATCTAACAACAATGACATCAATAACAACAATAATAATAACTACAACAATAAAAAAGAACAAAGGCAACAAAAGGGACAATAAATATATAAAAAAGAATTTTTAAATAATCAAAAAAAGGATATTTTCTCTGATCATGACTGGACTAAACAAGAAAGAAAATTCTTAAACATTTAAAATAAAACACTGCATAACTTCTTTATCAAAGAAGGACTAACTAGGAAAATCAGAAAATATTTTTGATTGGAGGAAATTAAAAACATGGCTTATCAAAAGTTCTGAGCTGCAGCAACAAGAAGGAAATCAGTGGCATCAATTGCCAATGTTAGACTAAAGTAGTGTCACTTACCAAAATTTCAGTTTAAGAAATTAGAATGTCGTGATCTGGGAGGTGGTGCAGTGGATAAAACACTGGACTCCTGAATTCAGTCCCTGCAGGCAGCATATGTACCAGGGTAAGGTCTAGTTCTTTCTCTCTCTCCTACTATCTTTCTCATAAATAAATAAATACAGTGTTTTTTAAAAGAAATTAGAAAGTCAAATTAAGCTCAGTAAATAAAAAAGTGAAGGAAAATACAATAAATGTACAAATAAAATAGTATATGGGTATAGACTTAAGGAAATCAGTGAACCAAAATGCCAATTCCTTGAAAATATCTATGAAATTAATAAACTTCTAGCTAGAATTTCTAGGGAAAAATCAATTGAAAGAGCACATATTAGTAGAGGTACTAAGAGATGAAAGGAAAACTAGGGAAAGTAAGGAATGATTCATAACAAAAAATTCAACAACTTAAGTGATAAAGTCCTTGAAATATAAAAATTGAAAGGTCAGTCATGAATAGATGTATGTCTATGCATTTAACTGAATAATTCACAAAAATAAATTTCCACAAATTATACTTCAGGTTCATTAAGCTATACTGAGGTCTACATTTAAGAAATTAACACCTATTCTATACAAAGTCTTACAGAAATACATGAAAAGGGATACATCCTAATTCATTATACTCAGGCATAACCTACTATAAAAACCAGACAATGACTTACAGGAAATGGAGCTGCAAACAATATCTTTTCTGATTCAAAATTTCAGTACTGTTTACAGTAGCCAATATTGGGAAACAAATCAAGTGTCCAATGACAAATGAGTGGATAAGAAGGTTGAAATAATGTACACACTGTGGGATACTTAATTCAGCTATAAGAAAAGATGGAATCTTTTCATTTGCTGCAAAAGAGACGAAACCGAAGGGGGTTATATTAAGTGAAATAGACTATAATGAGAGAGAGTAGATTAACTCATTCACATTTGAGATTTAAGAACTCAGACAAGAGCAGATAGGTTAAAACAAACAAACCTTTCTTGTTCTTGTACTTTTTTTGGTCTGCAAATCTGTTTCTAATAAAAGGGAGGAGGTCATGGCTGGAAAAAGGGCTATAAATCTGGATCATGGAAGAGAGTGGCTCCCAAATATGGGAAAAGTGTAAAAATATTGTTGACTGTAAACCCCATTGATTTGATATGGGGCCCATATTCAACAAAGGAGCCTATGTAACCTCTGCATCCCTGTAGGTCTGAGTTTGCGTTCTGTGGTCATGAGTAGGAACATTCCGAGTTGTACCAATTTCAGGACCCATCTTCTTCACCAGGTTCCAGACGCTACCATGATGCTAACCGGACTTCCCTGGACAGATGACCCCACCAATGTGTCCTGGAGCCCTGCTTCCTCAGAGCCTCGCCTCACTAGGGAAAGAGAGAAACAGGCTGGAAGTATGGATTGACCTGTCAACGGCCACGTTCAGCCAGGAAGCAGACCTTCTACCTTCTGAATCCCATAATGACCCTGGGTCCATTTCCCAGAGGGTTAAAGAATAGGAAAGCTATCAGGGAAGGGGATGGGATACTGAGTTCTGGTGGTGGCAATTGTACCCCTCTTATCCCATGGTTTTGTCAGTGTTTCCATTTTATAAATTAATTCATTAATTAATTTTTAAAAAGTGAGGAGGAGGAGGAGGTTTAGGGGAGGGGGTTGAGAGGAGGAAGAGAGCTCACAGACCTGTGGTAGTGGGATATGGCATTTTGGTGGTGTCTATAGTGTGGTAACATATATTTTGAGGAGATGTTGAAATGTCTCCTGAAATGACCACGTTGTAAAGTAACTTTTCTCCAATTAAAAAAAAAAAACTTAGTGAAACTTTATCAGATGGAATCCACTATTATATAGAGTTTAATGTATCATGACTCAGTAGAATTCATGCTATGAATTCAAGGTTAACATAAAAAACGTTAATTCTCCAAATTAAAATAATTGAGAAGAAAAATTATATTATCACCCAAGAACATGGAGATAAGTTATTATTTGAAAGTTTCAGCACTGAAACATATTTTTAAAAGGTTATCTCAGCAAACTGGGAATGCAGTGTTCTTTCTCTTAACTTTATAAATGAGAACTATGGGGAGAAAAAAAGACCATTATCTGAAGTATACAAATTAGCAAAATATGAATGCTTCTACCCTAAGACAGAAAACATGATTCACTTACTGAACTCATTGCCTCTATACAATATTATATTGATTGTTCTACACAGTTGATACTCATATTGAAAAAGTCAGACATATGTCTTCAATTGATTGCCTAGGAATTTAATGTAAAAAAGAGGCTTAACAAAATCATGTATGGGATAAAACTATGAAACATTTATCTTATTTCGAAGTAAAGGTAACCATTTGTTTAAAATATATTATTTGTAATACCACTAAAATATGTAATACATAGAAAATAGTTTACAAAACTAATTGCAGAATGTCTACACTAAAAAAGGTATGAGTTATTTCTAACAGAAATTAAAGGATACCTTAATAAATGGACATATGAATTGTATGTATCAAAATATTCATTATTAATTGACACTCATTTTCTAATTTAAGCTATATACTTGACACAGCTATAATGAAAACTATAATAGGTAAATGAGATAGTGAGATTAACATATTCTACAAATCATATGAAAAAGTCAAAGAAATTTTGAAAAAAGAGCTGAAGATTTTACACTTGCAAGTTTTCAAAATTAGTACCACACTTGAAGCATCAAGACAGGTGTCAAGTTGGCACAAATATAGACCTATAGATCAATGAAACAGGATAGAGAGACAAAAAATAGACATGAAATGTATAGTCAGTTGATTTTTTTTACAAAGGAACTATATAATTCAAAGCATGCAAGACTATTTTCTACAAATTATGATGGGAATTTATCAATTCAGTAAAAATGGACATTAAACTTCAGCTTGTATTAGGAATAAAAACTAATTCAGGAATAATCAAGGTAACACCCCTGGATAATGTGCCTACTTTGTCATGTGCGTGATCCAGGTTCCAGTCTAGTCCCTGCTACATTGCAGAGAGTGTCCATACTATGGTGTATCTGTGAGACAGTGATAATCCTGAGGCAAGAAAAAAATTAAATAAATAAATACATTAAAAGGCTCAGTATCAGTAATCATTATAAAATTCTAATTCAAATCCACTTTTAGCAATCACAATCTAGAATGACTACAATCTACAGCCCTGTCAAAACTAAATATTGATAAGTATGACTAGAACTGTCCTACGACTTTTTAAAATCATATAAGTCTACAGGGAGACAAAACAATTTGTATGCAACAAATGACAATTCTTCCTATACCATAGTGACAATACCCTGTGCTGGAGGGAGACTGAACTTGGTAGTAAGCCAGATGTGCTAATATGCATTTTGAGGAAATATGAAATTGTATCCCTGAAGCATCAACAATCTTGTAAAACAACATATTCTCAATAAAAATAAAATATTTTCCTAACCTGAATAATATAAAAACATTAAGGAAATGTTAACAGATCTAAATGGGCAAAAAAAAACCCCTCACAATATCAGTAGGAAGTTAGAATATAATTATATGCTTTTATTTTCATGTATTTAAATGTACAGATATAACATTAGCTCACAATATCAGTTGCAGAAGCATAATATCAAATCTATATACAATTATAAGACTCATCACAGTCACCAAAAAGCAAATTACAAAAAAAGAAAGGATATAAAAGTCTTGACCAAAATAATTAACAAACTTTTTTGCTAAAGTTGTTATAGAATACTGTACCCAAGTACTGCAGAAAAATAGAGCTAGTCTCAAGAAGTTAAAAATAGCGAACTAAACTCAATGAAAACATCTATTACACAAAAAATTGAAATGAAAAACTGTTCTTTACTTAAAGTCATCACAGCTAAATGGTGTTTTTATTTCAAAATCTACTAAATGTATAGGTGAAGTTGGACATGAGAGCCCACTGCCTAGTGCCATAGGAAAGCCAATATCTGTCCCAAGAGTGTGTGTATGACAAAAACTTTGTTTTATTATGCACTCTGAGGCTGCAGTCTATGTATTAAAATCAAGTGTCTCTTATCCAAGAAGTATTAGCTTTTTATACATATAGTGGTGAGAGTGGGCAGGAAATCCAGGAGCTGAACCTGGACAATCAGAGATGGAGCAAAGGCCTCCAAATACCAAAACACCTAGTCAAGACACTAGAACCATGGCTCTTTCTAGGACAGGTTTTAATGGCTCTTAACTATTTTCCATCGTAATGAAATTTCAAAGGATAAGGTCTTTAGGAAAGGAGTGGGGATTGTAGTCCCTAAAGTTGTCTGTTTCTAAACTGACTTTAACTGCTAGAGTTAAATTCAACCTAGTATATCTATCCTCCGTCATCTCTTTTCTCCATGGTCATATTAGATAGTCACAGCTCAGACTTTTGGGGTGCCAAATTTATAGGCTCTGATGAGATTGATAAAGTCAAACAAGGGGAATATATGTATGACTAATATCACAAATAAAAAACTTTATTATAAATCTCAGAAATTAAAATAATAGAATATTGTTGAAAATTATATAATAATACACATAGATGACATTGACTAATTGTATGGCAGACATATTATACAATTAATGCTAGATTAACTATAAATTATGACTACTTCACTAGATATCATCAAAATGTTCTATACTTGAAAAACATTTCCAACAATCATTGTCTAGTTCAATAACATAATACAATCTAGTATTAATCTAGTTCAGTAACATAATACAATAATAATAACATAATACAATAATAACATAATACAATAATCTAGTTCAATAACATAATACAATTTATCAAATATTTAATGAACAAGTTATTTTGATCTTATCCAACTGCTTATATAGAGTATAAAATGAATATCTTCCTCAACTTGTTATGACAGCATCATCTTGATAGCAATACATGACAAGCAAATTATAAGGAAGAAGTACAGATGTCTATCTTTCATGAACTTTAAACCAAAAATCATAAACAACAGTCTACCACAATGCATTTAGTAATATATGTAGAAAGGATGCCACATAAGTAAATTATTTTCATCCAGTAATGAGATTGATTAAATATTTTAAAATATATATAATGTAATAAATGAGAATTTTAGAGAAGACCATAATGCTAAAGATATTTGAGAAAATGTTACAATTATTCATGATTTAAAACTTAAAAGCCCAGTAATGGAAACTTCTTAATATCAAAAAGGGCTCCTACCTAAACTTAATGCAAACATCATACTCAAAAGTCAATTGATAATACTACATTTGTGATCTATAAATTACAAGAGTACTTGTAATAACCACAACTACTCTCTTTATAAATGTATATGGCAAAATAAATTGTTATAAATTAAATGGAAGCATTTTTAATGTAATAAAGTGTTAAGGATTGAATTCCCAGATTTTCTATCAACTACTACCACCCACGATCATCAAATTAAACATATTAACCAATGCAATGAAGAAAGGGAAAAGAAGCAGGATTGAATACCTGAAAAGAAATAACTAAAATTCTAAATCCATGTGTTAGCTATTAATATATATATAAATGCAAAATAATCTACAAATCAGTCATTGTAAACATACATTCCATGGTTTCTGTATATAACAAGATGTCTTTAAATTCTATATAAAATAAATCAGTAAGAATTTTTTTTAATTTTTTATTTAAGAAAGGATTAATGAACAAAAACATAAGGTAGGAGGGGTACAACTCCACACAATTCCCACCACCCAATCCCCATAACCCACCCCCTCCCATGGTAGCTTTCCCATTCTCTAGCCCTCTGGGAGCATGGACCCAGGGTCATTGAGGGTTGCAGAAGGTAGAAGGTCTGGCTTCTGTAATTGCTTCCCCGCTGAACATGGGCGTTGACTGGTCGGTCTATACTCCCAGTCTGCCTCTCTCTTTCCCTAGTAGGGTGGGTCTCTGGGGAAGCTGAGCTCCAGGACACATTGGTGGGGTTTTCAATCCAGGGAAGCCTAGCCAGCATCCTGGTGGAATCTGGAACCTGGTGATTGAAAAGAGAGTTAACATATGAAGCCAAACAATTTGTTGAGCAATCATGAATCCCAAGCTTGGAATAGTGGAGAGGAAGTGTTAGGGAGGTACTCACTGCAAACTCTAGTGTACTTCTGCTTTCAGGTATATATTTTGCAGTAGTTTATGGATACGTGTGCACATAAGCTCTCTCTCACAGAAACTGGTGTATATCTAGATTATGGGACTTTGTTAGAAAGTGAACTACCTGAGATGAAATTAGAGTGTACTATAAAAGGAAAGGTCTCACCCGAGTAATGAAGTTGAAGGGTTGTCATTCCACACATGAAGTCTCTGGATACAGTCTGAGGTGAAGCATGTTGAGGTGGCAATTGTTGCTTTGGTTAGGATGTGATCAGCGGATGCAATATTATTTGGTTTGGATTGGGAGATGCATACTGGAAAGTGGGCCCTATCCAAGGGTTCCAGGACTGGGGGAAGTAGGGGCTCTATAGTGAAGATGTGAGGTTCCTGCTGTCTTAGGGTTCAAAAAGACAATCAATAGTTAATATTATCATCACATTATTTGTTAATTGGGTTAACTTTGAAAAGTTCCTTTGTTATGGTTTGCTGTACAGTACCCAGTATCTTGTATATAGCTGTGCTATTGGATGCTTCTAATCTACTTGGTCTAGGCTTTTGAGAGAGTCCGCATATCAAATACATAGCCTATATATTAAAAAGATTCAGTTTGTCTTTTGAGAAACTTTGAGACATACAATTGATTTCCCCCTCTCATATTAATTAACTACTGATTTATATGTCTACATTTTTCTAGGAGTGTACATAAACACCATTCCCACCACCAAAGGACTGTGACCCATCCCTCCCGCTCACTCCCACCCCCCACTGGCCCAGGAAGCTACATGTCTACCCCTCACCACTGGGTTTTTACTTTGGTGCCCTACTTACAATTTGATCAGGTCCTGCTTTTAGTTTCCCTTTCAGATCTTCTTAGTCAGCTTCTGTTGATGAGTGGGATCATCCCATACTCATCTTTATCTTTCTGACTTAGTTCACTTAACATAATTCCTTCTAGCTCTGTCCAAGATGGATCAGAGAAGGTGGGTTCATTGTTCTTGATAGCTGCATAGTATTCCATTGTGTATATATACCACAGCTTTCTCAGCCACTCATCTGTTGTTGGGCACCTGGGTTGCTTCCAGGTTTTAGCTATTATGAATTGTGCTGCTATGAACATAGGAGTACACACCTCTTTTTGGTTGGGAGTTATGGAGTCCTTGGGGTATAACCCCAGGAGAGGAATTACTGGGTCATATGGAAGGTCCATGTCTAGCCTTCTGAGAGTTTTCCAGACTGCTCTCCACAGAGGCTGTACCAATTTAAATTCCCACCAGCAATGTAAAAGGGTTCCTCTGTCCCCACATCCTCTCCAGCATTTGATGCTGCTGTCCTTTTTGATTTATGCCATTCTTACAGGAGTGAGGTGGTATCTTAGTGTTGTCTTAATTTGCATTTCTCTGACAATCTGTGACCTAGAGCAGTTTTTCATATGTTTGTTAGCCTTTTGGATCTCCTCTGTGGTGAATGTTTTGTTCATTTCCTCTGCCCATTTTTGGATGGGGTCATTTGCTTTTTTGAGGCTAAGTTTGCTGAGCTCTTTATATATTTTGGTGATTAGTTTCTTATCTGATGTCTGGCATGTGAAGATCTTCTCCCATTCTGTGAGGGGTCTCTCTGTTTGTTTAATAGTTTCTTTGGATGTGCAGAAACTTTTCAATTTGATGTAGTCCCATCGGTTTGTTTCTGCTTTAGTCTTCCTTGCAATTGGGTTTGATTCATCAAAGATGTCCTTGAGGTGTATGTGGGAAAGTGTTTTACCAATGTTTTCCTCTAAGTATTTGAGTGTTTCTGGTCTGACATCTAGGTCTTTGATCAATTTGGAGTTGATTTTTGTTTCTGATGAGATAAAGTGGTTCAATTTCATTCTTCTGCATGTTTCAACCCAGTTTTCCCAGCACCATTTATTGAAGAGAGCCTCCTTTTTCCATTTAATCCTTTGGGCCCCCTTATCAAAGATTAGATGCCCATAGGTGTTGGGATTTACTTCTGGGCTTTCAATTCTGTTCCACTGGTCTGTGTGCCTATTTTTGTTCCAGTACAATGCTGTTTTGATGATGATGGCTTTATAATATAGTTTAAGGTCTGGGAATGTGAGGCCTCCATTTCTGTTTCTTTTCCTTAAGATGGTTTTGGCAATTCTAGGTGTTTTCAGGTTCCAGATAAATGATTGTAGTGTTTGCTCTATTCTCTTAAAGAAGCTTGGTGGAACTTTGATGGGTATTGCATTAAATTTGTATATGGCTCTGGGGAGAATATTCCTTTTGATGATATTTATTCTTCCAATCCATGAGCATGGGATATCTTTCCATTTCTTGGTATCAGTTTCTATCTCCTTGAGTAGCGACTCATAGTTTTCAGTATACAAGTCTTTCACTTCTTTGGTCAACTTTATTCCTAGGTATTTGATTGATTTTGCTGAAACAGTAAATGGGAGTGATTTCTGGATGTCTTCTTCTTCAGATTTATTGTTTGCATAAAGAAATGCCACTGATTTTTGTACATTGATTTTGTACCCTGATACCTTGCTATATTGCCTAATAACTTCCAGTAATTTTCTACTGGATTCTTTAGGTCTTTATATGTATACTATCATATCATCTGCAAATAGTGAGAGCTTGACTTCTTCCCTTCCAATCTGTATCCCTTTGATTTCTTTCTCTTGCCTGATTGCTATGGCCAGAACTTCCAATACTATGTTGAAGAGTAACGGTGACAGTGGACAGCCCTAGTGTCTAGTCCCCGATCTGAGGGGGAATGCTTTCAGCTTCTGTCCATTGAGTATGATGTTGGCTGTAGGTTTGCTATATATAGACTCCACTATCTTGAGGAATTTCCCATCTATTCCCATTTTTTGTAGAGTTTGGAGCATGAATGGGTGTTGGATTTTGTCAAAGGCTTTCTCTACATCTATTGAGATAATCATGTGGTTTTTGGCTTTGCTTTTATTGATGTGGTGAATGACATTGATTGACTTACGGATGTTGAACCAGCCTTGCATTCCTGGGATGAATCCCACTGGTCATGATGATCAATCTTTTTGATGTGTTGCTGTATCCGGTTGGCCAAGATCTTGTTTAATATTTTGGCATCTATGTTCATCAGAGATATTGGTCTGTAGTTTTCCTTTTTTGTTCTGTCCCTATCAGCTTTTGGTATCAGGGTGATGTTGGCTTCATAAAAGGTGGAAGGGAGTATTCCTGTTTCTTCAATCTTATGGAATAGCTTAAGAAGTATGGGTATTAACTGTTTCCTGAAAGTTTTGTAGAATTCGTTTGTGAAGCCATCTGGTCCAGGACTTTTGTTGTTGGGGAGGTTTTTAATAACAGTCAATTTCTTTGTCTGTGATTGGTGCATTTAGATTTTGTAGTTCTTCTTGGTTCAGTTTTGGATGTGCATAGGTTTCTAGGAATTTTTCCATTTCTTCCAGATTCTCTAGCTTGGTGGCATATAGTTCTTTACAGAAGTTTCGCAGGATTCTCTAGATTTCTGTGGTGTCAGTTGTGATATCTCCTGCATCATTTACAATTCTATTAATTTGAGTCTTCTCTCTTTTTGGTTTGGTGAGTCTGGCTAGGGGTTTGTCAATTTTGTTTAATCTTTCAAAGAACCAACATTTGGCTTCATTGATCTTTTGTATGGTTCTTTTATTTTCGATGTTGTTTATTTCTGCTCTAACTTTAGTGATTTCTGTCCTTCTGGTTGCTTTAGGGTTCCTTTGTTCCTCTAAGTCCTTGCGGTGTGCAGTAAGGTCGTTCATTTGGGCTTCTTCTTGGTGTTTAATATGTGATTGTATGGCTATAAGTTTTCCTCTAAGTACTGCTTTAGCTGTGTCCCAAATATTTTGATAGGCTGTGTCTTCATTTTCATTAGTTTCCTGGAACATTTGAATTTCCTGCTTGAGTGAGTCTCTGACCCAGTGGTTCTTAAGGAGCATGTTGTTTAGTTTCCAAATTCTATGTCTTTTAATAATTTTCCGTTTGTTGTTAAAAGTTAGTTTTACTCCACTGTGGTCTGAGAAGATACTTGGGATGATTTCAATGCTCTTGAATTTATTCATGCTGTCTTTGTGGCCTAACATGTGGTCTATCCTTGAGTATGTGTTATGTGGATTTGAAAAGAAGGTGTATTCCAGTTTTTTGGGGTGGAGGAGTCTGAAAATGTCCAAGAGGTCTAGTCTGTCAATCTCTTCATTCAATTTTCCTGTATCTTTATTGGTTCTCTATTTGTTGATCTGTCTAAGTGTGAGAGTGGGGTATTGAAGTCTCCCACTGTTATTGTATTACTATTGATGTATTTTTGAAATTCTTTCAGTAGATGCTTAATGTATTTAGATGGTCCCTCATTGGGTGCATAGATGTTAATAATTGTTAAGTCTTCTTGGCTGATTGATCCTCTAATCATTATGTAATGTCCTTGCCTATCTTTTATTACTTTATTTAACTTAAAATCTATCGTGTCTGAGATGAGAATGACTGTTCCTGCCCTTTTTTGTGGACCGTTAGCCTGTATGATAGTTTTCCATCCTTTCACTTTAAGTCTCTGTTTATCTTGTTGTGACAGATGGGATTCTTGCAAGCAGCATATGGTTGGGTTATGTTTTCTGCTCCATCCCCCCACCCTGTGCCTTTTGATGGGTGAGTTTAAGCCATTGACATTTATTGATATTATGGATTTAATGTATTGTAGTGCCACTGTTCTAAAAAATAATTTGTTTACTCTGATATATTGCAAGTATTATAGTGATGTTCTTGTTTATAAGAGGTCTTTTAGTACCTCTTTCAGGGCCGGCTTGGTGATGGTTGCCTCCTTTTACTGTTGTTTGTCTAAGAAGGTTTTGATCCATCCATCCAGCTTGAATGAAAGTCTAGCAGGATATATTATCCTTGGTTGAAACCCTTTTTGATTCAGGGCTCGATAGATATCTTGCCACTCCCTTCTGGCTTTTAGAGTTTGAGCGGAGAAATCTGCAGATAATCTTATGGGTTTTCCCCTGTATGTGACTTTTTGTTTCTCTCTTGCAGCCTTTAGGATCCTTTCTTTATCCTTACTTCTTCTCATTGTGACTATGATGTGTCTTGGTGTCTTCAGGTCGGGGTTGATTCTGTTTGGTACTCTCTGGGCCTCTTGAACCTGGATATCCTTTCTGTTATTCAGGTCTGGGAAGTTTTCTTCTATTATTTCTTCTAGAATGTTTGCTTCCCCTTCCTCTCTTTCTTCCTCTGGCAGGCCAATTATACGAATGTTACTTATTTTGAGATCATCCCATATGTCTCTGTTGTTGTTTTCAGTGTCTCTCAATCTCTTTTTGAGCTCTTTCACCTCTTTCTTAGTTTTCTCTAACTCATCCTCTGTCTGACTAATTCTGTTTTCTGCTTCTGTTAGTCTGCTTTCCCTTGCCTCAGCTTCTTTCTTCATTACAGCTATTTCAGCTTTCAGTTCTCTAAATGCCTCACAATAATCAGTATTTTCCTTGGGGGTCTCAACTGTTGTTTCTCTAATACTGCCATTCCTTTCCTCCAATGTTGTTTTCATTTCTGTGATTAATAAGTTTATTATTGCTTGCATACTTTTCTTATCTATGGTTACTTCTGACTGATTTGTGGTTTCTTCTGGGCTCTTGTCTTCATTCATTGGGGTAGCAGTTTTATTTGTTTTTAATCTACCCATTTTTTTATTTATGTGTTTTTCTCTTTTTTTTATGCTCTGTTTTTCCTCAGTTGTTGTGTCTTGAATACAAGTAACACTGTACTAAATACCTTTATGACAATTGCACTCACCAACCTCCGGAATTACAATAGCAACTGAAGTAAGTATTGAAGTAGTTTAATCATTACCAGTTAGCCAAACAATTTCTCCAGTCTTTGAAAAAATAGTAACCAAATTCCAGTGAAGAAAGAGAAAAGAAAGAGAGGATAGCAAGAATAGACAGTTATGCAAATCTACTATCCAGTGTATATTCTAGGGGTAACAAGAGGGGAAAGGGAACTAGAGCAGAGATACACACATAGAGAGTCCACTCTGAGTCAGATTTCTTCCCCAAAGTAATTCACAAATTCAGAAAGGCAAAGAAGAAGAAGTGTATGACCAGATTAAAAAAAAAGAGAGAGAGAGATAAGAGAGAGATAAGGGAGAAGATAAGAAGAAGAGTTGTAATTAAAGAGCAGTGCAAGGAACTTCCCAAATGCGTATCAGTGAATTAAAAAAAAAAAAAAAACACCCTGTTTGGTGGTATGGGGTATCCTGCTAGGAGCTGGCCCCAGGGACTGCTTATGGGGGGGGGGTGGCGGGAAGGATGTATACTTGAAAATTTAAAGGAAGAAAAAAGAATTTTTTCCCTACTCTAATTCTTAACCCAAATTAAGTTATAGTCACCTCCTTGGTGTCTAAGGACACCTTATTGGCTGGCCTGCTAAAGGCAGAAAATCCTATTGTCTCCAGGGGAGAGTGTTCGGAGCTCAGAGGCTAGCAACTTCTCCATCCGCCATCTTCCGGGAAACCCCCCCCTCCAGACTTTTTTAAAGGATTTCTCGAAAATGAAAACTAGCTCCAAGTCCTTTGATCCAATGAGAGCTATACTCAAGAAGTCTTTGGATCCGTCCTCAGGGTCGCGGTGGACCCTGGAGACTCCCAAGAGAAAGCCCCCGATCTAAAGTGCTCTCTCCGGGTCCTCTGCCCGCTGCGCTCTGCAACCGGCGGAGGAGCCGCCTTCCCGGGGCGGAGGACAATGCCCGGCGCACTCGCCTTGCCCGGCGCCACCTGGGAAGTCTGGAGCCCCGCTAGTCCGTGTCACCTTTACTCTAATTCTTAACCCAAATTAAATTATAATCACCTCTTTGGTGTCACCCCTTATTGACTGCCCTGCTAAAGGCAGAAAATCCTACCATTGCCGACGATGCGATCAGAGCACTCGCTGTTAGCAGCTTCTCAGTCTGCCATCTTCCTCCTTCATATCCAGTAAGAATTTTTTTAAGGAAACTTGAAATAAGTTAAAATTACACCAAATACGTATCAAATAATTTGAGGGGAAGAACTATTTAAATATTGTGAAAATATTTGTACTGGTTGCTATAAGACAAGAGGAGTATAGTTTCACATTGTTTTTAAATTTCTTATTTATAAAAAGGAAATACTGATAATATCATAGAATAAGAGGGGTACAGCTTCCCACAGTTCCCACCACCAGCCCTCCATATACCATCCCCTCCACTGATAGCGTTCTTATTCTTTAATGCTCTGGGAGTGTAGACCCAAGATTATTGTGGGATGCAGAAGGTTGAAGGTCTGGCTTCTGTAATTGCTTCCCCACTAAGCATGGACATTGGAAGGTCGATCCATATTCCCAGCCTGTCTCTCTCTTTCTCTAGTGTAAGGGCTCTGTTATATGAAGTAGGTGAGGAGGGTATCTCTGTCTAAGTGGACACTATTTCTTTATGAACTTGATACTGACTCACTACAGACTATTGTTTATTTTTGCTTTCAGGTATATATTTTACCCTAATTTATGGATACATGTGAATATATGCTCTATCTTATGGGACCTGGCCTATATCTAGGTTTTGGGACTTTGTTAGGAAGTGATCGTCCTGGAAGGGAATTAGAGAATACCATGAAAGGACAGTTTCATATCTTACCCACCAACAAATTTCTGCACCCCACTACCTCAATAATAATCATCATAGTTCTCCCCAAAATTTATGCATGATACACCAAAATTAAATCAAAATATGTAAAATAACTGGATATTAGACCTGAAACTATACAATACATAAAAGAAAATATTGATGGAACTATTCAGGACCTTAGCATAAAGGTAGATTCAGAAATGCAACCCCATTGGCAAGTGAAACTAAAACAAGATTAAACAAAGGGAACTACATCAAATTAAAATTGTCTACACAACAAAAGCAAATCATACATGGATAAAAAGAAGGCTTAGCAATTGGGAACAGATATTTTCACATCTCACATTTATAAAGAATCAATACAACATAACAACAACCCATTTCTATGCTTGCTTTTCCATGCATGGTATAATTTATGTTGTGGTATGGATACAAAGAAAACACAAGAGATGCTAGTCCTCTGCAATATGAATAGAAGTCTGTATGACATTTTTTTAATTACATAGACTATCCATATTTTTTTCTTTTGTTTGTGCCTTTGGCTATATATCTTAAGAAATTATTGTACTAACTATTGTATCTACTGTTGAGTGTAAAACATTAATCTTCCAATTAAAGAATAAAGAAAAGATAAAAAAAGAAATGAAGAAACCAAGACTGAGGGGGTCGTCACAAAAAAAAGAAAGGAAAAGAACTAATTGCCAAAACCAATATTCTATACCTTCCCTCCAATTTCTGCTAAGAGTTCTATAAAAATTGTAAAACTTTCATAAACTATAAGTTTATCTGTATAGGTGTTTGCTCCACTTTCCATTCATTTTTATGTGGTGAAAATAAGGTCCAATTTCATTCTTTTGCATGTAGACATGCAATTTTTCAACACAATTTGCTGGAAAAACTTTCCTTTTGCCATTATTCAGTCATGGTATCTTTGGTTCCGCAACAATTAAAATAAAGTGTATTAGAAATTTTGGAGTTTACAAGATTCTTGAATATAATCACTATGCCATACATTTGTTCACTATAATTTACCTATGTATCTATCAGATGCAAGTTTGTACCCTTAAACAACATAGTTCCTCTACCTTTGACCCTTCATAAGCACCATTCTACTCTGTTTCTTAGTATTTTTATATTCCACATATAAATACTATATAATTTTTATCTACCTCTGACTGAGTAATCTCAGTATAATGTCCTCAAAAACCTACTGTTTGTTGAACTCAACTACACTTTCTACTAAACAACTGTGATTTTCATTTCTGTTTATTCTGATGATATCAGAAGATTCTATATTTTATTGTTTATCTTATTTATGTATACAATAAAAATTACTGACAAGACCATAGGATAAAAGTGGTACAATTACACACAATCTCTACTACCAGAGTACAGTATCCCATCACCTCCCTTGAAACCTTTCCTATTCTTTATCCCTTTGGGAGCATGACCCCTTTGGGGTCATTATGGAGTGCAGAAGGTGGAAGATCTGGCTTCTGTAATCGCTTCTCTACTGAACATGGGTGATGGCAGGTAGATCCATATTCCCAGCCTGTCTCTATCTTTCCCTAGTGGGGCAGGGCTCTGGAGAGGTGGGGTCCAGGGTACATTTGTGAGGTTCTCTGTCTAGGGAAATCAAGTTGACATAGTAGAATCTGCAACTTGGTGGCTGAAAAAGCACTAAGATATAAAGCATAACAAATTGTTTAATAGTCAGGAACGTAAAAGCAAGAATATAGCAGATGGGTTTTGAGATCCCCATTTTGGAAAAAGCTAGTAGGTCTATCTATTTTAGGTATGAAGCAAAGGGTCCATGATTTTACTAATTTCTGCCCAAGTACAACAGCTAACATGCAGGTGGACCAAAGGTATTGTCTGGGGAGATGGTGTCAGAGTTGGAAATAGGACCAGAAAGCTGGATCAATGCAGAGATTAGGCCCCCAAAATGGGAAAGGTATATAAATATCATTTTATGGTGTTTTTTTTTTTTTAGATATTTCTACTTTCTTGCTGTTTTGAGTCACTGCAAACTATTGTGTACTTTTGCTTTAAGGTATATATTTTCCCCTAACTTATGTATTTTAAACCAACTACAGAAATTATGCTACTGATAACTATCTATCCTTAAAAGCTCAGACAGGGCAATAGCCTCATCCTGTTACTTATTCAAGTTAAAGAGAATATTTTATGTGAAAAATTCGCTTGTCACCAATGGAGAGATACAGAGATAGTTAAAATTTGTACAATTACTTTGTCATTAAAGCTCCCAATTGTGTCCAATTTTCCTTAGTTTTTCCAGACCTTTGAATGATATGAAATACATACAAATTCTCATGTGAATGCAGACACGTATACATACTTTATGAGCATAAATACATTGAATTTTAGTTAGTATGTGAGAAGGGAAATTTAGAGTAAGACTAGAAAGCAAAATATGGGGGCACTATAATAGTTTGGGTAGTTATCTTTGATAAGTTTCTTATATCTTCACATTATATCAATAATTTAATTTTGTGTCTTACGTTTTAACAGTCCAAGAATATCATGTTTACTATTAACAGCAAATACTTATCAATGATATATATATATGAGTTTGGCCAATAGACAGTCAGTTGTGCTTTATACCCTCCAGTGATAATTATTATATAGAGAGAACCTTCTATATATTATGTATGTGAATATTTTATCTACTACATCTTAGGCCATGCTTACAAACACTAAGAAAAAATAATAAATAATATGGAAGAAATTCTCTATCCTTCCTGAGTTTATTTATTCATTTTTAGAGAAAGAAAGACAGAGCGGCAGCGATAGGAAATGAAAGAGACAACACCAAAGTTTTCTTCTAAAGCAATGTGGGCCAGGCTCTCCTGCATGGCACAGCAGCACACTATCCAAGTGAGCTATGTCAGCAGCCCCATTATCCTAGAGTTTAATCTATTGATAAATAACCTCAATAAATTTCCTCAGCAAAGTTCCAAATTAGGTATAAGTGAGTTAAAGTAACTGGTCCAGGTTTACCTAGCCAGTGAAAGAAACCAGAATATGTTGCTCCAAATTGTGCCGCTTTGATAAACTGATTATTTTCAATGAAAAATATTTAAGAAACATCAGGAGAGGGAAAAAAAACCCAATATTCCCTTTTCTCCTTAAAAGCAGAAATAGAACCCCTGATGTAAATGAAATCCTCCATATATAAGGAGGAAGGAAGATGATCTTATCACCAGAGACAGGGCAAATTTCATCCTCAGAAATCTATACAAAGTTATCTGGTAATATGAACCCTTCATTCTGTTTTGTCCTGTTTTATTATTTCAGTTGATTCTCTCATTGCTGTTTTTGTTCATGTGTATTTGTTTGTTCTTTCATAATAAGAGGGCAGATAACCACTTCACCTCTGCAGCAACTATACTCTGGCCCTTTTCCTCATGAGGCAGCAGTGCCATCCTCTAGAACAAAAGCTCTGCCCACTTCTGAGATCTTTGGCCCTTTGCACCTTTGCTCGTTAAAACCAAAGCTCATCATGATGGACAACACCATCTATCCTGGACATTTCCAGAATTCTCAGGGCCCTTCACCAGTGTGTTAAGTATATTAAACACTGATAACTCATAAGCTTATTAAACACTGAGTTTTCATGCAGTTCCAATTGTATCAACATTTCATATAATTGGTTCTAATTGGACAAGTCATCTCCTTCTAGTCACAACTGTCATGTTTTGCCTGCACACCAGTGAAAACCTCTAGACTTTATCAAGACACCACAAAAACATATGGAGAAAACCAAATCTTATAGTTAGAGTAGAAAGCTAGAGATAATCAAATTTAATCCATTTGCAGAAGGAATTTTACCTCCAAACAAGCTAGCTCTGGTTAAGGCACAATCAAGTTTAGACCTTCATTAAAGAACAGTTGGTACAGTTACCAAAATGGGGAGGCAAAAGAATCGCTCACACTTTCTCACCACCCTCACCTAGAAACTAATTCAAGTACCTTGAAATATCTTCACAGAGATCAGAAAAATGTAATCTCCCCAAAGAAAACTATATTAAACAATTATCCATGTGATAATTGTTTACTAAGCTGAGGAAATCAACAGATGGGCTTAATAAAAATAGCAAAGAAAATTCATGTGAAAATTTGAGATAAATAATGACACAGGTCCATGTAGAAAACAGATATAGAGGCCACAGGGGCCAAGCTAGAGTCCATGACAGCTGAATAAAAAGATGAAATGGCCAAACTTAGGGTGATAGTGGAGGGATTTAGGAGCAGAATGACTGCAGCAGAAGACCAAATGAGTGTGTCCCAGGATGAAGCAGTGGAAACTATGAATAAATAGTGGAAACTAACAAATAAATAGTAAAACATGAAAAGACAGCAAGAAACAAAGAGGATGACAGCAGAGACCTTTGGAACAGTATCAAGAGGAACGACATTCACATCATATGTCTCCCAGAAGGAAAAAGTAGAAAAAACAGGGAAAGGCATGAAATAATATTTACATGATATTTCATATGAGATAATATCAGAGAAAATACCCAATGTAACCAACAGCAGAAATAGGTATATTCAAGAAACACAAAGTATCTCCCAACAAAATCAACGCAGATGTGCATACCAAGACCTATAATAAGTTAGCAAAGATAAAGAAAGCAAGAGAAAAAGGGCAGCAAGAGAAAAATAAAGGCTACCCTATGGTGGGGCGGGGGGGGTCCATATATTTATCAGCAGATTTCTCAAGAAAGACTGTATAGTCCAGAAGAGAATTAGCAAGATATTCATAGAGTACTCAATAACAAAGACATCCAAAGAAGAGTTTTCTACCCTGCTATACTTTCATATGGATTGATTGCGGGATAAAGACCTTCTCAAACAAGGAACTCATCACCAGAAAAACTACTCCCCAAGAAGTACCAAAGGAAATATTATTTAAAAGTGTGTGTGGGGAGAAGCAACCTCTCTCCTCGGTGTTTACCCAAGGAAAACAAAAGCATGTATCTGAAAAGGCCTATGCACACCAATATTCATACTAGCACAGTTTGTAATAGTTTAAAGCTGAAAGCAATCAGTAGCCCAGTAACATATGAATGGCTGAAAAAAAATGTGGTAGTACATATATACATGGGGTACTATTCAGCTGTTGAAAATTATGAGGATATTGCTTTTGCAATATATTTATAAAGGCATCATGCTGAGTGAGAAAATAATGAAAGAGAAAGACCAATACTGAAAGATCTCACTTACAGGTGGAATTTAAGAATAAAGGACAGTAGGTGAGTTCCTGAGAAGATGATCTCACCAATGCTGTTTGTCACCAGGGATCTTGTTTTTATACTATCAATAAAATCAAATCCAGGCACTGTTTCTCTTATATGAGAGAGAAGAGGGAAAAGGGGGGGGTATACACTTGGAGGTAATAATAGGTCTAAGGGTGATTTAGAAAGAAATTGAAAATAGGACCATTGAGAAAAAATATATGTATACAGTAGATGAGAGATAGATAGATAGATAGATAGATAGGGATAGTTATATAGTCAGTCCATATCAGTGATCTCTGGAGGACTACTGCAGTTTCCAGTGGAGGGTATGGGGACACAGAACTCTGGTAATGAGAACCATATGAAATTATACACCTATTATCACCTTACAGTTTTATGAGTGAACATTATATTACTAATAAAAATAAATAAATAAATAGATAAATAAATAAATAAATAAATAAATAAATAAATGGACAGCAAGTGAGGATATAAGGTGAAACTTTGACTGGGATCCTGGGGAAGGAGGGGAAGGGACATGATGAAGGAACACTGGAGCCCTGGTGTATCTCCTAGACACCAATCAAGGGGAGATGAGAGTCTGAGCCTTTGTATTAAAAACTATACTATAAACCATTAACTCCTCAATGAATGGAAAAAATGGAGGGAGAGCTAAGAATATTCAATAATGGGATAGATAATGTCACTGAAAATTTTAGTTACATTATTTCAGTGAATGTTAGTGGAATGAACTCACACATCAAAAGGCACAAAGTAGAAGGGGGGCTAGAAAATAGAACCAGATCATATGCTGTTTACAGGGATCCCATCTATGAAGCTAATGTCACACTGATACCAAAAGCAGACATATGAGTGAGAGAGAGAGAGAGAGAGAGAGAGAGACAGAACTGGAAAGTTCTATCACTGATGAGCACTGATGTTATGATTATGATATGGAACAAAATATAGCCTACTGGATACAACAGAACATTAAGAAAATTGTGTAGCATAGCCAAGCAGAATTTATTCTGCTTATGTAAGGCTGGTCCAGCATACATAAAACTATAAATGTGGGGGAGTCCAGCGGTAGCGCAGCGGGTTAAGTGCACATGGCGCAAAGTGCAAGGACCAGAGTAAGGATCCTAGTTCGAGCTCCAGCTCCCCGCCTACAGGAGAGTCGCTTCACAGGCGGTGAAGCAGGTCTGTAGGTATTTTATCTTTCTCTCTCCCTCTCTGTCTTCCCCTCCTCTCTCCATTTCTCTCTGTCCTATCTAACAACAACAACATCAATAACAACAATAACTACAACAACAATAAAAAGACAACAAGGACAACAAAAGGTAAAATAAATAATTTTAAAAAATTAAAAAAAACTATTAATGTGACCCACCACATTTAAAAGGAAAGCCAACATCTCATGCTTATTTCAATATGTACAGAGAAAACCTTTGACAAGATACAGTATCCTTTCATGATGAAAGCATTAGAAATAATGGGAATGGATGAAAAATTCCAGAAATGAATTGAGCCTACATACAGCAAAACTATATAGCCAACATCATATTCAGTGGTAAGAAACTGAAATTTCCATTCTTTGGTCAGGTGAAGACAGACCCACTATACCATTTCTATTGAACATAGTCTTGGGAGTTCTAGGCACTACAATGAGGCAAATAAAAGCAATTAAAGGCATACATAATGAGAAGAGAATAGATTAAACTGTCACTATTTGCAGATGATAGGAAAGTATACACAAGAAATACAAAAGAATCCAATAAAAAATTCCAGGAAATCATTAAGAAGAGAGTGAAGTGGTAGTCTACAAGTTAATATACAAAAATCAGTGGTATTCCTCTACGCAAATACTGGCCAAGAAGAAGAAATCTATAAATTTATTTACTATAGTAGCAGAAATGATGCCATATCTGAGAGTAAACTTAAGAATGTTGAATTCTCTACGGAATGTTAATTCTCTACAGAACTTTTTTTTCCCCTTAATTATTAAGGGCTATGTATTATACCAGACATGTCAGAAATTCCTTATTATCTCTACAGTTCTGTCTGCAGCCTCCAGGGGATGTTTTGGGAATATTAGGGTAAACACTGATAATGGTCAATAGATCTTGCAGCAAACATGAAGCCTATCTTTTTTCTTCTTTATTGGGGGGATTAATAGTTTACAGTCAACAGTAAAATACAATAGTTGGTACATGTGTAACATTTCTCAATTTTTCACATAACACTCTATCCACCAGCCTAGGTCCTGCTCTGCGTGTTCTAGGACATGAACACCCCCCACCCACCTACCCCCCACCCTCCACCCCGCAGGTTAGAGTCCTTTACTTTGGTGCAATATACCAAATCCAGTCCAAGTTATGCTTTGCATTTTCCCTTCTTTTTTTAAATTTTTTGTCCGGGTCCTAATGAGGACCCCACTTCTCAATCTGACCAAGCCAGCTGACCCACTCTGTTGCACAACAGAGGAGGGGGCCGAAGAGGTCAAGTCAAGGGCAGCAGGGGTGAATACACTCTGGGGGGGTCTTTCTATGGGGATCATAGCAAGAGAAGAAGCCAAGGATCACCCCAGGACGCTATTTGCCTATGAATACCGTGTTTATTGTATGGCAAGCACGGATTTCTATAGGTTGGGGCAGGGTGAAGAACAGGGCAGCTATGGCCTAGCCTTATATGGTCAGGAAAGTTAAGGGAGGAAGGAGCTGCTGGGGTTCTTCAGAGACAGTTACTTGTTTACACCATATATGGTCAGGAGAGCCAGAAACAGGGAAATGGTGAGGGTCTTTCTAGTAACTGTTGGGTAAGTTGTCAAGCTAGTTGGGGAAGCAAAACCACCAGCTAGCACAGAGGGGGCCTGAGCCCCTGCTTGAAGGAGGCTTACAGGGGGCCTGGGAGCTGTTCTGCAGGGGCAGGTTCTCTCTTGCTCAACCCATAGAGGCACAAAGCCCCTGGGGAGACTGACAGAAAGCCTTTAGCTCCCAGGCATCCAGGGGTCCCCTCTTGGATGGCCATGCTCTACCTCGGCTTATTAGGGTGCCACAATTCTTTTTATATTTTTTTATTTTCCCTTTTGTTACCCTTTTTATTGTTGTAATAGTTGTTGTTATTGTTGATGTCATTGTTAGGACAGAGAGAAATGGAGAAAGGAAGGGAAGACAGAGAAGGGGAGAGAAAGATAGACAACTGCAGATCTACTTCACTACTTGTGAGGCTATTCTGCTGCAAGTGGGGAGCTGGAACTCGAACCAAGATCCTTACGATCCTTACTGTGCTCCACGCCATGTGTGCTTAACCCGCTGTGCTACCGCCCAACTCCCGCGTTTTCACTTCTGTTTTTATTTTTCTAACATCTGTGTATGAATGGGGGTCATCCCATATTCATCTCTTTCTGGCTTATGTCACTTAATATAAGTCTTCAAGCTCCATCCAAAATGAAGTGAAGAAAGTGAAATCACCATTTGTAATAACTGAGTACTATTCTTTTTTTTCCCCATGGAATGACCTTATAATCTTCATCATAAACTAAAACATTGGTAAGTGAGTGACTTTTTTGTGGATTTTTCAGTTTTATTCAATGATCCATGTGTTTAATTTTACTCTAATATCATGTGCTTTTAATTACTGTAGTTTTGTAGTCAGGTAACACACACACACACACACACACACACACACACACACACATACACACATATATATATTTGCCTCGAGGGTTATTGCTGGGGATCGGTGCCTGCACTATGAATCCACTGCTCCTGGAGGCCATTTTTTTCCATTTCTGTTGCCCTTGTTGTTTTTCTTATTGTTATTGTTGTTATTGCTGTTGAGGGGAAGACAGAGGCGGGAGAGAAAGATAGACACCTGCATACCTGCTTCACTGTTTGTGAAGCGACCTCTCCCATTGCAGGTTGGGAGCCAGGAGCTCAAACCAGGATCCTTACTCCAGTCCATGTGCTTTGTTCCATATGTGCTTAACCCACTGCGCTACTGCCTAGCGCCCATACAAATTTGATTTTTTTTTCATCAGCATTGCTGTAACCATTACAAGTATTTATGATTTCATATAAAATTTGGTATTTTTTGTTCTCTTTCCTTAAAATATATTATTGAGCTTTCCTTTTGATAGAATATAGATGCAAGGATTGAAATGAGTCAGGAGAAAAACAAACACACATATATGAGATATGAAGAAACACAACAAGGGAGCAAAGTCAAATAAAAACCCTAGGATTCTGATACAGAACTGAGGTTACCAAAGAAGAATGGGATTAAAAGGTTGCTGGGGGTGCTGTTATGGCATCTTGGTGGTGAGCTTAGTGTGGTAACACATACTTTGAAGAGATAGAGAATTATACATCGAAAGCACATAATATCTTTTGTGTGAAAACCACCTCAATGAAAAAAATAGCATTAAATTTTGGTTTGCTTTTGGTAAATGTGCATGCCAACTATTCTAGTTCTTCCCATCTCTGTACTTGTAATTTCTTAATCTATGTCTTTTAACAGTGTCTTATAATTGTTTGCTATGCAGGGCTTTTGTCTTGTATGTTAAATATATTCCAAAGTCTTTAATTCTTTTGGACAGAATTATAAATGGGATTACTTTGTTAATTTCTCCTTTTTTCTCATTATGTGCAATAGGAAAGTTGCGGATTTTTGTATATTGATTTTGTAACCAGTCACTTTGTACTACTCATTAATTGTTCCTAGTTCGCATTTTAATGGAGTCTTTAGGTTTCCAGTTAATCATTCTTTCTATTCTAGTCAATACCTTTATGGAATTTGGAAAAGGCTTTAGAGGCAGAAACGTCTTATGTAAAATTAGAATAATTTGAAGATTTTCTCTAGACCTATGTATTTCATATCTCTTTTCCTTACTATAGCTCAGTATTTCACACTACTGACAGTGTTACTACACATGTAACTTGATTAGAGGTATACATAATTCTGAAAAATAACCTAAACACATGTTTATTTCACAATTTTCAAAAACAGGGTTTCAGGAGATATAGAACGGATATGCAATGTAGATTCAGGTACCAAAACTATGGTTTAAAAATATGGAGTAAGAGATACTTATAGATTCTCAATTTTGCATTAAAATTTTAATCTCAAATGCATATGTGTTTATGTTGCAGAGATAAATTAACAAGAAACAATTAATTCCAACTTCCTAATTAGCTCAAATTATGGAAATCAAACACGAATCAGCTAACTATATTTGGGTACAAAGACTGATCAACAGTGTCAGAAAAAACAACTGACATAAATATGACAATACGACAAGATTGATCACATAGGTGAAGAACAGGATGTGAATTGTAAGTATCAAAACAGTACTTCCTAATTCAGGGTCTTTTTCTTCCAAGGACAACAATGTAACAGCCTTACATTACTTACAAATTATGAGTTGATTATGAGCACAAAACATCCACATAAATGAACAAATATTTTTAGTGGTATCAAGAACTGTATCTCTAGTGGTTTGCATTATCCTTGGACTGACTATAAAAGCTTATCATTACAGAAAACAAAAGGGTTTTGGTTCTCAGATCATCCAGTATAACTATCTTTCATGGACTGTCTAATTATATCTTAGACAATGAAGATATTAACACAGTAATTCTAGGGAAGCAGATTTGATTAAATCTGATTTGGCAAATCTGGAGAAGCTTTAGAAAGGAGTTGACATTTGGGCTTAGCCTTGAAATACAGTCAAGGGTTTGTTTCATGGAGTGGTAATCCCAATGAGATGGAATAAATTTAGTGGAGAGAGAGTTTAGAAACACATTTAGGATATGGTATGACCAGAGTTGTACTTTTAAGGGTGTCATATGTTTGGATACCATAATCATCCTGACTGATCAACATTGTGTATGTTCTGACACTAATAACCACAGCTGCCAAAAATGTGGGGGTAATTCAGATTGAGTTGTATTCCAGCAAGTTAAAAAGGGAGGTTTTAGGAGCCAGATGGTGGTGCACTGGGTAGAATATACATGTTATAAAACAGGAGGACCTGGCTTCAAGCCCTAGGTCCTACCAGTGGGTGGGTGGGTGGAGGGGAAGTTTCACGAGTGGCAAAGGTGTACCTTTCCCTTTCTTCTTCTCTGTCTCTATCCAGGATAAGTAAATAAGCAATATATGTTTAAAGGTTATTATTAATTGAATTGTATGCTCATGTTGCTGCAACGTGAACCCCCCCCCCCCAGTAAAGGCATGTTGCAATTATTTGCAACTGGCATGGGGTATAGAGTGAAACTTGTTTACATAAAGGTATTAGCACACTTGAGATAACATCTGATACAAAATAAGGGGCTGATTCCAAAGGAGGTAAAAATGATGGAGTAATAAGGTAAAGAAATGAAACTACTCGACCGCCGTAAGATTCCCAGTTCGAGCCCCTGGCTCCCCACCTGCAGGGGAGTTGCTTCACGGGCGGTGAAGCGGGTCTGCAGGTGTCTATCTTTCTCTCCCATTCTCTGTCTTACCCTCCTCTCTCCATTTCTCTCTGTCCTATCCAACAACAATGACATCGACAACAAGGGCAACAAAAAGGAAATAAAAGAATAAATATTTAAAAAAAAAAGAAATGAAACTACTTTTCTTAGGCATTATTTCGAAACATTCTAAACAGTCTATCATATTAAATTTTCCTCGAGTTTTTAATGTATCTACAGGAGACAGGTTCTTTTTTATTTTTGGTCAAAAAAGGTGGATTTTTAAAATTTTTTATTTAAGAGGTGGATTTTAACATGCTTATAATCTTGAGATTGATCAATTGAGGGACATGAGGAATTGTGTATAGTTGTTTTCTTTTATTTTAAGAATGTTACTTATTATTGGACAGAGACAGAGAGAAATTGAGAGGCGAGGGAGAGAAACAGATGCCTGCAGCCTCTCAGATTTCTCTCTGTTCTATTCAACAACAACAGCTACAACAACAACAACAATGATAATAACAACAATGATAAACAACAAGGGCAACAAAAAGGGAAAAATGGCCTGCAGGAGCAGTGGATTCGTAGTGCAGGCACCAAGCCCCAGCAATAACCCTGGAGGAAAAAAAAAATAAAATAAAATAAAGCTTTTTTAATTAAAAAGTATAACATTCCATAGTAGAGTTCTGCTATATAACAATATATCTGGAACAAAGTAAACGCTAAAAAATTTTGCTTCTCATAAAAGAAAAAAAATCTGTCAAGAGCATCGAGCAATGTATTGAAAGGGAAATTCGTGGAAAAAAAAGAGAGAAAATGATGTTGTTTGATACTAACTGCAATTAGTTTACAACTGTAGTTTGCCATTTACCCACAGTAATGCCATACTGTTTAGTTTGAAAGGCTGTCCCTCTCAGGCATCTTGAACCAGAATTTATTGCCCTATCATCAGTGTTATTGTCTATAGATTGGATTGAGTGTGTGTATATTGGAAACCCATGGCACCAATATAATTGAGCCATCTAGTTCAATTGCTAGAGTTGGCCCTACTGTTTCTGAAGCCCAGGGTAAAAGTGGAAACTCTGGAGAGGTGTAAAAGCTTCCAGTGGAGGGGATGGGATAAGGAACTCTGGTGGTAGGAAGTGTGTGAAATTGTATCCCTCTTATTCTATGGTCTTGATTATCATTATTAAATCAATTTACAAAGAAGTGGAAGATCATGTAGCACATACTGTTAGGGGAAGGTGAACAGAGGGCCCTGAACTCCAGTTTCATCAGGACCCAGAGAAGAGAAAAAAGGAAGGTTATTCAGAAATATTAATAGGTGCAGGTGTCACATAGAAAGGAATAGAAGGCAGGACCATAGGAAAATGGGCAGATATATAAAGATAGACAGTTATAGAAATAATAGCCAACCGTATCTGTGACCTTGTGGAAAACTACTTCAGTTTCCAATGGAGGGAATGGGGACACAAAAATCTGGTGGTGGAAATGGTGTGGAATTATACCCATTATTTCATAGTTATTTGTTTGTTTGTTTGCTTTTGCCTCCAAGGTTATCACTGGGGCTCGGTACCCGCACTACAAATCTACTGCTCCTAGAGGCTATTTTTTCCCTTTTGTTGCCCTTGTTGTTGTCATTATTGTTATCATTGCTGTTGTTATTATTGTTGTCATTATTGTTCTATAGGACAGAGAGAACTCAACAGAGGAGGGGAAGACAGAGGGGGAGAGAAAGACAAGACACCTGCAGACCTGCTTCACCACTTGTGAGGTGATCTCACTGCAGATGAGGAGCCGGGGCTCAAACTGGGATCTTTACGCTGGTCCTCGTGCTTTGCGCCATGTGTGCTTAACCCACTGTGCCACCACCCGGAGCCCTAATTTTGTAAATCAATATTAAATCACTAGTAAAGATTTTAAATAAGTTATCATAGGTATATTTCTTACAAAATTTGCTTAAAATACAAATAAAATATATAAATCAAGACAAAAGATCAAATATTAAATACAATATTCTAAAGATAGAATATACAAATAAAAAATATTCTAATCTTCTTTGTTGACAAGTATGACTACATAAGAGCTGGAGAGAGAGAGCCCAAACTAAGAAATTTTTGACTCCCTGAAGATCCATATAAGAATGAGGTAGTGAAGGTGAGAAGTTTTCCAATATAACTTCCCACCAGAAACTGCATTGTGCATATGAGACATCTTGCATGTCGGAGTTGAAGTATACAAACAGATAGATTCGGGAGATATCACAGTAATCTGTGCGGAAGACTTTCATCACTGAGGCCACAGAGGGCCCAGATTCAATTCCTGAAACCACCATAAACCAGAGCTGAGCAGTACTCTGGTCTTTACTTCTCTGTATTACTCTTTCTCTCTCTCTCATTAAAAGTAAATTAAAAGTACATGTAGTCACTATCCATAACAATAGGACACTGCCAATCTTTTTTGCTTGTTTATTTTTTGCTGTTATCATTATTTTCAATAATGTTTATCCTTAGATAATTTAAATATACTATTTCTTGGGAGTTAAATATGCTAAAAGATCTATAGACTCATTGACTAAAATTAATTTTACAAAAAATATTAATTTTACATTTTCCTAGAAAATAGGACAGGTACTTTCTATTGAATAGTAGCGGGCTTTCATTGTAATCACCAGTGAAAACTTCCTAGCATTTCATTTGAAATTTTATGAAAATTATAAGACTCTTGGTCATTATACTCTCATGGGAAGAGGAAAGGTTGAAACAACCCTTATAAATTTTGGTCAAAGATATAGCCATTTAAAATTAACGTCACACCATAAATAATGAAAAAAAAAACCTGCCTGCTAAATAGTGTCCCACTGTTTCAGACTCACTGAAAACAGAAACTATGGAAAGCTCAAGGTTGGGTGTAGATAGTATAGTGGTTATGCAAAGAGTCTCTCATGTCTGATGCTCCAAAGCACCAAGTTCAATCCCCTGCACCACCATAAGCGAGAGCTGATCAGTGCTCTGGTAATAAATAAATAAATAAAACTTAAAATACAAAACTCAACATGAATGAGTTTGAATGTCATGGAAATAAAATTTCTATGGTTTATCCTTCCCCTCGCCCCCTTTTTTCCAAAAAATGTCTAAAGTTTACTTGGGCTTTGATAATTAGGAAAGATCTTACACAGGCAGAAAAGACAGCTTCTTTAAATTCAATAATGCACGTATGCATGCTAAGTCTTCATTTAATGTCAAAATAAAACTTTTTGGGCTGGGAAGATAGTACAGACTTTCATGCGTGAGGCTTTGGGGTCCCAGATTCAATCCCTGGCACACCCATAATTGAGAGTTGAACAGTTTTCTTGTTAACTAATAATAAAATAAATCTTTCCTCTTTTTCCATTTTATTGGGGGGTGTTAATGGATTACAGGGTAGTTGTTGATACATGACTTTAATTTCTGGTCTCCTTGTGATAAGTGTATACAAATCCTGCTCACCATTGATTTAAGTCATTTTCCACCACCATGCCTCAAGACCCTACAGCTTGAACACTTTAAAGGTAAAGGAAAAGACAGCAATGTAGCTAGGGGAAAAATTCGCTTAACTACATGAGAGCAGGATTTGCAGGCTTCCAGTTCAATCTTTAGTGTAGCAAGTATCAGGGTGGTGCACAGGTTTCTCTCTTTCTGTCTCAAATAAAACTTTCTCTTTGTTTCAAATACAATAAAATAAATCTGAAGCAAAGACATCATGGATGATCACCTTTCTGAACTATTTAAACCCAACTGTCTACAATTATAATATAGAACCAAATGGTTATTAAGTATAAAGGATACGTGTAGCTTCACAGAAATAGTTATTTACCAATTCTGTTCACATATTACAGAAATTCTCACTAAAATAAAATAAATTTTCATGGCCCTTTTCCTCAGTATGTTTCCCTTTCTACAGCTGAAACATCTGTCACTGAGTAAAAATGTAATTTCCTTAACACTGGATTTGCACACATAATTGCAAACTTCTTCTTGAAGTCATGTTTGGATATTTATCATAATAGAATATCTTTCTCAATAGTTGAGGAAAAACACTTGCATATTGTGTTTAAGAATAAAATTTTCTTTGCTGGTACACTTATTTAGTGAAAAATACATGAATAAATCAGTCTTTTTTTTTTTTTTTGTCCTACATCTGATGCCACACTAACCATAACACCTTAGGGAAATATCATTTACTTTGTTTCTGTTTCTCTTTGGAACTCTGTCAAATACAAAATTAGTCTTCTGATTTGCAGTGTGGTAGTTCTGAGGAGACATGAAGATGAAATTGCTGCTATTATTTTCTTTCCTCACAAGTATGCAAATCTAAAAGTCAGCAGATTATAAAGAATGACACATTGCACCAAACCAAATATATATATAATCTCCAGTGTTGTCAAAAGAGAAAAATATTTTCCTATATATCCTGATAAAAACGACAACATATTATATCCTAAACATTGTTAGTTTGATTAATAATAGTTCATTACTGATTTATCAATATAGTCTTTCTAAACTCCATAAGTGTCCTTTCTTTTTATTCTTCTCGTCTTCCTTCTATCCTTTTCTATTCTTGTGTCCATTCCTTCTGACATTAAACAAGAATCCAGCACTACTCTAGAAAGGAGAAAAGTATAAAGAGGAGAGAAAAGTTGATGCATGAAAGCTTAAAGAAAATGAAACATGGGGCCAGGCTGTGGCACATCTGATTAAGTGCACACATTACAGTGCACAAGGACACAAGTTCAAGCACCCAGTTCCCACCTGCATAGGGAAAGCTTCACAAGTGGTGAAGCAGGGCTGCAGGTGTCTCTCTGTCTCTCTCCCTCTTTATCTTCCCCTCCCCCTCAATTTCTCTCTGTCTCTACTCAATAATAAATAAAAATAATTTAAAAGTAAAAGAAAATGAAACATATTATCGTAGAAAGATTCATGTATTTCCATCTGACTATATCTTGGAGAGGAAGAGGAGGAGTGATAAAAATGAAGCTGAAGAAGCAGGCAGAGAAACATCATGGCTCTATTTTATTTTGCAGCAACATGGAGTGAGTAATGAATTATAACTAGGGATGAAAGGGCTGTGTGTGTGTGTGTGTGTGTGTGTGTGTGTGTGTGTGTGTATGTGATTTAATAATGACCAACAAGACTGTAGGATAAGAGGGATACAATTCCCACCACCATAGTTCCACATCCCATCCCCTCCACTGGAAGCTTCCTATTCTTTATCCCTCTGTGAGCATGGACCAAAGATCTCTATGAGGGTGCAGAAAGTGGCAAGCTGCTTTCTTCTGGACATAGGTGTTATCAGGTTGAGTCATAGCCCCATCCTGTTTCTATCTTTCCCCAGTCAGGTAGGGCTCTGGGGAAGTGTAGTTCCAGGACACATTGGTGAGATCATCTGCCTAGGGAAGTCAGGTTGGTGTCATGGTAGCATCTGCATCTTGGTGGCAGAGTAATAGAGCTGGAGGGCTGACATCCTGTCGGGCTGAGCTTCACTGACGGGAGACAGATGACCAGGGACTCATGGTTGAGCTGTACGCAGTATCTCTTTATTCATGCAGGACGCAGTGCAATCTATACCAAGCTAGACTAAACTAACAACTAACTAAAACGAACAATGTTGTCTTTATATATACTTCCCAAGTAGGGTGTGAACAGGATGTGACGCAGAGAGGGTGGAGAGAAAAGTGACTGGTGAAAATCAGGGTGTGACAAGGAGAGGATCAGGGTGTGACAAGGAGAGGGGGTGGAGCAGGTGAGAATTCTCCCACTAAACCACCAATGCCCTGGAGGGAAGTTGGTGCTTTATGTAAATGTAAAAGTGATTTATGTAAATAGACGGCAGTGGTTATGTAAATAGACGGCAGTGGTTATGTAAATAGAATGCAGTGTTAAGCAGGGGGGATTTAAACCAAATGAAACAGAAGGGGTTTTTAAAAGCAGAATTAGAAGATACCAACATCCCAGGCCTGGAATCTCTGGACATAGGCTTAAGTGAAACATGTCGAGGTTGCACTGGTTTCACTGATCAGGCTGAGATCAGCAGATGCAGTATCGAATAGTATGGATCAAGAGAAGCATGAAAGAAAAAGAACAAAGCCCCAAAGGTTCTGGGACTGGAAGAAATACAGGTTTTACAGAGAATTAGGAATGTTTCTTGCTGTCTTAGAGTTTAGGAAGGTAATAGATAATCATTATTATAACCAGGTTACTTAGGAACTTTGTTTACCTTGAAAATCCCATGGTTATGATTTGCTATACCATATAAGACCTTACCATGATTTATGTCATTAATTACTATTTACAAATAACTATATCTTATATACTGATGATATCAGTTGTTTCTGGTCTCCCTGGTCTAAAATTATAGGTGATTTAATGTTTCAAAAAGTTATTATTAGAATTGCATTAGCAAGAAAACGCTTTAAAAACATTTTATTTATTTATTTATTTTAATGAAAGAGATGGAATGAGATACAGAGAGAAAGACCAAAGCACTGCTTAACTATAGTTTATGGTGGTACTAGGGATTGAACCTGGGACCTCAAAGCCTCAGATATGAAAGGCTTTTTCATAACCATTATGCTGTCTCCCCAGTCTGTGAAACTTAATCAATTCAATCATGTGAGGAGAAAGTAAAAGTAAATTCCATAAAGTAATGTGTTCTCCATTGTATCTATAAAGATTACAGCAAAGTTTGAGATATGGATGCACATTTTTTAAACTGATAAGTGATAGATGAGACTTCAGGAGGCATGGTTTATGGAGTAGTTGCAATCAGACCTTTGCTCTCCCCGATACAAAACTGTACACAACAAGAGACCAAATTGGAGTCATAATCTACAGCTGAAAAATAATAAAAAAAAAAAACAGCTTCAGGCGGGAGCCAGCTCACGAGAGCTCTGGGCAGACAGCTCTTGGCACCTACTTGCACCATCTTGGATAGTAATGCAGTTATCAGACTCCCCAGAAGAAACGAAACTGGAGCTTAAAACCTCTCAATCTTTGACTCAGGGGTTGTTATTATTGTTGTTGTTTTATAGTGATCACTTTTGTTTTCTCTCAGTCTGAGTTTAAGACAATGACATAAAATTCAGCCCACAAGATAGCCCAAAACACCCCACCCCCACCCACGGCCTCAGATTATACAAGTGGAACACAAAGACCACAACAGCACCACCTGCTGGCCAACAATAACCAACACCATACATGCAAAAGCAAAGAGGTAGGTAGATAGTTAAACAAAATGTCACAACAGAGAGAAGCAAATCAGATGAAATCCAAGAAATTTCAGATGCAGAGAGTATATGAGAGACAAACTATAGAAAGCTTATGAGAAATCTACAAGAACTATAAGCAAGAACTGAAAGAGTAATTTACTTTGAAATTCCATAAGAAGCTACAAAGTATGAAAAAAAGAACTTCAAGCAGAGTTCACTAAGCAGTTAAGAAGCATGGAAGGAAAATTTCAAACAGAGCTCCAAGGACTGAAAGACACCTTTAATGCAGTTCAAACTCAGGTAGAAGGCTTAGAAAATAGACTGACACATGCAGGAGAGAGAATTTCCAATCTAGAAGACACAATTAACCCACTCTTTCCTCTTGAGGGAGAGGAAAGGTCTAGAAAGAATGAATCTACTCTTGTGGTCTGGGAGGTGGCGCAGTGATAAAGCTTTGGACTCTCAAGCATGAAGTCCCGAGTTCATTCCCCAGCAGCAAATGTGCCAGTGTGATGTCTGATTCTTCTTTCCCTATCCTCCTATCTTTCTCATAAATAAATAAAATCTTTTAAAAAGAGAAAAGTATGAAGCTACTCTCTGTGAGATTGAAGACTCCATAAAAACATTGAATATACGAGTTATAATCTGAGGAGGTAGACCAGGTCAAAGGTCCACAGGTAATTTTCAGAGAAATTTTAGATGAAAAATTCCCTCACCTAGGCAATACTCAGAACATACTTATTTTAAAAGCAAATCAATCACCCAGGTTCACTAATCCAAAACAACCAACACCAAGGCATATTATTGGACAATTATCAAAACTCAACAATAAGGAGAACATTTTGCAGGATGCTAGAGAAAGGAAAGGAAAGAAGTTACATACAAAGGGAGAAATATCAGATTCTGATATGATTTTTCTTCACAAATCCTAGTGGCAAGAAGTGAGTGGAATGATATATTCAGGGTACTAAAGGAGAGGGAATTTCAGCCACAAATTTTGTATCCTTCAAATTATCCTTTAAGTATGAGGTGGAAATAAAGGTACTCCAAAATATTCAAAAACTAAAGAAATTTACCACAATCAACCCCACCTTAGAAAAAATACTGAATGGAGTCTTACAGGAAAGGAGGAAGCAAAGGAATACACATTCTCAGTGAGGTGAACAGCAGTAAACTAGAGAGAAGAATGCAATAAAATAGGAAAGAAAAACAAGCAAATAAGGGAGGGAATAAAAAGACAAAGAAGTCCTATCAAATGTTTGTTAATGAAGATCAACTTTAAAAAGACTTTTATAGACACAAAACAATAGTTATTACAAACATGGTAAATACAAAAAAAATACAGGGAACAGAGATTTACAGAAAATACAAGAAAAATCAGTTAGGAATTTACCACAGAAACTCATCCACACAATAGGTTAGACAGAAATAAATGGGCAAAGATTTGACAATTTAAAATAAACTCAAAATAAAAATCCGAATATACGTAAGTAAACCACGTATATCAATAATCACCTTAAATGTGAATGGCCTAAATTCACCTGTCAAAAGATTCAGAGCAGCTAAATGGATTAAAGAACATGTTCCATCCACTTGCCCTCAACTTAGATGAACAATGGTAGAGAATGTTCCATCCTCTGAAGAGAGGATGGACAAAATACTCTATGCTTCACCTGAGGATGATGGGTCCTGATATTGGGGCAGTTTGGAAAGTTCCTACTCATGACTACAGAATGTGAGACCAGATCAACAGGGATGCAGAGGTCACACAGGCTCCTAAGCTGCATTTGGGCCCCAGATCAGATCAAATTGATTGGGTTTACAGTCAACAAAAAATGTACACCTTTCCCATATTTAGGAGCTACTCTCTTCCCTGATACAACTTTCTGGTCCTTTTCCCAGCCATGACATCATCTCCCCAGACAATAACTTGGATCCACCTGCATATCAGATTTCAGGCTCAGGTAAGAAAAAAAAAAAAACTAGTATAGCCACAGACCCTTCAGAATATAACTAAAATATGCCTATTAGATAACTACAAAACAGAGAGCCCCTCAACTCTTCATCTGTACTAATCCAGCCTTTAGGTTCACGATTAGTCAACAACTTGTTTGGCTTTATATGTTAAATCTCTTTTCAGCCACCAGGTTCCAGATGCTAGCATGGTACCAACTAGACTTCCCTGGACAGACAGCCCCACTAATGTGTCCTGGAGCTCCCATTCCCCAGAACCCCATCCAACTAAGGAAAGACAGAGGCAGGCTGGGAGTATGGATCGACCTGTCAACATCCATGTTCTGCATGGAAGCAATTACAGATGTGAGACCTTCTACCTTTTGCATTCCACAATGACCTTGGGTCCATACTCCCAGAGGGTTAAAGAATAGGAAAGTTATCAGGGGAGGGGATTAGATATGAAGTTCTGTTGGTACGAACTGTGTAGAGTTGTACCCCTCTCATCCTATGATTTTGTCTATGGTTCCTTTTTAATAATAATAAAAAAGAACACAGTCCATCTATTATATATCTTCCAGAAACACACATCCAACAAAAAGACAAATGGAAACTGAATAAAAGAGGTTGGACCAAGATGTTCCAAGATAATAACTCACAAAAAATGGCAGGAATAGCTATCCTATTCTCAATAAAATATACTTTCAGGCAAAGAAAGTAATCAGAGATAGAGAAAGACATTATATAATGGTTAAAGGAGCAATCCAACAAGAAAATATAGCCATCATAAATATATATGCCCACAACTTAGGAGCACCCAAATATTTAAAGCAAACACTTACTAAATTCAAGGGAGACATTGATAGCAACATATTAATAGTAGGAGATTTCAACACACCACTCCCAGCAAGAGACAGAGCATCTGGACAAAAAATTCAATAGAGAAACAGTGAAGTTAAATGAAACCATAAATAAAATGGACCTAATAGTTATATACAGAACTTCCCATCCCAAAAGTAATTGATACACATTCTTCTCAAGTACACATGGAACATTTACAAGGATTGACCATATGCTGGGCCACAAAGACAGTCTAAACAAATACATAAATATTAACATTATAAAATATACCCTCTCAGACCATGAAAGCATGAACTAGAAATAAACCAAAAAAGGAAAAGAAATTTCCCCAAAGCCTGGAGACTAAACAATATGCTGCTGAACAATAAATGGGTCATTGAAGAGATCAAAAAAGAAATCAAGAACTACCTTTATACCAATGTAAATGAAGAAACCAGCTACCAGAACCTATGACATGCAGCAAAAACAGTGCTGAGAGGGAAGTTCATAACAATACAGGCCCACATTAATAAACAAGAGAAATCACTAGTAAACCATCTGACAACCCACCACAATCATCTAGAAGTGGAGTAAAAAAAAAAGCAATCAGCAGGAGATAGAAAATAATCAAAATTAGAGCAGAAATTCATGAAATAGACAACAAGAAGAACATTAGGAAGACTGAGGAAACCAATAGCTGGTTCTATGAAAGGATAAATAAAATAGATAAGCCACTAGCTACACTCACCAAGAGTAAAAGAGAGAATGATATAGTAAAATCACTCAAAAATGAAAAAGGAGATATTACAACCAATGAGGCAGAGATACAAAAGATTATGCAAGAATAGTATGGACAGCTGTATGGAACCAAATTTGACAACTTAGAAGAAATGGACACATTCTTAGAGTCATACCCGCTAACAACCTTGACACAAGAGTAACTAGATAAACTTAACAGGCCAATAACTATTAAATAAATTGAAACAATAATCAAAAGCCTACCCAAGAACAAATGCCCGGGCCATGCTGGCTATACTAATGAATTTTACAAAACATTCAAAGAAGAACTATTACCCTTACTTCTCAAACTCTTCCAGAAAATGGAAAAAGAGGGAACACTTTCAGATACATTCTATGAGGCTAACATCACTATGATCCCCAAAGCAGAAAAGGGTCCCAACAAAAAAGAAAACTATAGACCTATATCCCTGATGAGTGTCTATGCAAAGTTCCTCAACAAAATTTGGCTAATCGAATGCAACAATATATTAAGAGAATAATCCACCAAGATCAAGTGGGATTCATCCCTGGAAAACAGAGATAGTTCAACATCCATAAGTCAATAAACATAATCAACTATATCAGCAAAAAGAAAGGTAAAAATCACATGAGTCTATCAGTCAATGCAGAAATAGCAGTCAACAAGGTGCAACACCCATTTATGATAAAGTCCCTTGAGAAACTTGGAGTGGAAGGAAAATTCCTTAATATAATAAAGGCTATATATTAAAAACCCATGGAAAACATCATAGTCAATGGGGAAAAATTGAAAGCTTCTCTCCTAAAGTCAGGAACTAGACAAGGGTGTGCACTCTATTTTTATTGAACATAGTCTTAGAAGTCCTAGAAGTCATTGCCATTGCAATAAGACAAGAAAGAGATATCAAAGGAATCCAAATTGCAAAGGATGAAGTTAAACTCTCATTATTCACTGATGATATGTTGGTATGCCTAGAAGACCCCAGAAACTCTGCCAAGAGACTACTGTAAATCATCAATAAATTCAGTAAAGTAAAAGGCTACAAAATCAATACCCACATATCCATGACATTTATTTATGCAAAATATGGGTCAGAAGAAACAAAGCTGAAGGAAGTAATATCATTCACAATTGAATCCAAGATGATAAAAAACATTCCTAAGGAAAAAGAAGAAAAACAGAGGCATCAAAATGCTCTAATTTACTCATCACCAGAAAAGTGCAAATTAAAACCACAGTGAGATGCCACCTCAAAATTCTTCTTACAGAAGAATTGCCTTCATGAACAAAACAGGAAAAGATAAATGCTGTAAAGGATGTGGAGAGAAGGAATGCTAATACAGTGCTGGTGGGAATGCAAAATGGTGCAACCATTATGGAGAACAATATGGAGAATCCTTAAGAAAATACATATGGAAATGCCTTACGATCCAGCAATCCCATTCCTAGGTATTTATCCAAAAGAGATAATATCACTAATTTGAAGGGATATATGTACCCTTATATTCATTGCCTCATTATCTACAATAGCAAAAATATGGAAGCAACCAAAATGTCCCTCCACAGATGACTGATTAAAGAAGATATGGGACATATACTCAATGTAGTACTACTCAGCAATAAAAAGATCAGTTTACATCCTTTAGAATAAAATGGATGGAACTTGAGAGCATTGTGCTTAGTTAAATAAGCAAGGAGGTAAAGGAAAGCTACAGGATGGTCTCACTCATATGTGGAATTTAGGTAACTGAACAGAAATACTTAAAATAAAAAAACAGACACAACACAACCCATATTTAAATTGTGAAAACTATAGTGGTTACCTAGGGGGATTGGGGGAGGGCACAGACTTTTGGTGTCCAGGAAGATGTGAAACTCTAGTTCTATCACTATTTAGTCCTATCAATAATAATATGACATGTGGGTGGGTGAATATCTTTAACATCTCAAGTTTCCTAACTGCCTAGACCATCGCCCTAAGCACAAATATGAGCTTTTGATAATATTTATCTTAGATTTGAAAAATGATCAAACTATGATAAAGGGATTAATTCTTCATGGATATCTAAAAGTTTATCTGAAATATAAGTCTGAAAACATCTAAATCAACTATAGCTTTAGGCCAGACAGGTCAAGACCTTATGACTTGTAAATATTTAAAATATAAGGAGGTTCAGATACCACTAAAAGGCTCCAAAGCATAGTGAAGTTAAGATACTAATATAGATACTAAACCCCCCACTAACCTGGTCATAATAATTATTGATATTTTAACTTTCTCTAAGACTATGAGAAACCCCTTGCCTCCTTAACATCTGCATTTCTCCTAGTCCTGGTATCTCTAGGAAATGCCCATACTTCTTGTAATTCCTTCTCTATGATTACTTACTGCCATACCAACTTGGTCAACTGCAACCAAATTGCTGAAGGTGCTGCCACCTCACATTATGCTGCTAGGAAATCCTACAGTGGACAATAACCAGAGATACCAAGCCTGAAAAGTCAACCTTATAACTCTTCAAATCTGGTGAAACCTTTCCTAACACATGGGACTACCTATATCCAAATTAGATGGAACAGCATTTAACTACATAATAGATACCAGATAGGCTAGGGTTTAGGGTACTGGATATGAGTGTACACGTATCCATAAACAAGGGGGAATAATATAACTCAAAGTCAAAGTGCTCAATAATGGTTGAAATGTCTAAAGAAGGCATCATAAATTCTGTAATTGGATGGATTTAGACCAAATTAGCAGGACAGCGTAGCATAAAGGCCCAAAGAAGACAGATACCCAAAACCTAACTCTAGTTGGGCTCAACAAATGATACTCAATGCCTAAACAACTGAGAGAAAATCTAAGATAAACAGATAAAGAAAGGACTGCAAAATTTGGATAAGGGCAAGAAACTGGCACACTTAATAATGGTGTGTTTGGTCAATATCACATCACCTGATCATCTAGGACCCTATTAAGGGAATCCATGGATTCCCATACACCCATGATGGGCCTTGACTTCTGAAGGGTCCCTCTATCCAATACCACTGGTTGCATCCATAAGGAACAGTGTCAAGTGGGCCCTCTCAGGACCTAGAATCTACTATAAAGCAATGCCAGTAGAGATAGCCTCAGTCTCTGAAGGGAGGGTATTCTGCCCTGCCACTTGAAAAAGACTGGTCCTGAAATGAATGCAGCCTGTGATGTTCCTCAGATGTGACCATGAGCTATAAGCTCAGACCAATAGGGACTTAGAGGTTACACAGGCTCTGGCACTAAATATAAATATGTATTTACACCTGGGCCCTGGAGCAGGTGAACAGAGGTAAATAGTTAATTTTAGCCACAGAATTTTTCTTTTATAAGAATGGGAACTATTCCCTGCACTAATCCAATTTTCTAACCCTTTTCTCTACTCTGATACCATTCTCTCAGACAATATTCTCATCCAATCTCGGGCTAGCTACAACTCAAACAAAACTACTATAGATGTATGCTACCAGGAACATGCCTAAAATGGTTCTCCTAGCTTTCTTCTACCCTAGAATCCCTAATCTCATCTGATATGATCATACATTTTGATTTCTGTTCATTAACCATCTTGTCTCAACTTACGTAATGCCACCTTCCAAACACCGAGTTACAGATGATACCATGACTCCATCCCAACTTCTCTGAGCAAACAAGCTCACCAGTGCGTCCTGAACACTTGCATCTCCAGAGCTCTGGTCCACTAGGGAAAGATAGAAATGGGCTGGGGAGTATGGATTGACCTACCAATGCCCATGCTAAGCAGAGAAGCAGCTACAGAAGCCAGAACTCCTAGCTTCTGCATCCCATAAACAATCTTGATCTATACTCCCAGTGGGGAAGAAGTGATAGGATGAATATAAGAGAACTTAGCACTCCAGCTCCATCAGTACCCAGAGAGATGAATGAAAAGAAGAGGGACTTATGGAGGCAGCTACTATGATATGAGTGGCTTAGTTGGGAAGAGAGGATTGAATCAGAAAAAGAAGGGGCAACTATGTATAAACATGGACAAATAGTGGCAGACAAGATGTTGTCCCATGTCTACAACTTTTGGGAACTGTTGTGGATTACAGTGTGAAGAATGAAGTTCAGAACTCTGGTGGTGGGAATGGTGTGGATTCAAACCCCTATCAACATGTAATTCTGTAATATAAAAATAAAAATAAATAAGTAAATAATAGATGATATAGATAAATGATAGATAGATAGATGAGAGAGAGAGAGAGAGATAAAGAAAGAGAGAGAGAATATGAAGGAAGCCATAGCACTGAGCTTCCTTTAATGTATTGCGGGCCCATGTCCAATCTAAGTCACACACTTGACAATGCACCACAATATTCAAGTGAGCTATTTTCCAGCCTTGGGATTATATATTGACAGAATTGAAGAATGAAAAATAACTGGGAGCTCTTCATATATGTGGACAAAATCATCATGCTTCCCTCAAGCTGCCTTTCTTCAGACCAAAACTTCCCGGTTTCTTCTATCATCCTTGTTATATAATTTCCAGTACTTTTACTTCCCAGGCCCTTCTCTCACAAGATAATACCACTCTTAAAATGTATTTGTCCCCACAACTGAATCCAGCATTTACAGTGTGTTCTGACCAGTGGAAGAAGATGAGATTGTTTATATGAACCTGCCAAGTCTATCAATAAAGAATATTTCACTACTTTCACAGCAACAATGCATTTCTCCTATTCACTCTGAGTCAACAAATATGTCTTTCTTGCATCAGTAGCTCATATGGAGTTTTACCCTTTTTCTAACCTTTTGCAGTTAATTTTTATGACCTATTTAAGTCCATCAGTGTAATTTTGATTTATCATTTCAGATTGTCATATTTTCCAATTAAATCTTGGTATCATATTAGTATTCTGCCAAATAATGTCACCCACAAATTTGATAAACTTATCTAAGTTCTTTGTCTTAATTAGTTTTCTGGTAAAAATAGAAATGATTAAGTTCAATAGCTGAGGCCTATAATTCTGTACTAGAAACAACCCTCTAGTTACAAACCTCATCTATTAGCCACCAATCATATGTATCATGGTTTCATAACTTGCATCTATTTTACTCTGCATTTCTCTACATTGTAACTATTTAATTTCTACACAATAAACTGTTATTGAACAACTATCATTATGGGCTGTTGCTCCAGGTCCTCCGTCTCCCGGCTGTTGGGCAATGAAGGTCAGAGTGTTCCCCTGGGAGTCCTTGGGTGGTTCTGTGTGTCAGGAGCAACGTGCTCGGAGAGGCAAGAATCACTCCAGACTCATCTAGCTCCAGGAGAGGCCTCCGAGAAGTGGGCAACTTGTTTATTCAGGGAGAAAGTAGGCAGATATACCCATTGCACAGGGAGAAGGTTAAGGTAATTATTAAACCAAACACAAAGCAACACAATGCACAGTCACATTTTGACCTACAAACTATTTGATCATGAGTGAAGAGTTACCATACAAGGTTGGATCACAAGCTCACAGTGCAATTTTCCCCAGGGGTAAATGACAGGCACTTCAGAGGAGGGAGAGTTGGGGGGCAGTTGAGTAACAGAAAGTTTGTGGTGGTTTTCAAGTTTGGCCATACACAATGTACAGTAATTCAAAGTCTTTGTTTTAAGGGGAGTGGAGGGGCATGTGCAGAAAGGTAGCCCCCATCCGGAGAAGCCATCTGTCATTATTTCATGAGGTCGGGGGAACCTTCCATTATCTCAACCCAAAGAAGGGGAAAGCCTGGGGTTGACCCTCTCGGACCTCATGGAAACAACGGCCTGGACTTCACAGAAAATGGGCCCACTCTCCAACATATTATTTATAACATACTGTGATGGCTTAGATATTATACCAAGATACTATGTGAGTTTTCTTCAAAGTGTATGGGTGGAATATGTATTTGTTATTTCCATGGTATCTTAATCTACTAATGTAATAATGATGGCATGGTTAATTGAATATATGTCATAAGACCTCCATTCTATCATTTAAAAATCTCACATCTTCAGTTATATATTATCATCAACAGATGAACTATTTACATATAGAGATATTCTGAGAAGTGATATTTACTGTAATTAAGGTTATTTGACTTACATATATCTGATCATTTGCCCCTGTGAAGACTGATATTCTAATGAAGGTGTCTCTTCCCAATGTCAGTAGGGCTCAGAAAGAAGAGAGAAAGAATCAGGATGGACATTTACCATGTTGTCTTGTTTAGTATCAGCCCTTAACAGTATAGTCCAATCAACAATATAGCTGTAAATAAAACTTATCTGTAGAAGACCATTCCTTTGCTTTTATATGTAATAGAGTCCATGCGAGTATCAGGTAAGATTTATGTACATAAAAGAATGTACTTCAGGAATTCTCCTCAAGGTTTCACTTTTCAGAAAATTTAAAGCTATAGTCAGTAATATTGGAACTTTCTGTTTTATAGAAACTCTACGATATGGCCTTAAATTTTTAAATTAAATATCATGGAAGTACTTACAATTGCAGTTGTGATAATGAAAGGAGAAAAGCATGTTTCAGAAAATGTTATGGAATTAGAGCTTTCCCTATACTTTAGATATAATATTTAAAATATTTATCAATTAATTGACAGGGAGATATAATGGGGGATCTTCCAGAATTTATAAGTAATAAAAATAACCAAAGTTTATTTAACTTTCATTCCATGTCCATCAAATATTGGTTCAGCTGTCTGCCCTTCCTCAGTGGTTATATGATAAAAAACAAAAACAAACAAATGAGCAAACAAAAAACAAAGCAGACTTAGTAGGGGTTGTGAGTTTGTATCATTATGTGGAAAACTGGGAAATGTTATGCATGTAAAAACTATTGTATTGGAGGATTCCAGAAGATGGCAGAGAAGCTGCCAGTGGCTTGAGCTCTGACCACATCTACTGGAAACGGTAGGATTTTTTGCCTTTAGTAGGCCAGTCAACAAGGGGTCCTAGCAGTGACACCAAGGAGGTGACTATAACTCAATTTGGGGTAGAAAATAGAGTAAAAAGAAAGGGAACAAATTTTTTTCTTTTAAATTATTATTCCTGAAGTGCACCCCCCCCCCCCGCATAACCAGTCCCTGGGGACCAGAGATCTGCTCCTAGCAGGCTCCCCTGATGAAGTTCTTTCTTTACCAAGATTCCTGTCCCACCAGGGGGTGCCATTCATTCCAATTCTATTCCCTTCTGAAACCTTTGGCCTTTTTTCTTTCTAAGTAGCCAATCAGCTACCTCTGCTCAGGGGGCCTGAGGCAATCTGAATCCATCCAAGCTGAAGACAGAACAGGGTTTTTTACTCTGTTCTACTTTATTATCTTTCCATTTCTTGGTATCAGTTTCTATCTCCTTGAGTAGCGACTCATAGTTTTCAGCATACAAGTCTTTCACTTCTTTGGTCAACTTTATTCCTAGGTATTTGATTGATTTTGCTGAAACAGTAAATCTACTTTATTATCAATACAAGATAAATGCGTAACCCTTTCCCCCTCTCCTTCAGGTTGACCACAATTAACTCTTAGTATATTTTCCATTGCTCAGGGACTGGGTGTCTTATTCACTGCTAAAATCACATACTTCACTTTTCCTACCACCCCTACCCATTCTCTCCCTCCGCCCCGCATAGCTAATTAAATAATAATAAATGAATAAATAAATAAATAACTCCTTTCACTGCTCTTTTATTACTGTTCTTTTTCTTATCTTTTTTTCTCTCTCTCTCACTTTCTTTTTTTCTTCTTTTTCTTATTCTTGTCATCCTTTCTTACTTCCTCCTTCAGCTTTCTGAATTCATTGATACACATTTGGGAATTATTTTGGGGAAGAAATCTGACTCAGAGTGGACTCTCTCTGTGTGTATCTCCGCTCCACTTCCCTTTCTCCTTTAGCTACCCCTAGAAAATACAGTGGATATTAGATTTGCATAACTGTCTATTCCTGCTATTCTGTCTAGTCCTGAGGTTTTATTTTTTATTTCTTAACAATCAGCTGCCTCTTCTCAGGAGGCTTGAGGCAATCTGGGACAGGTTTTTTATCCTGCTCTATTTTATTATTAATATTATATAAAGGTGTATATCTTCCTCCCCTCCTTTAGGTTGACCAGAATTAACTCTTAGGGTATATTTCATTGCTAGGGGACTGGCATCTTATCCATTGTGAGAGGAACTTGTCTCATTACTCCTACCTCCTCTACAGACTCTATCCTTCTCCCTCCTCCTAGCTAATTAAAAAAATAAAATAAAATAAAAAATAAATTAATCAATTAAAAAACTCTCCTTTCACTGCTGTTTTATTACAGCTCTTTTTCTTATCTTTTCTCTTTTCTCACTCTTGTTTCTCTTTATTTTTATCTTGTCTTCCATTTCTTCCTTCTGTCTACTTTGTCTTTTGAATTCACTGATATTCATTTGTGAATTATTTTGGGGAAGAAATCTGACTCATAGTGGACTCTCTATGTGTGTGTCTCTGAGCTACTTCCCTTTTTCCTCTTTCTACCCCAAGAATAAACAGTGGATAGTAGATTTGCATAATTGTGTAATCTTGCTATTCCTTCTTTCTTTTCTCTTTCTTCTTCACTTGGACTTGGTTGCTATTTTTTCACGGACTGGAGACATTTTTAGGCTAACTGGTAGTGATTAAATTGCTTCAATCCTTGCTTCAGTTGCTATTGTAATCCCGGAGGTTGGTGATTGCATTTGTCATAAAGGTATTTATTACAGTGTTGCTTGTACTCAAAACACAACAACTGAGGAAAAACAGAACATAAAAATAAGAAACACATAAATCAAAAAAATGGGTAGATCAAAAACAAATAAAACTGCTACTCCAATGAATGAAGATAAGAGCCCAGAAGAAACTACAAATCAGCCAGAAGTAACCATAGATAAGAAAAGTATGCAAGCAATAATAAACTTATTAATCACAGAAATGAAAACAACATTGGAGGAAAGGAATGGAAGTATTAGGGAAACAACGGTTGAGACCCCCCAAGGAAAATACTGATTATCTTGAGGCAATTAGAGAACTGAAAGCTGAAATAGCTGAACTGAAGAAAGAAGCTGAGAGAAGGGAAAGCAGACTAACAGAAGCAGAAAACAGAATTAGTCAGACAGAGGATGAGTTAGAGAAAACTAAGAAAGAGGTGAAAGAGCTCAAAAAGAGATTGAGAGACACTGAAAACAACAGAGACATATAGGATGGTCTCAAAAGAAGTAACATTAGCATAATTGGCCTGCCAGAGGAAGAGAGTAAGGTGAAGGAAACATTCTAGAGGAAATAATAGAGGGAAAACTTCCCAGACCTGAATAACAGAAAGGACATCAATATTCAAGAGGCCAGGAGAGTTCCAAACAGAATCAACCCAGACCTGAAGACACCAAGACACATCATAGTCACAATGAGAAGAAGCAAGGATAAAGAAAGGATCCTAAAGGCTGCAAGAGAGATTCAAAAAGTCACATATAGGGGAAAACCCATAAGACTACCAGCAGACTTCTCCACTCAAACTCTAAAAGCCAGAAGAGAATGGCAAGATATCTATCAAGCCCTGAATGAAAAAGGGTTTCAACCAAAGATAACATATCCTGCTAGACTTTCATTCAAACTAGATGGAGGGATCAAAACCTTCTTAGACAAACAATAGTTAAAGGAGGCAACCATAACCAAACCGGCCCTGAAAGAGGTTCTAAAAGGCCTCTTATAAACAAGATCATCACTATAATACTTGGAATATATCAGACAAAAATTTGTTGAACAATGGCACTATACAATACATGAAATCCATAATATCAATAAATGTCAATGGCTTAAACTCACCCATCAAAAGGCACAGGGTGGGGGGATGGATCAGAAAACATAACCCAACCATATGCTGCTTGCAAGAATCGCATCTGAAACACAACAAGATAAACACAGGCTTATAGTGAAAGGATGGAAAACTATCATACAGGCTAATGGACCACAAAAAAAGGCAGGAACAGCCATTCTCATCTCAGACACAATAGACTTTAAATTAAATAAAGTAATAAAAGATAGGCAAGGACATTACATAATGATTAGAGGATCAATCAGCCAAGAAGACTTAACAATTATTAACATCTATGCACCCAATGAGGGACCATCTAAATACATCAAGCACCTACTGAAAGAACTTCAAAAATACATGAGTAGTTATACAATAATAGTGGGAGACCCCACTCTCACACTTAGACAGATCAACAAAGCAGAGAATGAACAAAGATACAAGAGAAGTAAATGAAGAGACTGACAGACTAAACCTCTTGGATATTTTCAGAGTCCTTCACCCCAAAAAAACTGGAATACACCTTCTTTTCAAATCCACATAACACATACTCAAGGATAGACCACATGTTAGTCCACAAATACAGCATAAATAAATTCAAGAACATTTAAATCATCCCAAGTATCTTCTCAGACCACAGTGGAGTAAAACTAACATTTAACAACAAACAGAAAATTATTAAAAGTCACAGAATTTGGAAACTAAACAACATGCTCCTCAAGAACCACTAGGTCAGAGATTGACTCAAGCAGGAAATTCAAATGTTCCTGGAAACAAATGAAAATGAAGACACAATCTATCAAAATATTTGGGACACAGCTAAAGCAGTATTGAGAGGGAAACTTATAGCCATAAAATCACATATTAAACAATACGAAAAGGCTCAAATGAACGACCTTACTGCACACCTCAAGGACTTAGAGGAAGAGGAACAAAGGAACCCTAAAGCAACCAGAAGGACAGAAATCACTAATATTAGAGCAGAAATAAATAACATCGAAATAAGAGAACCATACAAAAGATCAATGAAGCCAAATGTTGGTTCTTTGAAAGATCAAACAAAATTGACAGGCAAGAGAAAATCAAAGAAATACAGATTGGAAGGGAAGAAGTCAAGCTCTCACTATTTGCATATGATATGATAGTATACATAGAAAAACCTAAAGAATCCAGAAGAAAACTACTGGAAGTTATTAGGCAATATAGCAAGGTGTCAGGCTACAAAATCAATGTACAAAAATCAGTGGCATTTCTTTATGCAAACACTAAATCTGAAGAAGAAGACATCCAGAAATCACTCCCATTTACTGTCTCAGCTACTGTCTACTGTACACCAGAGTTTGCAGTGAGTACCTCCCTAACACTTCCTCTCCACTATTCTAACCTTTCGGTCCATGATTGCTCAACAATTTGTTTGGCTTTGTATGTTAACTCTCTTTTCAGCCGCCAGGTTCCAGATGCCATCAGGATGCCGGCCAGGCTTCCCTGGACTGTAGACCCCACCAGTGTGTCCTGGAGCTCTGCTTCCCCAGAGACCCACCCTACTAGGGAAAGAGAGAGGCAGACTGGGAGTATGGACCAACCAGTCAACATCCATGTTCAGCAGGGAAGCAATTACAGAAGCCAGACCTTCCACCTTCTGCAACCCACAGCGACCCTTGGTCCATTCTCCCAGAGGGATAGAGAATGGGAAAACTATCAGGGGAGGGGATGGGATATGGAGATTGGGTGGTGGGAATTGTGTGGAGTTGTACCCCTCCTACCCTATGGTTTTGTTAATTTATTCTTTTTTAAATAAAGAATAAATTTAAAAAACTATTGTATTTACTGCCAACTATAACACTTGAATCCCCCATTAGAGAAAGTAAAAAAAAAAAAAAAGTAATAAAAAAAAAAACAGATAACAAAGATGTTGTCGGAAAACTGTGAGGATGTGGTAGACCCTGGCAGGGCTTGACCTGAGGATTGCATCTATCCTGTCAGTTTCTCTCTCTACTGACAGGCTGAGCAAGAAAGGACAGGAGTAACCCCAAAGGTGTGCCATGTCATATTAGACTCCCTGCCTCACAAAACACCCTGCATTCCTGATACTATGGTCATTAGATAAAAATAAAGGGGGAGATGTCAGGAAATTGTGAGGATGTGTTTGAGTTCAGCAGGGCTCATAAAGCACACTGGATTCCTGCCCATTCCATTCCTTTGATCTATCTTCTTTCTACCCTCAAGACCTTCCCTGCCTTCAGGGTAATATTAGACCTACCAGTTAAAACCCTCACAACAGTTGCTAAGGAAGTTTCTACCTTCCCAGCCCCTTTTGCCTTTCTCCACCCCTTTCCTAGACATTTCCGGTTCCGACTTGACACTTTTGGGTCTGCCCTTTAAGAGCCTTGGCTCTCTGATCAATAAAGAAATTGTATTGCCTCGCCACTGCCATGTGTTTGGTTCCTGAGTCATTTCCCTCACATCGCTGAATGAGTAGCAGACTAGGCTGGCTCTGGTAGCATTCTCTCCAACCCAGAGAGTATGCGCCCAGGAAGAGTCTCCCTCACACTAGTCTGGCAGATTTTTTATCAGAAGCAATTTTACTTTTTTGTTTGTGGGTCACCTCTAATGACTATAAATTAAATAACAAATTTGCCAATTTTAGTGCTGTGGCTGTACCTTGAATGAGTGGGATAGTTTCCAAGATGATATATTTATTTATTTATTTTTAACGAGAGCACTGTTCAGCGCTGGCTTATGGTGGTGCAGGGGATTGAACCTGGGACTTTGGAGCCTCAGGCATGAGAGTCTATTTGCATAACCATTATGCTATCTACCCTCCAATATATTTTTGAATGTTAATAGTGATTTAATATTGATTTACAAAATTAGGAGATAACAGGGATATAATTCCACACTGTACCTACCACCAGAGTTTTGCATCCATATTACCTTCTTTGGGAACCACAGTAGTTATCCCAAGCTCAATGATATGAGTTGACTATTGTTTTTATAACTTTTATATATTTACATATATATTTATCCATTTTTATCTATGATCCTGTTTTCTACTCATTTCTAAGTCATACCTGCATCTACTACTACTTCTGAATGTCCTTCATTTTTTCATCTTCTCTCTCCAGGTCTTGATGAAATTGGAGTTCAAAGCTCTCTGGTCGTCTTCCCCTAACATTTCTCTCCCGCTGGGAGTATGGACCAAAATTCTTTATGAGGTGTATTTGATGGGAGTTCTGGCTTCCGTAATTACTTGTCTGATGGACATGGATGTTGACAGCTCTAGCCACACCACAAGTCTGTTTCTCTTTTTCCATAGTATGGTAGGGCTCTGGAGAGGTGAGGTTCTGGAACACATTGGTAAGATTACCTGGCCTGGAAACTCAGGAAAGAATCATAATAGTAGCATCTGAAATTTGTTGGCTGAAAGACAGTAAGACATAAAGCAAGATAAAATATTTAATAAACAGAAATCAAAAAGTAGGAATAGATCAGATGACATTAAGGACCTCAGAAGGTAGAAGGACCTTAGGGTAGAGATTAGGGACCCTGAGGTCCCTACCTCCATCTGCTCTATTCCTACTTTGTTTCCTGTTTATTGCTGGGAATACTGTGAGAATCAGATTGAGCATGGTGAGACTTTTCCCATTCAACAATGGGAAACTGAGGAAACAAATCTCCCTGTCAGACTCTCTCTCTATGAGTTTGAGCTTAGGAGAGGTATGGACATCAGTTCTCTGCTTCCCTGTTAGCTTACTCCCTGTCTCCAGAGACCTTGCATTTTTATGCCACCAGGGGCTTGGCATTCCTTAAAACATTGAGCCAAATCCCCTGCTTTACCCTGAATTCCTTTATACAATGGCCAGCTCTCTTATTATCTATGTACCAATTTTTTGTTTTGTCTAACAAATAACTTAAGGTCTCCTCTCTATTCTGAACATTTGATATATTCTCTTTCTACACTCAAGACCCTCCCTGCTTGAAGGGTATTATTAATCCTATCAGTTAACCCCCTCGCAACAGTTGCTAAGAAAGTTCCTACCTTTCCCAGTCCCCTATTACCTTTCTCTGCCTCTTTCCTAACCATGTATGGTATTGTCAAGCCACTTCCGTTTTTGACTTGCCACTTCTCTGTTTTCCAGCCTTGGAGAGCTGGAGCGCTTGGACCAGGATCCTTACACAGACCCTTTGCATTTTGTGCCGTGTGCACTTAACCCACTGTGCTACTGCCCAACTCTGGGGTGATCGGATGAATAAAGATTTTGAAATGCCGTGCCACCACCAGCTCGGTTCCTGGGTCATCTCTCTTGAGTTGCTAGCCCAGCAGCTTATTAAACATTTTGTCCTAATTTCCAGTTTACTGCATTTCAGCAACCAAGTTGCAGAAGCTATGATTCCATCCAGACTTCCTTAAGCAGATGACTTCACCAGTGCTTCCTGAAACCTCACCTCTCCCAAGCTCTTACCCATAGGGCTGAACAATTGAGAAATTTCCAATGGAGGGTATGAGATACAGAACTCTGGTGGTGGGAACTATATCATATTATTATTATTATTATTATTACCATAAAATTTTGTAAATAAATATTAAATAACTAATAAAAATATAGGTTAACTATGCTACCTGAAAAAAGAAAAAAAGAAGCTAGGAAGCCTATTTAAGCTATGTTCCAAGGGGCCCATGACTTTAGTAATTTTTGACTGAACTTAATAGAAAACATGCAGGTACACTAAAAATATTTCTGAGAAAATGGTGTCAGAGTTGATAATATGCCTAGAAAGCTGTATTAGGGCAGATGATAACTCCCAAACTTGAATAAATTACATAAATGCTATTAAGAGTTTACCCCATTAATCTGACATAGGGTCCATGTATATTCATATTTAGCACAGGAGTCTGTGTTACCCTGTCAAGATGAGTTTGCAGTCCATAGTCACAGTTGGGAATATTTTAGGATGCATTCATTTCAGGACCAGTCTTCTTTGAGTGTCAGAGTACAATGGCCCAGCCTCCCTTCAGAGAGCAAGGCAATCCCTACCATTGCTGCTTTACAGTGAAGGCAAGGTCTTGGAGAGGCTCTCAGAAGTGCTTTTGATGATGTTCCTGATGGAAGTGATCAATGATGGTGGAGAGATGCCAGGCTAGTGTGGGGGTGCCTCTTCCCAGGTGCGTACTCTCTGGGTTAGAGAGAACTCAACCTGAGCCAGCCTGGGCTGCCACTCATTCAGTGATGCATGGGAGATGAATCAGGAACCAAACACATGGCAGTGGCAAGGCAATACAATTTCTTTATTGATCAGAGACCCAAGGCTCTTAAAGGGCAGACCCGGAAGTGGCAAGTCAGAAACAGAAACGGCTAGGAAAGGGGTGGAGAAAGGCAAAAGGGGCTGCCAAGGTAGAAACTTCCTTAGCAACTGTTGTGAGAGTTTAAATGGTTGGACTAATATTACTCTGCAGGAAGGGAGGGCCTTGAGGGTAGAAAGAAGATAGATCAAAGGAATGGAATGGGCAGGAATCCAGTATCAGGAATCCAGAGTGCTTTATGAGCCCAACTTTATGAGTGCTTTATGAACTCAAACACATCCTCACAATTTCCTGACATCTCCCCCTTTATTTTTATCTAATGACCATAGTATCAGGAATGCAGGGTGCTTTGTGAGACCTTCTGAGCTCAACCACATTCTCACAATTTCCCGACAGAGAGAGGGATCTATTAGAGGTCTGGTCCCATCATATCTATTTGGGAATCCAAGGATTCCCTGATGAGGGTCCCAGATGATTGTGTGGCCTGGTACTGATCAAAAAGGTCATCATTAAGTGAGCCAATCTCTTGTTTTTTAGTATTAGTTTATGGGGTCTATCCTCAAGTTAAGGAGGAAATACACCTAGAATTTGATAATCTGTAGAAGAAACATTGTATACAATTGGCCAAGAGATATACTGACAAATATATATATATCAACTAAAGGACAATTATTGTCTCTATGACAACCTTTACTAGAATCTTCAAACAAGTATATGTAATAAAACTTAAGGTTAACATGGACTCCACTGAAATCCAAATTGTCATTATTTTTAATCCTCTGGAATTTTTTTCTTTTCCTTTTTCTTGTTCTTTTTTTTTGTTTATTGGGCAATTAATGTTTTTACAGTCTACAGTAAATATAATAGTTTGTACATGCATAACATTTCTCAGTTTTCCACATAACAATATGCCCCCACTAGGTTCTCTGTCATCATTTTCCAGGACTTATAACAACCCCTCCACCCAGCCTCAGAGACTTACTTTGGTGCAATACACCAACTTCAGCCCAGGCTCTGCTTAGTGTTTTCTCTTCTGATCTTGTTTTTCAACTTCTACCTGTGAATGATCACCCCATATTCATCCTTCTGTATCTGACTTATATCATTTAACATGACTTCTTCAAGCTCCATCCAAATTGGGCTGAAAACTGTTAAATCACAATTTTTAATAGCTGAGTAGTATTCCATTGTGTATATATACCAAAACTTGCTCAGCCACGCATCCGTTGTTGGATATCTGGGTTTTTTCCAGGTTTTGGCTATTACAAGTTGTGCTGCTATGAATATGGGTATACAAAAATCTCTTGGTATGGGTGTTTTATGTTCCTTAGAATATACCTCCTGAGAGGAATTACAGGGTCAGAGGACAGTTCCATGTCCAGCCTTCTGAGAGTTCTCCAGACAGCTCTCTACAGAGGTTGGACCAATTTATATTCCCACCATCAGTGCAGAAGGTTTCCTTTGTCTCCACAACCTCTCCAGCATTTGCTGCTGCTACTTTTTATGATGCATGACATTCTCACAGGAGTGAAGTGGTATCTCATTGTGGTCTTTAATTGCATTTCTCTGACAACCAATGATTTGTAGCATTTTTCATATATTTCTCAGCCTTTTGGATCTTTTCTGTGGTGAATATTGTGTTCATGTCCTCTCCCCATTTTTGGACAGGGACATTTGTTTTCTTGTTGTTGAGTTTGGCAAGCTCTTTACATATTTTGATTATTAGCCTGTTGTCTGATGTATGGCATGTAAAGATCTTCAATTTTGTGAGGGGTCTCTTGTTTGGATAGTGGTTGCTTTTGCTGTGTAGAGGCTTTTTATTTGATGTAGTCCCATTGGTTTATTATTGCCTTAGCCTTCTTTGTAATTGGATTCATTTCATTGAAGATGTTTTTAAAATTTATGTGGAAAAGAGTTCTGCTAATATTTTCCTCTAAGTATCTGATAATTTCTAGTCTAACATCCAAGTCCTTGATCCACTTGGAATTTACTTTTGTGTTTAGTGAGATAAAGTGGTTTAGTTTTATTCTTACGAGTGTTTTAACATATTTTTTTCAACACCATTTGTTGAAGAGACTATCCTTCCCCCAGTTAATAGTTTAGGCACCTTTGCCAAAGAATATCTGTAGCATTTGTTCTATTCTCCTAAGAAATGTGGTTGGGCACAGCGAAAGAAACTATCTCACAAAGAGACCCCTCACAGAATGGGAGAAGATCTTCAAATGTCATACATCAGACAAGAGACCAATCACTGAAATATACAAAGAGCTCAGCAAACTTAGCACCAAAAAAGCAAATGACCCCATCCAAAAATGGGCAGAGGATATGAACAACACATTCACTTCAGAGGAGATCTAAAAGGCTAACAAACATATGAAAAACTGCTCCAGGTATCTGATTGTCAGAGAAATGCAAATAAAGACAACATTGAGATACCACCTCACTCCTATGAGAATGGCATAAATCAAAAAAGGCAGCAGCAACAAATGCTGGAGAGGCTGTGGGGACAGAGGAACCCTTTTGCATAGCTGGTGGGAATGTAAATTGGTCCAGCCTCTGTGGATAGCAGTCTGGAGAACTCTCACAAGGCTAGACATAGACCTTCCATATGACCCAGTAATTCCTCTCCTGGGGATATACCCCAAGGATTCCATAATGCCTAACCAAAAATATATGTGTACATCTATGCTCATAGCAGCACAATTCATAATAGCTAAAACCTGGAAGCAACCTGGGTGCCCAACAACAGATGAGTGGCTGAGAAAGCTGTGGTCCATATATACAATGGAATACTATGCAGCTATTAAGAACAATGAGCCCACCTTATCTGACCCATCTTGGACAGAGCTAGAAGGAATTACGTTAAGTGAGCTAAGTCAGAAAGATAAAGATGAATATGGGATGATCCCACTCATCAACAGAAGTTGAGAAAGAAGAACAGAAAGGGAAACTAAAAGCAGGATCTGATTAAATCAAGAGCAGAACACCAATGTAAAAACCCTGTGGTGAAGGGGAGGGTGGCCATTGGGCTTCCTGGTGCTGCAGGTGGGCTGGGGGGGGTAGGGGGTTGTGGGGATGGGACATAGTCTTTTGGTCATGGGAATGGTGTTTATGTACATTCCTATTAAAGTGTAAACATATAAACCACTATTTACTTAATATGAGAGGGGAAAAATTGATCATATGTCTAAAACTTCTTAAAACACAGACTGAGTCTTTTAAATACAGTCTGTCTTTGATATGTTGACTCTTGCAAAAAGCCTAGACCAGGGAGAACAGAAGTAACTGGTAGCACAGCTATATACAAGATGCTGGATATTATACCCCAAACCCTAACAAAGGGAATTTCCAAAGTTAACCCTATCACCAAATAATGTGAGGAGAACAATAACTATCCATTGTCTTCTTGAACCCTAAGACAACAGGAACCTCACATTTCCACTATAGAGCCTATATTTCCCCCAGTCCTGGAACCTTAGGGTGGGGCCCACTTTCCTGCATGCTGCTCTCAATTCAAATCAAATAATATTGCATCCGCCGATTGCAACCTAATCAATGCAAGGAGTGCCAACCCAACATGCTTCACTTCAGACTGTGTCCAGAAATATCAGGTGTGAAATGACAACCATTCAGCTTCATGACTCCGGTGAGACCTTTCCTTTCATAGTATTCGCTAATTTCATTCCAGGTGGTCCACTCCCAATTAAAGTCCCCAAACCTAGATATAGTCCAGGTCCCCTGAGATAGAGCATAGGTTTACACATGCCCATAAACTAGGGAAAAATATATACCTGAAAGCAAATGTACACAAAAGCATGCAGAGAATAACCCCCAACTCTTCATCTGCACTATTCCAGTCCTTAGGTCCATGGTTGTTCAACAATTTGTTTGGCTTTGTATGTTAACTCTCTTTTCAGCCACCAGGTTCCGGATGCCAGCCAGATGCTTACCAGACTTCCCTGGACAGATGACCCCATCAATGTGTACTGGAGCTCTGCTTCCCCAGAGACCCACCCTACTAGGGAAAGAGAGAGGCAGACTGGGAGTATGGATCGACCAGTCAATGCCCATGTTCAGCGGGGAAGCAATTACAGAAGCCAGACCTTCCACTCTCTGCAACCCACAACGACCCTGGATCCATATTCCCAGAGAGATAGAGAATGGGAAGGCTATCAGGGGAGGGAATGGGATATGGAGATTGGGTTATGGGAATTGTGCAGAACTGTACCCCTCTTATTCTATGGTTTTGTTAATGTCTCCTTTCTTAAATATGAATAAATAAATAAATAAATAAAAATAAAAGAAAAAAAAGAACTGAGGTAGGGATCTTGATGGGAATAGCACTAAATGTGTATATGGCTCTGGGTAGTATATTCATTGTAACATTGTTAATTCTTCCAACCCATGAACATGGAATATCTTTCCACTTCTTTGTGTCTTTTTCTATTTCCTTGAGTAGTGACTCATAATTTTCAGTATACAAGTCTTTCAATTCTTTGTTTAGGTTTACTCCTACATATTTAATGGTTTTGTTGATATTTTAAAAGGAATTGGTTTATCAATTTCTTGTCCTATGCTAGTGTTTGTATTAAGGAATTCCACTGACTTTTGTATGTTAATTTTGTAGCCTGACACCATACTATATTGCCTAATGATTTCCAAAAGCTTCTTGCTGAATTCTTTAGGTTTTTCTACATATACTATCATGTCATCTGCAAATAGGGAGAACTTGACTTCTTCTCTTCCAATCTATATCCCTTTAATTCCTTACTCCTGCTTGATTGCTATGGCAAGAACTTCCAACACTATGTTGAATAGTAATGGTACCTGATCTGAGGGGAGATTCTTCCAGTTGAATATTATGTTGCCTATAAGTTTGCTATATGTGGACTCCACTATCTTGAGGAATTTCCCTTCTATTCCTATTTTTGTCGTGTTTTGATCATAAAGGGATTTTTGGTTTTGTCAAAGGCTTTCTCTGCATGTATTGAGAAAGTCCTGTGGTTTTTTTTTTTTTTAGTCTTGCTTTTATTTATGTGGTGGATCACAATGATTGATTTACATATAATAAAACAACATTGGATCTCTGGGATAAACCTCACTTGGTCATGATGAGCAATTTTTTAAAATATACCTCTTTATCCAGTTGGCTAGAATTTTGTTCAATATTTTAGCATCTATGCTCATCAGAGGTATTGGTTTGTAATTTTCTTTTTTGATTGTAGAGTGATGTTGGCTTTATAGAAGCTAGAAGGGAGTATTCCATTGTCTTCAATCATCTGGAAGAGTTTTTAAAGTAGAAGTATTAACTGTTCCTTGAAGGTTTTGTAAAATTCATTTGTAAATCTATTTGGTCCAGGACTTTTATTTTGGGGGAGATTTTTGATAACTGTTTGAATTTCTTTGGCTGTGATTGGCCTGTTCATATTATCTATTTCTTCTTTATTTAATTTTGGATATTTGTAGGTATCTAGGAACACATACATTTCTTCTAGGTTCTCTAGCTTGGTGACATATAGTTGTTCATAGAAGTTTCACATGATACGTTGAATTTCTGTAGTGTCTGTTGTGATATCTCCTCTTTCATTTACAATCTGATTTATTTGTGTCTTCTCCATTTTTTGTTTTGTGAGTCTGGCTAAAGTTCTGTCGATTTGTCGTTAAAATTCTGGGGTGCCAGCAGGCTGGGCTAGCTTTGCGGTGGTGAACAGAGACTCGAGGACACACGGCTGAGCTGAGAAGCTGCAGTTTAATCTTTATTCATGAGCGGGAAAATCACCACACCATGTGCTTCCCCATTATTCTCCTCCAGCGGCTGCTGCTGGGACTCTGGCCCTCCTTAGCATCAGCCGCTGGGACTCTGGCTCTCCTTAGCATAGGGGGCAGGGAGAAAGAGGGGCGCAAAACTAGCAGGGGCCAAACCAAATCTCTCAGAGGTAGGGGGAAGGGGATCAAACCAACAATAAGAATACCAACATCGATTTTGTTAACTCTTTTGAAGAACCAACATTTACTATTGTTTATTTTTGTATGGTTTTCTTATTTTCAAAATTATTTATTTCTGCCTTAACTTTAGCTATTTCTGTCCTTCTGATTGATTTAGGATTCCTTTGTTCTTTTTCTTCTAGGTCTTTAAGGTGTGCAATCAGGTTCTTTATTTGAGCTTTTTCTTGTTTCCTAATATGTGCTTTTATGACTATGAACTTTACTCTCAGTACTGCCTTAGCTGTGTCCCAAATATTTTGATAGCTTGTGTCTTTATTTCCATTGAACTCTCAAAATATTTTCATTTCTTCCTTTATTTCCTCTTTGACCCAGTAGTTGTTAAGTAGTGTACTGTTGAGATTCCACATTTTGGGACTATTACAAATCTCTTATTTATTGTTGTGTTAGTTTAATTCCACTGTCATCTGAGAAGATGTTTGGGATGATTTCGATACTCTTGAATTTGATGATGCTGTCTTTGTGGCCTAAAATATGGTCTATCCTTGAGAATGACCCATGTGGACTTGAATAGAATGTGTATTCCAGTCTCTTGGACTGAATGACTCTGAAAATTTACAATATTTCTAGTTTATCTATCTCTTTATTTAGCTCCCTTGTTCATTGATTTTCTTTTTTTTATTTCTTTATTGGGGAATTAATTTTTTACATTCAACAGTAAATACAATAGTTTGTACATGCATAACATTCCCCAGATTCCCATTTAACAATACAACCCCGACTATGTCATTTATCATCCTTCATGGACCTGTATTATCCCCACCCACCCACCCCAGAGTCTTTTACTTTGGTGTAATACTCCAATTCGATTTCAGGTTCAACTTGTGTTTTCTTTTCTAATCTTGTTTTTCAACTTCGGCCTGAGAGTAAGATCATCCCATATTCATCCTTCTGTTTCTGACTTATTTCACTCAACATGATTTTTTCAAGGTCCATCCAAGATCGGCTGAAAACGGTGAAGTCACCATTTTTTACAGCTGAGTAGTATTCCATTGTGTATATATACCACAACTTGTTCAGCCACTCATCTGTTGTTGGACACCTGGGTTGCTTCCAGGTTTTGGCTATTACAAATTGTGCTACCAAGAACATATGTGTACACAGATCTTTTTGGATGGATGTGTTGGGTTCCTTAGGATATATCCCCAGGAGGGGAATTGCAGGATCATAGGGTAGGTCAATTTCTAGCCTTCTGAGAGTTCTCCAGACTGTTCTCCACAGAGGTTGGACCAATTTACATTCCCACCAGCAGTGCAGGAGGGTTCCTTTGATTTTCTATCTTAATGATCTGTAAAGTTGAGAATGGGGTGTTGAAGTCCACTACTATTACTGTGTTTCTGCTAATATATTGTTGTAACTTTCAGTAGATGTTTGATGTGTTCAGATAGTTTCTCATTGCATGCATAGATGTTAATAATTGTTAAGTCTTCTTGATTGACTGATTCTCTGAGCATTAGGTGATGTCCATCCCTACCTTTTTAAATTTTATTTATTTTAAAGTCTATCATGTCAGATATAAGAATAGCTGTTCCTGCCTTTTTTGTGGACCATTAGTTTGTATGATAGTTTGCCATCCTTTTACTTTGAGTCCGTGCTTGTCTTATTGAGTTAGGTGGGTTTCCTGCAAACAGCATATTGTTGTGTTGTGTTTTCTGATCCATCTTTCTACTCTGTGTTTTTTAATAGAAGAATTCAGGGCATTGACTTTCATTGATATTATAGACTGAAGATATTTTAATGTAATTATTGTAGATATTTAGAGTGTTCTGGTATTTGGTATATTTATGGTGGTCTAATTGTTTATAGGTGACTTTTCAGAACTTTTTTCAGGATACACTTGGTGATCATTAATTTTTTCAACTGTTGCTTTCCTGAGAAGGTTTTTATGCCTCCATTTAGTCTGAATGACAGTCTAGCAGGATACAGTATTCTTGATTGAAAGCCTTTCTCTTGAGCACTCAATAGATACCTTGCCATTCCCTTATGACCTTTATCATTTTTGTGGAAAAATATACTGCTAATCTTATGGGTTTTCCTCTGTAGGTGGCTCTTTTTCCCTTGCAGCCTTCAGGATCATTTCTTTATCCTTACTCCTTTTCCTTCTAAATATGATGTGCCTTGGTGTCTTTAAGTCTGGGTTAATTCTGTTTGGGTCCCTCTGGGCTTCTTGAAACTTTATGTCCTTCATATTTTCTAGATTAGAGAAGTTCTCAGCTATTATGTCTTGTAGAACGCTTAAAGATGGCATTTTAATGGCAATTCAGATTACATGCTTTTTTTCTTGTAGTATATAATAAGCAATCCTATGTTGGGCATTTTGGAACCTAGGTTCTTCCTTCTCATAATAGAATGCAGGAAATAATCTCCACCTATAATTGTTGAAGCCTCTACAGGACGTACGTCAAAAATAATTTTGACACATTTCTCACTATTTTAAAATGAAATAAACAAGGAGGTTAGATAGAAAAATGGTTATGCAAAGAGACTATCATGCCTGATGCTCCAGTGTCCCAGGTCCAATCTCCCATGACACCAAAAGCCAGAGCTCAGTAGTGCTCTGGTTAAAATAAATAAATAAATAAATAAATAACTTTTTAAAATGAAATAAATAATTATTGTAAAAGTATACAATATATTTGCAAAACTAAAACTTCATAATTAGAGATAGTCTATGTGGTCTGGGAGGTAGCACAGTGGATAAAGCATTGGGCTTTCAAGCATGAAGTCCTCTCCCAAGTTCAATCCCCAGGAGCACATGTACCACAGTGATAACTAGTTCTTTCTCTCCTCTTATCTTTATCATTAATACATAAATGTAATCTTAAAAAAAAGATGTAGTCTATGTGTATCTATGTTAACTCCTTTAATTCTCACAGTAGTGCTATATAATAATTTTCTTACCATGGATAAGGAATGTAAGGCATAGAGAAGCTGTTCAATGTCCCTAGAATTATATAGTCTGTAGGTGACAGAGTCAGGTTACAAATAAAGGAAACTGAATCCAGGACCACTATAGAGCCTCCTTTTTTTTTTTAATCTTCTGCCTCTAGGGTGCACCCTTTAACACTCAGGGGAGCTGGGGCTGCCTGGCCAGCTTGATGGTGTGTTTTCAAAGCCCTTACCACCAGTGCAAATGGTAGGGGTGTCACTCTGGGGTGTCATAGAAAGGAGTAACTGGGGAGCTAAATGGCTTTATTTCAAATTACTGCTGACACCTGGGCTCCAGACCCCTAAAATATCAATTAACAATCCATTAGAACTCCATGGGGGGAGAGAGAAATCCTCATTTAAGTGTATTTACCAGACTCCCCTTTCTCTTTTTCACATGCTAAATCTGTTTCAGCATTTGCAACCTCTGCCCTTCTCCTTTCCCAACCCCCACCTTTTCTTTCTGTTGTCTTTCTCCTGACAGTCTATATTGCTTCTTAATGTGTGGCATAGGAAAATATTTGGCTCAGTTAAAATCAACCACTAAAATAAAATAAATCATTGAATACTTGTAACATAATTGCTGATAGGAATGGAACTGGAACATCAGTAGTAGAGAATGACAGGAAACTTGATACTTTGTTACTTTTGTCCTGACAGTGAAAGGAAAAGTATTTATACATATATGTATGTGTGTGTATACATATTCCTTGAGTTCATTAATATATACCATGATATTTGGCATATTTGCATATATGCAAACACAACATATTTATATCTGTATAAATATATACTTCTGATTATATGTAAGGAAGTCAAGTGACATAGCAATTACATCGAGTTTAAACAGCTCAAGATAAGTTGTTGTTTTAAGACAGAGACAATGAGGCAGCAAGACAGAGAGTGAATGAGACCACAGCACTGAAGCTTCCTTCAATGTAGTAGGGACCAATCTTGAATCTAGGTGGTGCCCATGACAAAGCAGCACACTATCCAAGTGAGCTATTTCAATGGCTTAAGCTCAATTCTTGACTATGTAGAAGGTGGCCATTCAGTTAATATAAAAAGAAAATATGTTTGGACTGATACATAACAAATATGGGTCTCTATGTATTATATCTTCAGAACTGGATATTTTCCTCAGAAATCTCATGAATGACAGGTTTTTTGTTTGTTTTTGTCAGAAGGCTCATAGTCAGTCCATAAATATTCCATGTCTTTAAAAATTGTTATCTATTTACATATGACAATTGTTTATTGTGCATATTTTTATTTCTCAGAGAAGAAATCTAATTGGTGTGACCAGATTTCATATGTATGTAGGCCAGCTAAAATTCCCTACCAGTAGTATTTTGTTCCTATTTGGTCAAAGACTATCCAAAAACTGTGCAGGGTTTCTCTGAAAGCAAGGACACAGAATTTCATTTGCATCTCTGAGTTGAGAAATAAACTTCATTAAACCTTTAGTAGTGAGATAAAAGAGGGAATATGGAGTGGCAGACTGATGGCATACATCTCACAGTGAGGTTCTGCCAATTCTCTGCCCCATCTCTCTAATCTTCCTTGCTTGCTTCTTTGTCCATTTATTGGATATGTGTGAGTATAGCTATATAGCAAGTATAAATGTCTTTAGCGTATACACAAACATATTAAGGATATATATAATTTAAAGGTCTCTCTCCTAGTATGTAAACCACTTGTCTCCAATTCTAGTGATTATATAAAATTCTATGTTTATTTTTTAAATAATGGCCTTACCCCTAGGACATAGGCATAATTCAGGAATATCAAATAAGGCAAGCTTCATATAAGCCTGAAGGGCCTATTGACCACTGTGTTTACCCTGATTTGTTCAAAACACCCCTGGGGTTTGGAAGCAACAAAGATAACAAGGGTACAGAGATAACAAAGAAGTTCTGACGTGCTTGGCATACTACACAGTTGTTAGTAATTAAGAAGAATAATTCAGCAAAGAAATAAGCATTATAAATCAGAGTTCTATCAAGAAATTAGGGGCAGACAAAATAAACCAAGTCATAGGATGCATGGAGTCAAATTTCACCCATTTTGATGACCAAAGATTGCAGACTATTATGTTAACACCATTCCGATGAAGCATTCTCTTTTAAATTATTGTCTACAAGGATGAACCTGTCTGTTTCAGTAGAATATTACCGATTTCCTAAAGTATCAAAACCTATGAACCACATTGAAAATTCTGCATGGATTTCAAATCTCTTCATTTTTTGGCTTCAGGTTGTTTTCCTCTGTTATTGTCCTGATTCTGTTTCTTCCTAGTATTATTTAGGCAACTATAGCCCATCTGTTTTTAGTAAGTTAGTCAATAGTCATTGTTTAGATTCTACTTCAAAGGTACTTTGAAAACCATATTTTTGTGTCTTGATTGAACATGAAATGTTAATGTTAGTAAATGACTTGCTTAATTATTGCCTCTCTTTTAATAATATTGTGTATATGAATGGGATTGCTAAAGAGAAAAACACATTTATTTTGACGCTGATTATTCCATTCTAGTCTGCATCCATAAAATGTTGAATTGTTGTGTATACACACACAGTGCAAAATAAGTAGTCAAAATGAGAAAAATAATTTCATAATGGCTCATCACCAGTTAAATAAACTATTTGCTGTAGCAAAGTAATGTCTTAAAAGCATTTTGCAGAACAACTTGCCAGATTGATAAAATCACTTTGGCTTAGGAAAATGTAAGAAATAAAATTAACAAGTTGCTAGCTTTGATTGACAACTTCTGACATTTTAATTTTCTACTATAGAGAAATTATCAAATTCCCAATTTAAGAAAATAGATCTGAGAGGTAGAACATCTTCAAAATGACAATTGAATTTCAAACCTCTTTAAAATATGTTACTGTGGTCTGGGAAATGGTACAGAACTCTCAAGCATGAAGTCCTGAGTTTGATGCCTGACATTGCATGTGCCAGAATGATGCTCTGGTTCTTTCTCCTCCACTCTCTAATTAATAAATAAACATATCTTTAAAAATTTAAATGTATTACTTTTTATGTCATCCAAGTAAAATTTAATATTTCATTTGAAAATCTGTAAGTTACATATTCCCAATCAGAGACACAATCATTCCCATGAATACATATTCTATTTCAAATGGTTTCTGTGACTGAAGCTGCCTAGAGGTTCCAGAAATGTTTGACCAAAGTTATATTTGTCTCTACCTTAATGGATTTACCAGTTTATAGAAATACACACTACGATTTTGTAATACACCAATTTTTTACATCTTGAGACTTGATCCCATTTACTTGAACCTTCAATTTACAACATTTACCTATAGACCTGGAAATAAAATAGTTCATGATATTTCTAGAACATATGTGAAAATTTTGTAAGTGTGCCATTGATTTGGAAACTTGAAGTGCTGAACAAATCTTTAAGAAAATGCCTGCACCATGATTATGAAAGTATTGACTAAGCCAATTTCTGACTATAATACATCTAAAGCATACTCAGTTAAATGCCCAGCAAGGCACAGAAACATCTGCTCAGCATGTGTTTGATTCAATAATAATTTGTGTAGTCAAAAAAGAAAAAAATAGTATGCCATTGTATCAGCTTTTGTATTTATTGAAAATACCATTCTTTCATATGCAATTTAAATACTTATGACAAGAAATCAAATCACTTAGCTGAAACTGATATTGAGTGTAAACTAGATTTAAAAAAAAAATAATTATCATCTACTTATATGAATATATTTTCTTTTATACCCCAAATAAAATTATCACCAAGGTCATTAATTTAGCTTTATAATATACACAAATTGATCCATATTTACATAATTCGGTATTATATTTTCATTTATATTCATTTGCTACATGTGTCTATATAGAGATGTATAAGTGAATGTATATATATGTATATAGATATATATCTCTATATATATATCTATATATATATCTATATATATATATATATATCTTACATAGTATCCTTTGGTGATTAGCAATATTTAATTTTTTAAAAGACTCCACTTCCAAAAGTTTATTAGACCTTTGGTATAATAAAAAGAAAATTAGAACTTAAATACATCTAAGAAGGAACAACAATAAAAATACAAAACTTCAATCTCTTCAAAATCTAATAGTAAGTATTAAATCTACACTATAGAACTAAATGCCTATGGACAATGTTTATAATAGACTAAAAGAAGATTGTACAAATTAGTTGACACAAAAATCTCTGTCATATCTTATAAAAATTCTTGAGAGGGTTAATGCTTTATAGTATAGTCATGGACACATGAGTATAATTTCATTATTCACCAGGACTCCAAAGTTCTCTTTCACCTCTCCTCCTTTCCCAGAGTCCTTTGCTTTGATGTAGTATACCATGCCTAAGTCCATGTTTTACTTTCTGTTCTCTTTCGGTCCCTACTTATAAGTGAGATCATTCAATATTTGTTCTTTTCAGTTTATCACATTTAATATAATGTCTTCAAGTTCCACTAAGATTATACATAGGGCACCAAAGTAAAAACCCTGTGGTGAGGGGTAGACATGCAGCTTCCTGAGCCAGTGGGGGGTGGAAGTGGGTGGGAGGGATGGGTCACAGTCCTTTGGTGGTGGGAATGGTGTTTATGTACACTCCTAGCAAAATGTAGACATATAAATCAGTAGTTAATTAATATGAGAGGGGGAAAATCAATTGTATGTCTCAAAGTTTTTTAAAACACAAACTGAATCTTTTTAATATATAGGCTGTGTATTTGATATGCGGACTCTCTCAAAAGCCTAGACCAAGTAGATTAGAAGCATCCAATAGCACAGCTATATACAAGATACTGGATACTGTACAGCAAACCCTAACAAAAAGACTTTTCAAAGTTAACCCAATTAACAAATAATGTGATGATAACATTAACTATCGATTGTCTTTTTGAACCCTAAGACAGCAGGAACCTCACATATCCACTATAGAGCCTCTACTTCCCCCAGTCCTGGAACCTTTGGATAGGGCCCACTTTCCCGTATGCGTCTCCCAATCCATACCAAATAATATTGCATCTGCCGATCACAACCTAACCAACGCAACGATTGCCACCTCAACATGCTTCACCTCAGACTGTGTCCAGAGACTTCACGTGTGGAACGACAACCCTTCAGCTTCATTACTCGGGTGAGACCTTTCCTTTCATAGTACACTCTAATTTCATCTCAGGTGGTTCACTTTCTAACAAAGTCGCATAACCTAGATATACACCAGTTTCTGTGAGAGAGAGCATATGTTCACACGTAACCATAAACTACTGCAAAATATATACCTGAAAGCAGAAGTACACTAGAGTTTGCAGTGAGTACCTCCCTAACACTTCCTCTCCACCATTCCAAGCTTTGGGTCCATGGGTCCATGATTGCTCAACAATTTGTTTGGCTTCGTATGTTAACTCTCTTTTCAATCACCAGGTTCCAGATGCCACCAGGATGCTGGCCAGGCTTCCCTGGATTGAAGACCCCACCAATGTGTCCTGGAGCTCAGCTTCCCCAGAGACACACCTTACTAGGGAAAGAGAGAGGCAGACTGGGAGTATGGACCGACCAGTCAACGCCCATGTTCAGCAGGGAAGCAATTACAGAAGCCAGACCTTCTACCTTCTGCAACCTTCAATGACCCTGGGTCCATGCTCCCAGAGGGCTAGAGAATGAGAAAGCTATCAGGGGAGGGGGTTGGTTATGGAGATTGGGTGGTAGGAATTGTGTGGAGTTGTACCCCTCCTACCCTATGGTTTTGTTAATTAATCCTTTCTTAAATTAAAAAAAAAAGATTATACATGACAGATGACATCAACATTCTTAATAGCTGAATAGTATTTCATTGTGTATATATACCACACTTTCTTAGCCACTCATCTATAGCTGGACACCTAGGTTCCTTTGCAATTTTGGCTATTACATATGGTGCTGCTATGAACATATGTATACACTTATCTCTTAGAAGGGGTGCATTTGTTTCAGCATAATTTCTCCAGTGAGGAACTGCTAGGTCATAAAGTAGTCCATTTCTAATTAAATAATACAAGAAAAAATGTGTGCCACGAATTTCATATTTTGCAAAACTAACTTTCAACTATAAAGCTCATAGGCTTTTGTCAAAAAGTAGAAACTCAGGTAATATTGTGGCCATGAATCATTCCTGAAGAAAATAATAGAAAACAATATTTTGCACAAAAAATATGACTTGTGAGAATTTGATATATGAATAGGAAATAATCATTAAATATTTACTAACAGAGCTACACCTAAATAACTGTTAACAAAGAGAGCATACATTATGTTATGGTTATATTATTTGACAACATAGACAAGATTTATGAAAAATAGATATAAAAATGAAGAATACATTTTAATTTTTTCAATAATCATATTGTAGACAGCACCAGTATTATTATTCTGAGACTGATAGTGTATATAATTAAAAAAATTTAAACTGAGTAATTATGGCATATTCTAATTTATCATCTCACTCCCATCTCTTTAGGACACAGGATTTTCAGTGTAGAAGGTGATATAAAATTTGTAGAAAGTAAGTTAATTATAATTATGTAAAGATTAAAGTGAATAGGATATATCTATATATTATCTCCTCAAGATTTATTTATACTCCTATCTTTCTCCAAGATACAGGTGAATATATGCATAAAATGTTCTATCTTAATAGACTACAAGATTTAGGTAAAAATCCTTACTCGGTAGCAACAAGAAGTCCTTGACTGAAATCTTGAAATACTGTTTCCCATTAAAAGAAGTCAGGACTTCCTCAAGATTATTGACTCCAGGTTTAGAATATATATAATGGAACTTTTCGTAATGATATATAGTAGTATATGGGATAGGTGACTAAAGCAATGGAACTTGAAAAGAAGAGAAAAAGAAAGGAAGGAAGGAAAGAAGGGAGGGAGGAAGGAAGGAAGGAAGGAAGGAAGAAAGAAAGAAAGAAAGAAAGAAAGAAAGAAAGAAAGAAAGAAAGAAAGAAAGAAAGAAAAAAAGAAAGAAAGAAAGAAAGGAAGAAAGAAAGACTGTCTTACAAAAGTTCAGAACAAAGATGTTGGTGGAGGAGGGTAGACTAGGAGTGAGCACAGAATTTTGGTGGGTGGGAGATGTGATGACTTGCAGGTACCAACTGTGAGTATGAAAACATTGCTTAAATCTGATAATTCTATAAGATTATGTTAATTCACAAATAAAAAGTTTTCAAAGTATATTTAAAAACATGAAACAGTTTACAGAACAATTTATTGATTTAAGAACTTATAATTAAAGAGAAATAATCAACCATGTTTTCTTTACATATTATACTATTGGGTAAACTAATAGCAAATGAGGGGAATAAAAATTACATTATATGACAATTCTCATTTTCAGGTTTTTTAAGAATGAAATAATATCCTGTTAAGCATTAATGGCTACTGTGTTGCAGAGAGATATTTAGACACAGTGTACCTACAATAGTCTTTCCATACATTATTTTACTTATTTCCTAAAGTGATCAAATCTGATTCTGATCTAATCTCCAGATACAGCTGCCACTTTGCCAAAAAATGTATTCGTGAATTTATTTATGTACTTATTTATTTGCAGAGATTCTGCAAAACACAGTTTCATTGATCTCAAACAGCTTTTTCATTCAGTTAGTATGACAAAATGATAGAAAGAGAGAAATTTAAAGAACAAAGACATGATTAACTTTACTATGAGTGAGTAATGAAAAAACACAAAAAAGCCTCAAGTCAAAAGGCCTGAATTCTTCAACAAAAAAAATTCTTAAGCAATAAAACTTAGAAACTGAGAAAACGAATGACACTTAGAAAATAAATTAAGTGTTTAAAATGTGGCCAAGATGAGGCTCAAATATCTAGGGATAACCATTTTGGGTGACAAAAGTATTTTCAAATACATTTTAAAAAATGAATCAAGAAATAGTTCATCTACTGGGCCATGTGCCTTGTCATATGTTGTCCCAGGTTTATATCCTGACATCACATGAGATGGATGACAATGCAGATTATCTGCTGTGAGTTCTTAACTGTGTTGGTGAAGTTTTCTTGCACAAAATACATGACATTGGGAGTTGGGCGGTAGTGCAGTGGGCTAAGTGCTGGTGGCTCAAGGTGCAAGGACCCACAAGGATTCTGGTTCAAGGCCCCAGCTCCCCACCTGCAGGGGAGTTGCTTCGCAGGCGATGAAATAGGTCTGCAGGTGTCTATCTTTCTCTCCCCCTCTCTGTCTTACCCTCCTCTCTCCATTTCTCTCTGTCCTATCCAACAACAACAACATCAACAACAACTACAATAATAAAACAACAAGGGCAACAAAAGGGAATAAATATGTTTTTAAAAATATACTTGACATTATTTTCATGGATTCATTCAATAAAGCTATCAGAAGCAATCTTGACACCCAAATGGTTCAGCAAACTAATTCACAAGCAGGAAAGGTACAAGGGCTGCTCTCTGAAAGCTGTCACAATCTGTATGAGCACAGGTGACCTTGGAAAGGACCACATTTTTGGTGGCTCAGAAGCTGCAAACAGTCTCTAACTTCAATGTTGCTGTTAATAATAAGAAACATTTGAGAAATTCTTACCTCATAATTTAGGACAGTCATGTTTTAAAGTGTTCTTTAATTTCTCCAATAGAACTGGTTGTCTAAAGAGTGTTTCCTGAATGTATTGTCAGATTATGAAAGTTAAAGTGCAATGAGTTTGAAGACTATAAGTAGCGGTACATCTTGTTTCTGAAAAGATAAATGCCTTTGTCTATGCTTTATCTAATTAAGGAGTTATATGTCACTGTTTGAAATGCTATTTGGTATAATAGGTTTAAAATAAATTCTGTAAGAGAGTGTAGAAACTGGTCCGGTAGATTTTTTGGTGTATGCACTGAAACTATATCTTAATTGGGGTGATGTAATGCTCTTTGCTGGTTTATTTTCAAGTGCCTATTTTATGGAATTTGTTGAAGACGATTTTCAAGTAATAATTTTGCTTGAAAATGTGAAAAATATCCTAAATCCTAGTCATAAGTATATGCAAAAAGATGAATGTAGACTAGGGCCCACATTTTTACATTTTATCTAATATTCAACTTTTTTAGCTATTGCTTTAAATAGATTCAAAAACATCATTTTTTTGTTTATTGCCACCAAAGTTGTAACTGGAGCTTGGTGCCTACATGATGAATCTACCATTCCTGGTGACAATTTTTCCCCTTTTTCTTTTTTTCTTTTCTTTATTTGACAGGACAGAGAGGAATTGAGAGGAGAGGGGTAGGGCTGGGGAGATGGCATAATGGCTATATAAAAGACTTTTAATGCCTGAAGCTTTGCAGTTCCAGGTTCAGTCCCCAGAACTATCATAAGCCAGAGCTGAAAAGTCTTCCGATTTCTCTCCGCCCCCATCCCTATCTGTGTGTGTGTGTGTGATTGTGTGTTTCCTTCTGTCTCTCTTTCATTAAAATATGATAAATAAACTATTTTTAAAAGAGCAGGGGAGATAGAGGAGACAGACAGAAAGATACCAGCAAACCTGCTTTACCACTCATGAAGTACACCCCAGCAGGTGGGGAGCCATAGCTTGCATCACCATATGCTTCCACCCCCCAAAAAAATAAAATGCCATTTTAGGAGATTTGAATAAAGCTAATGCATTCTGGTTAACATAAACAAAATTGTCTTCTTCTTCTTCTTAGTCTTCTTCTTAGAAGACAAATTTGTCTTCTTCTGGTCCAACCACATGACCTCATGGGATATGTAAAACCCTTAGTTTTATGCAAACTAGTCAACAATGGTTTTGACACTGGTATATGTTGAAATGGACAGAAACTGGCTGTTAGGTAGTTGAGTAAGGAATTACTAACTTTGTCAGGAAATTGTGAGGATGTGGTTGAGCTCAGCAGGGCTCACAAAGCATCCTGCATTCCTGATGTTATGGCCTATCTACATAATCATTGTTTTGCCTAAAAGATCCATGCCCATTCCATTCCTTTGATCTATCTTCTTTCTACCCTCAAGACCCTCCTTGCCTGCAGGGTAATATTAATCCTACCTGTTAAAACCCTCACAAAAGTTGCTAAGGAAGTTTCTAACTTCCCAGTCCCCTTTTGCTTTTCTCCGCCCCTTTCCTAGCCATTTCCATTTCCAACTTACCATTTCTGGGTCTGCCCTTTAAAAGCCTTGGCTCTCTGATCAATAAAGATATTGCATTGCCTCACCACAAGTCTGTTCCTGAGTTATCTCCCTCACATCACTGAGTGAATAGCAGCCCATGCTGGCTCTGGTTGCATTCTCTCCAACCCAGAAAGTATGCGCCCAGTAAGAGGCACCCTCATGCTAGCATAACCTTAAGAGCTGTAAACTAGTAATCAATGTTACGGCTGATAAACTGGTGATCATTAAATAGATGATGTATGGGGGTAGAAAATATAAGTTTTCCTTTATCATATTTTTTAAGACTGATTGACTGACTTATTGATTGATTTATAAGAGAGAGAGAACACCAGCAAAGAATTCTGGCACAGGCTATGCCAGTGATAGAACTAGGGACTCCAAGTTTCTTAGTCCACTATTTTATCCACTATATCATCTCCTGGGTCACTGATTAAAATTTTCAATACATTACCTATTATGATGATTTTTGATCATTGTAAGACAAGAGTCATATGGTTGCTTTATAGAAAAGTGCATAATTCTTAACAGTTCAATTAGTCTAACAAGTTATCTTGAATCAATTCAACTTTCCATACTGACAAGGCTATTCAGAAAAAGTCATGTAGTTGGTTTAAATGCAAATTTATAGTTTCTTTTTTTTTTTTATTAATTTTTTTTTTTTGAGAGAGAGATGCAGAGAGAGAGAGAGAGAGAAACACCAGAGCACTGCTCAGCTCAGGCTTATGGTGGTGCGGGGGATTGAACCTGGGACTTAGGAGCCTCAGGCATGAGAGTCTGTTTGCATAACCATTATGCTGTCTCCCCCGCCCTGCAAATTTATAGTTTCTATCCTAACTTAAACATTATCTGTAGTTATTTTCCTTGATCTTAGTTAGTTTACTCTAGGTTCCAGATGCGAAGATGATGCCAACCAGACTTCCCTGGACAGACAACCCCACCAATATGTCCCGGAGCCCTGATTCCCCAGAACCCCGCCCCACTAGGGAAAGAGAGAGGCAGGCTGGGAGTATGGATCGACCTGAACTGTCAATGCCCATGTTCAGCATGGAAGCAATTACAGACACCAGACCTTCTACCTTCTGCATCCCACAATGACCTTGGGTCCATATTCGCAGAGGGCTAAATAATAAGAAAGCTATCAAGGGAGGGGATGGGATACGGAGTTCTGTTGGTGGGAATTGTGTGGAGCTGTACCCCTCTTATCCTACACTTTTGTCAGTGTTTCCTTTTTATAAATAAAGTAAAATAAGATAAAAAGAAATATTTGTCATTCTGTAAACTTGCTTGTCCATGAGCTGTCACATTAATATTATACATTATGTCATAGAGACTACCATATTCTGTTACATTTTCATCCTTTGAATCATGGAAATGGGGGGCGTTTCCTCAAATATTTTCTAATTTCTGGTTTATTGACTTAAAAAACTGTTTTTGAAACCTAATTGTCAGTGTTCTTGAACCAACATTCTGATTTTCTTCAGAGATATTAAAAGGTCTGTTTAAATGATTTCCACAAAACATGCTGTAGGGTCATAGAGTTTGTTGAGATATTAATTTATTTCCACCCATACAAAATCATTTTATGATTTATTTTTATGAGAGACAGAAAGATAAAAAACAGTGTACCACTCATAAGCAGTGACAGTGAATAAATTAACAGCATTATTAATGTAAGAAATACATTCTGTGGGATCAAGTGGTAGCTCCCCAGGTTAAACATAAGTAGTACAAAAAACAAGGACTCGTGGAAGGATCTGGATTTGAGACACCCCCTCCTGCCCCACCTAAAGGCTGGACGCTTCATAAGTGGTGAAGCACGACTGCAGGTGTCTATCTTCCTCTACCCCTGTATTTCCCCCTCCTCTCTCAATTTCTCATTTCTATCCAATAAAATGGGGGGAAATGGCCACCAGAGGGAGTTGGCAATAGCACCATGAGTTAAGCGCACAGGGGCCCAAAGTGCAAGGACCTGCATAAGTATCCCAGTTGAGCCCCCAGCTCTCTACCTGCAGGGGCGTCACTTCACAGGCAGTGAAGTAGGTCTGCAAGTGTCTATCTTTCTCTCCCCCTCTCTGTCTTGGCCTCCTCTCTCCATTTCTCTCTGTTCTATCTAACAACGATGACATCAGTAACACTAACTACAACAACAATAAAAAACAAGGGCAACAAAAGGGAAAATAAATAAATACTTTAAAAAATGGTCACCAGAAGCAGTAGATTCTTAGTGTAGGCACCAAGCTCCAGTGATTACCCTGGAAGCAAAAGCAAAAAAAAAAAAGGAGTATGTTCTACCCTTGAGCCAGTTTCTCCCAGCTGCCAAAAACCAATCTTAAACCATTTGTTTTGATTGTATGTGTGTTGGGGGGGGCAGGCTCACCTGGAGAAGTAAACGTATAGAATCAGGGAAATAGCATAATACTTATGCAAAAGATTTTCATACCTGAGACTCCAAGTTCCTAAATTCAATCCCCAGCATCTCCACCAGCCAGAGATAAGCAGTATTCTGGTGTGGGGGTATGGAGAATTTATTAAGCACCTAAAAAAGGAATCAACAGATTTGAACAATATAACAGACTGAATGGTTCTACTAAACCATTATTGAAATAATCACTCTTGTGAATAACAGATGCAACATTTTCTACTATAGATCATATGACACAAAACAAGTATCAATAGTTCAGGAATAAGGAAATTAAGTATCTTTCCTTTTTTTAATTTTTTTTATTTATGAAAAGGAAACACTGACAAAACCATAGGATGAGGGGGACAATTACATATAATTCCCACTACCAGAACTGCATATCCCATCCCCTCCCCGATAGCTTTCCTATTCTTTAATCCTCTGGGAGTATGGACCCAGGGTCATTATGGAGTGGAGAAGGTGGAAGGTCTGGCTTCTGTAATTGCTTCCCCACTGAACAAGGGTACTGACAGGTCTATCCATACTCCCAGCATGAAAAAGGGAACCAGTAATAGGAGGAAAATTGAAAAATTCACAGTTAGATGGGAATTAAATTACAGACACCTGAATAAGCGATGGATCAAGATAGTAAAGTAACTTTAAAAAAATCTGAAGCCAAAAATAGAAACAAAACATACCAAGCTTATAAGATGCAATAAAACCAGGTTTAAGAGGAAAGATTATTGCAACAGATGTACTATTGTAAAGAAAAAGAGAGCTCAGATAAATAACCTAATTTCATACCCCGAGGATCAAGAAAAGCAAACTAGGCCCAAAGCTCCCAGAAATAAGGAATAAAGAATATAACTGGAATTAAAGAAATAAGAAATGTAAAATCAGTACAAAGGATTAGCACAATTAAGAGCTAGTTCTTTGAAAAGACAGACAAGACAAGATAAAGCAAGAAAAAAAAAACACCTAAATATATGAAATTATAAATCAAAAAGGAAACATTATAACTGACACCACAGAAAAACAAAGGATCATAAAGGCCTGCTGTGAATGAGTGCAGGCCAAATTTTTAACAACCTAGTAAACTATATAGATAAATTCCTTAAAATATACATCATATTATAGGGGAACATTTTTCCCACCAACAAAATAGGTCTCTTTGTCAAGAAGATTGTTTCATAGAAGAAATTCTATAAATTGGGCAAGTGTTTACTTTCCGTAAGAGACATTTACCTCTACTAAGGAACATATTCCTTTGTTACGAATTTTTGTCACTGCTAGGTCTTCACACCTCTGGCCAAACTTTTTTCAGATAGAGAGATAAAGAGACAGAGAGAGATAAAGACACCATGACACTGAAACTTGGTGGACTGGGACATGTACCAACATACTATCAGCATAGTAGGCACACTCCTCAAGTGAGCTATCTTGTAGACCTTGTTTCTTTTCTTTTTAATTTTTTTCTTTTTAAAAATTTTTATTTATAAAATGGAAACCCTGACAAGACCATAGGATAAGAGGGGTACAATTCCACACAATTCCCACCACCAGAACTCTGTATCCCATTCCCTCCCCAGGATTCTGTCTCTAGCTTCATATTCATGTCAGGATTCTGAAGCTAGAGACAGAATCAGGATTCTCATTTGAGAGTTTAACGCTTGGGGACGGGCAGTGGCACACTTGGTTAAGCACACACACTACAGTGCACAGGGACCCAGGTTCAAGTCCCTGGTCCCTACCTGCAGGTAGAAAACTTCACAAGTGATGAAGCATAGCTTCAGGTTTCTCTCTGTGTCTCTCCTTCCCTATTCACCCTACCTCTCAATTTCTCTCTGTCCTATTGAATTAAATAAAGTTATTTTTTTAAGTCTAATACTTTATCCACTATGCCACTTACTGGGACATGACAAGCCTTATTTCCTTATATATTATATGATATATATTATATATATATTATATTATATATTTTTATATTATTATTTCTTTAATTTTAAAAAGAAGCCCATTTAATTGCCGCTAAGTTGACAACATTTTCAGATTTAAACATTTTCCTCTGTCACTCTTATCACATTTTCAAATCACCTTAATCTTAACTATCTAAACTTCATCAAATGTTGGTTCTTTCATTCTTGGAAACTCTCTTAGCAAGGAAAACTTTAGTTTTGGCCAAACCATTTTTTTAAATTTGTGATTAATAACGGTTTACAAGATTGTAATATTTCAGGGTATAGTTCCAGTCCACATTCACCACCAAAGTTCTGTGCTCCCATAATTCTCATAAAGTCTCAAAGACAGTCTATTTACTTCTGTTTTTTTTTTTAATTGCAATTGACAGGTCTTATTTCGAATCTCATTACTATCATCAGTGATGAACACAAAGCTTAAATTTGCATCATGGTGTTACCTTATTGGTGGTATCTCTTCATAACCTCCCATGACTAATATTTCTCTCCCCCACCCACCACCTATATCTTAGATCATGATATTTAATTTGGTGACTGAGACAAAGTGGGTGAGTTATTCAGTCATATTGTAGTTTTTCATGTATACATAAAGCATAAATATTTTGTTAAATATTGTTTATTATTTCTCTAACAGAATTCATAGTTGTATGAAAGATTTCCCCAATGACCCCCCACTAGTATGACTAAATCATAAATAAATGCAAAGTCAGAATAGATCAATAACAAGTAAGGGAAATTAATGAGTTATCAAAAGCCCGCCACAAAGAAAATGTTCATTCACCAGCAGCACATGATTTTCCTGGAGAATTCTATAAACAATGAACAAATGACCTGATCTTAAATACTGATCTTTCTCAAATATTTCTAAAATTTAAAGAGTAAGGAGTACTTACTACCATTTTTTTTTGAAACTAGCATTATTCTGGTAGCAAAGTTATGTAGACACCACAAAACAAAACAAAATAACAACAACTTAAAGTCTGGTGAATAGACACACAAAAATTTTCACCAAAAAGGCTAGCAAGTCAAATGTAACATTACATTAAAAGGAACTGTATACCATGACCAATGGGCCTAATTCAAGGGATGTGAAGATGTTCGAGCACACAGACATCATCTAGATTAACATATGATATCATATCAATAGAATGAAAACCACAACTATATAAATATATACAATTGTACAAATATCAAGTAGATACAAAATACATTCACTAGTTTCAGCATTCATTCATCATAAAATTTTTATGGAACTGAGTATAAAATTAACATATCTCAGCAAAATAAATGTCACGTATGCCATATCCACAGCTAATATAATTAATCATGAAAAGTTGAAAGCATTTCATCTAGGATCAGGAACAAGATAAAAGTGCCCGCTCTTACCATTCCCATTCGTAGGGAAAAGGAAGTTCTAGCCAAAGAAATCATGAAAAAGAAAGGTATAAAAGGTATAGATTAAAATGTCAGAAAGGAAGGAATGAAATAGTCTCTGTATACAGATGGCATAATACTGTGTGTACAAATCGTAAAAATGCAGACTGGGAGGTAGCATAGTAGATTAAGTATGGAAGCTCAAGCATGAGGTCACGAATTCAATCCCCGGCATTGTGTATACCACAGTAATACTCTGGTGTGTTCTCTCTCTCTCCGTCTATCTCTCTATCTCTCTCTCTTTCAAATTCATAAATAGATAAATTGATTGATTGATAAATCATTAAGAAGGAAAGTCCTAAAGACTCCACAAAAATGTTGTTTAAAATAATAAATGAGGGGGTTCCTGGAAGATGGCGGACTGAGAATCTGCTAGTGGCTTGAGCTCTGACCATATCCTCTGGAAATGGTAGGATTTTCTGCCTTTAGTAGGCCAGTCAATAAGGGGTCCTAGTGGTGACACCAAGGAGGTGACTATAACTATATTTGGGTTAAAAAATAGAGTAGAAAAAAAAAGAGAGAAAATTTTTTTCTTTTAAATTATTATCTCCAAAGTGTACTACCTCTCCCTACCCCCCCATAACCAGTCCCTGGGGACCAGCTCCTAGCAGGCACCCTACTGAGATTCTTTCTTTACCAGGATTCCTGTCCCACCAGGGAGTATCATTCATTCTAAGTCTAGTCCCTTTTGAAACCTCTGGCCTTTTTTCTTTCTAAGTAGCCAACCCCCCCCCTCCGCATAGCTAATTAAATAATTTCTTAAATTTTTTAAATAAAAAACTCTTTCCTTCCACCATTCTTTTATTACTGTTCTTTTTCTTATCTTTTTCTTTTTTCTCTTTCTTTTTTTGTTCTTTTTCTCATACTTGTAATCCTTTCTTCCTTAATCCTACAGCTTCCAAGGCCACAGGCCCCATCCCCCACACCACCAAACAGTGTGCTTTCACTGATACACGTTTGGGAATTATTTTGGGGAAGAATTCTGACTCAGAGTGGACTCTCACTGTGAGTATCTCTGCTCAACTTCCCATCCTCCTTTATCTACCCCGAGAATATACAGTGCATAGTAGACTTGCATAATTGTCTATTTCAGCTATCATTGTCTAGTCCTGAAGTTTTTTTGTTTGTTTGTTTGTTTTTCTTTCTTAACAATCAGCTGCCACAGCTCACGAGGTTTGAGGTAATCTGGGACAGGGTTTTTCTTGTACCCTGCTCTATTTTATTATTAATATTATATAAAGGCATATATCTTCCCCCCATTAGAATTAAATATTAGGGTATCTTTCATTGCTAGGGCAGTGGGCATCTTATCTATTGTGGGAGGAACTTGTCTCGTTAATCCTACCTCCTCTACAGACTCTCCCCTTGCCCATCCTCCTAGCTAATTAAAAAATAATAAAATACAATTAAATTAAAAATAAAGTAATTAAAAAAAACTTTCCTTTCACTGATCTTTAATCACAGCTCTTGTTCTTATCTTAACTCTTTTCTCTCTCATTTCTTTTCTTTTTTTATGTTGTCATACACTTCTTCCTTCTTTGTCTTTCTGAATTTAGGAATTATTTTGGGGAAGAAATCTAACTCAGAGTGGACTCTCTATGTGTGTATCTCTGCTCTACTTCCCTTCCCCCTCTTGTTACCCCTAGAATATACAGTGGATAGTAGATTTGCATAACTGTCTATTCTTGCTATCCCTTCTTTCTTTTCTCTTTCTTCTTCACTGAGATTTGGTTACTATTTTTTCATGGACTGGAGACATTGTTTGGCTAACTGGTAGTGACTAAACTGCTTCAATACTTGCTTCAGTTGCTATTGTAATTCCTGAGGTTGGTGAGTGCAATTGTCATAAAGGTATTTAGTACAGTGTTGCTTGTACTCAAGACAACAACTGAGGAACAACAGAGCATAAAAATAAGAAACACATAAATCAAAAAAATGGGTAGATCAAAAACAAATAAAACTCCTACTCCAATGAATGAAGACAAGAGCCCAGAAGAAACTACAAATCATCCAGAAGTAACCATAGATAAGAAAAGTATGCAAACAATAATAAACTTATAACAGAAAATAAAAACAACATTGGAGGAAAGGAATGGAAGTATTAGGGAAACAACAGATGAGACCCCCAAGGAAAATACTGATTATCTTGAGGCAATTAGAGAACTGAAAGCTGAAATAGCTGTAATGAAGAAAGAAGCTGAGGCAAGGGAAAGCAGACTAACAGAAGCAGAAAACAGAATTAGTCAGACAGAGGATGAGTTAGAGAAAATTAAGAAAGAGGTGAAAGAGCTCAAAAAGAGATTGAGAGACACTGAAAACAACAACAGAGACATATGGGATGATCTCAAAAGAAGTAACATTCATAAAATTGGCCTACCAGAGGAAGAAAGAGAGGAAGGGGAAGCAAACATTCTAGAGAAAATAATACAAGAAAACTTCCCAGACTTGAATAACAGAAAGGACATCAAGATTCAAGAGGCCCAGAGAGTTCCAAACAGAATCAACCCAGACCTGAAGACACCAAGACACATCATAGTCACAATGAGAAGAAGCAAGGATAAAGAAAGGATCCTAAAGGCTGCAAGAGAGAAACAAAATGTAACATACAGGGAAAAACCCATAAGACTATATGCAGACTTCTCCACTCAAACTCTAAAAGCCAGAAGAGAATGGCAAGATATCTATCGAGCCCTGAATGAAAAAGAGTTTCAACCAAGGATAATATATCCTGCTAGGCTTTCATTCAAACTAGATGGAGGGATCAAAAGCTTCTTAGACAAACAACAGTTAAAGGAAGCAACCATCACCAAACAGGCCCTGAAAGGGGTTCTAAAAGACCTCTTATAAACGAGAACATCACTATAATACTTGCAATATATCAGAGCAAACAAAATTTTATTTTGAACAATGGCACTACAATACATTAAATCCATAATATCAATAAATGTCAATGGCTTAAACTCACCTATCAAAAGGCACAGGGTGGGGGGATGGATCAGAAAACATAAGCCAACCATATGCTGCTTGCAAGAATCCCATCTGTCAAAACAAGATAAACACAGACTTAAAGTGAAAGGATGGAAAACTGTCATACAGGCTAACGGACCACAAAAAAGGGCAGGAACAGCCATTCTCATCTCAGACACTATAGATTTTAAACTAAATAAAGTAAGAAAAGATAGGCAAAGACATTACATAATGATTAGAGAATGAATCAGCCAAGATTACTTAACAGTTATTAACATCTATGCACCCAATGAGGGAACATCTAAATACGTCAACCACTTACTGAAAGAATTTCAAAAATACATCAATAGTAATAAATAATAGTGGGAGACTTCAATACCCCACTCTCACACTTAGACAGATCAACAAAGCAGAGAACCAACAAAGATACAAGAGAATTGAATTAAGAGATTGACAGACTAGACCTCTTGGACATTTTCAGAGTCCTTCACCCGAAAAAACTGGAATACACCTTCTTTTCAAATCCACATAACAAATACTGAAGGATACACCACATGTTAGGCCACAAAGACAGCATTAATAAATTCAAGAGCATTGAAATCATCCCAAGTATCTTCTCAGACCACAGTGGAGTAAAACTATCATTTAACAACAAACAGACAATTATTAAAAGTCACAGAATTTGGAAACTAAACAACATACTCCTTAAGAACCACTGGGTCAGATATTCACTCAAGCAGGAAATTCAAATATTCCTGGAAACAAATGAAAATGAAGACACAACCTATCAAAATATTTGGGACACAGCTAAAGCAGTATTAAGAGGGAAACTTATAGCTATACAATCACATATTAAACAACACGAAAAAGCTCAAATTTACGACCGTACTACACACCTCAAGGACTTAGAGGAAGAGGAACAAAGGAACCCTAAAGCATCAAGAAGGACAGAAATCACTAAAGTTAGAGCAGAAATAAACAACATTGAAAATAAAAGAACCATACAAAAGATCAATAAAGCCAAATGTTGGTTCTTTGAAAGATTAAACAAAATTGACAAACCCCTAGCATACTCACCAAACAAAAAAGAGAGAAGACTCAAATTTATAGAATTATAAACGATGGAGCAGATATCACAACTGACACCACAGAAATCCAGAGAATCCTGCGAAACTTCTATAAAGAACTATAGGCCACCAAGCTAGACAATCTGGAAGAAATGGAACTATTCCTAGAAGTATATGCCCTTCCAAAACTGAACCAAGAAGAACTACAAAATCTAAATGCACCAATCACAGACAAAGAAATTGAAACCGTTATTAAGAATCTCGCCAACAACAAAAGTCCTGGACCAGATGGCTTCACAAACGAGTTCTACAAAACTTTCAGGAAACAGTTAGTACCCATACTTCTTATGCTAGCCCATAAGATTGAAGAAACAGGAATACTCCCTTCCACCTTCTATGAAGCCAACATTACCCTGACACAGAAAGCTGATAGGGACAGAACAAAAAAGGAAACTATAGACCAATATCTCTGATGAACATAGATGCCAAAATATTAAACAAGATCTTGGCCAACCAGATACAGCAACATATCAAAAAGATTGTTCATCACTACCAAGTGGGATTCATCCCAGGAATGCAAGGCTGGTTCAACATCTGTAAGTTAAACAATGTCATTCACCACATCAATAAAAGCAAAGCCAAAAACCACATGATTATCTCAATAGATGCAGAGAAAGCCTTTGACAAAATCCAACACCCATTCATGTTCAAAACTCTACAAAAAATGGGAATAGATGGGAAATTCCTCTAGAGAGTGGAGTCTATATATAGCAAACCTACAGCCAACATCATAATCAATGGACAGAAGCTGAAAGCATTCTCCCTCATATCGGTGACTAGACAGGGCTGCCCACTGTCACCGTTACTCTTCAACATAGTATTGGAAGTTCTTGCCATAGCAATGAGGCAAGAGAAAGAAATCAAAGGAATACAGATTGGAAGGGAAGAAGTCAAGCTCTCACTATTTGTAGATGATATGATAGTATACATAGAAAAACCTAAAGAATCCAGCAGAAAACTACTGGAAGTTATAAGGCAATATAGCAAGGTATCAGGCTACAAAATCAATGTACAAAAATCGTAGTATTTCTTTATGCAAACACTAAATCTGAAGAAGAAAACATCCAGAAATCACTCCCATTTACAGTTTCAGCAAAATAAATCAAATATCTAGGAATAAAGTTGACCAAAGAAGTGAAAGACTTGTATACTGAAAACTATGAGTAACTACTACACTACAATCATTTATCTGGAACCTGAAAAAACCTAGAATTGCCAAAACCATCTGGAGGAAAAGAAAGAGAAATGGAGGCATCATACTTCCAGACCTTAAACTATATTATAAAGCCATCATCTTCAAAACAGCATGGTACTGGAACAAAAAGAGGCACACAGACCAGTGGAACAGAATTGAAAACCCAGAAATAAATCCCCACACCTATGGACACCTAATCTTTGATAAGGGGGCCCAAAGCATTAAATGGAAGGAGGCTATCTTCAATAAATGGTACTGGGAAAACTGGGTTGTAACATGCAAAAGAATGAAATTGAACAACTTTATCTCACCAGAAACAAAAATCAACTCCAAATGCATCAAAGACCTGGATTTCAGACCAGAAATAATCAAATACTTAGAGGAAAACATTTGTAAAACAGTTTTCCTCCTACACCTCAAGGACATCTTTGATGAATCAAACCCAATTGCAAGGAAGACTAAAGCAGAAACAAACCAATGGGACTACATCAAATTGAAAAGCTTCTGCACATCCAAAGAAACTATTAAACAAACAGAGAGACCCCTCACAGAATGGGAGAAGATCTTCACATGCCAGACATCAAACAAGAAACTAATCACCAAAATATATAAAGAGCTCAGCAAACTTAGCACCAAAAAAGCAAATGACCCCATCCAAAAATGGGCAGAGGATATCAACATAACATTCACCTCAGAGGAGATCCAAAAGGCTAACAAACATATGAAAAACTGCTCTAGGTCACAGATTGTCAGAGAAATGCAAATTAAGACAACACTAAGATACCACCTCACTCCTGTAAGAATGGCATACATCAAAAAGGACAGCAGCAACAAATGCTGGAGAGGTTTTTGGGACAGAGGAACCCTTTTACATTGCTGGTGGGAATGTAAATTGGTACAGCCTCTGTGGAGAGCAGTGTGGAAAACTCTCAGACAGCTAGACATGGACCTTCCATATGATCCAGTAATTACTCTCCTGGGCTTATACCCCAAGGACTCCATAACACCCAACCAAAAAGAGGTGTGTACTCCTATGTTTATAGCAGCACAATCCATAATAGCTAAAACCTGGAAGCAACCCAGGTGCCCAACACCAGATGAGTGGCTGAGAAAGCTGTGGTATATATACACAATGGAATACTATGCAGCTATCAAGAACAATGAACCCACCTTCTCTGACCCATCTGGGATGATCCCACTCATCAACAGAAGTTGAGGAAGAAGATCTGAAAGGGAAACTAAAAGCAGGACCTGACTAAATTGTAAGTAGGGCACCAAAGTAAAAGCCCTGTGGTGAGGGGTAGACATGCAGCTCCTGGGCCAGTGGGGGGTGGGAGTGAGTGAGTGGGATGGGTCACAGTCTTTTGGTGGTGAGAATGGTGTTTATGTACACTCCTAGTAAAATGTAGTCATATAAATCACTAGTTAATTAATATGAGAGGGGGAAATTTAATTGAATATCTTGAAGTTTTTTTAAAACACAGACTGAAACTTTTTAATATATAGGCCGTGTATTTGATAGGCCGACTCTCTCAAAAGCCTAGACAAGTAGATCAGAAGCATCCAATAGCACAGCTATATACAAGATACTAGGTACTGTACAGCAAACCATAACAAAAGGACTTTTCAAAGTTAACCCAATTACCAAATAATGTGATGATAACATTAAGTATCGATTGTTTTTTATAATATTTATTTTATTTATTTATTCCCTTTTGTTGCCCATGTTGTTTTACTGTTGTAGTTATTATTGTTGTTGTCATTGTTGGATAGGACAGAGAGAAATGGAGAGAGGAGGGGAAGACAGAGAGGAGGAGAGAAAGATAGACACCTGCAGACCTGCTTCACCACCTGTGAAGCGACTCCCCTTCAGGTGGGGAGCCGGAGTTCGCACTGGGATCCTTATGCCAGTCCTTGTGCTTTGAGACACCTGCGCTTAACCCGCTGTGCTACAGCCCGACTCCCTCTATTGTTCTTTTGAACCCTAAGACAGCAGGAACCTCACATCTCCACTATAGAGCCTCTACTTCCCCCAGTCCTGGAACCCTTGGATAGGGTCCACTTTCCCATATGCCTTTCCCAATCCATATCAAATAATATTGCATCTGCAGATCACAACCTAACGAACACAATGATTGCCACCTCAACATGCTTCACTTCAGACTGTGTCCAGAGACTTCACGTGTGGAATGACAACCCTTCAGCTTCATTACTCGGGTGAGACCTTTCCTTTCATAGTATACTCTAATTCCATCTCAGGTATTTCACTTTCTAAACAAAGTCCCCAAACCTAGATATACACCAGTTTCTGTGAGAGAGAGCATATGTTCACACGATCCATAAACTACTGCAAAATATATACCTGAAAGCAGAAGTACACTAGAGTAGCAGTGAGTATCCCCCTAACACTTCCTTTCCACTATTCCAAGCTTTCGGTCCATGATTGCTCAACAATTTGTTTGGCTTTGTATGTTAACTCTCTTTTCAGTCACCAGGTTCCAGATGTCATCAGGAAGCCGGCTAGGCTCCCCTGGACTGAAGACCCCGCCAATGTGGCCTGGAGCTCTGCTTCCCCAGAGACCCACCCTACTAGGGAAAGAGAGAGGCAGACTGGGAGTATGGACCGACCAGTCAACACCCATATTCAGCGGGGAAGCAATTACAGAAGCCAGACCTTCCACCTTCTGCAACCCACAATGACCCTGGGTCCATGCTCCTAGAGGGATAGAGAGTGGGAAAGCTATCAGGGGAGCGGGTGGGATATGGAGATTTGGTTGGTGGGAATTGTGTGGAGTTGTACCCCTCCTACCCTATGGTTTTGTTAATTTATCCTTTCTTAAATATAAATAAATAAATAAATAAATAAATGAAATAGAAAAGATGGCAAAATATCTCACTTGTATTGTGTGCTTATTTGCAAAGGATGTGACCCATATTCAAGCCCAACTCACGCCACATTGAGGAAAACTGTAGTGCTGTGGTCTTGATATATATATATATACATTTCTATTAAAATAAATTAATAAATGAATACAGTAAAATTGAATTACACAAAAAGTTGTATTTCTATACATTAACAATGAACAAAACCAATATACAAGACGTTGTTTCTGTTTATTAACAATGAACAATATCTTAAAAGGAAATAGAAAAAGAAAATATAACAATCTTTTTACAGTAGCATCAACAACAATAAAATACTTAGAAATATATTGATCTTAGTAGATGGAGGGTACCTATATTTAAAACTGTAAAATGTAAATGAAAAATATTGGCAGAATGAATTGAAAGACAGCCCATATAATGAATTTGAAGATTGTTGTTAAAATATCCATAGAATCCTAAACCATCTATAGATCCAATACAATATATTTTAATAATTCAGTGGTAGTTTTACAGATATGAAAAAAACAATCCTTAACTTTATGAAACCACAAGATTCTCAGTGACCAAAAGAGTCATGACAAGATGCACATTAACTGGATCTAGGTTATGATTTTTATGGATATTGTACCAAAAATGCAAGCAGCAAAAGCAAAAATAAAAACATAAGGATTATATCAAATCAGAATCTCCACATAATGAATGGAATAATTGATAAAATAAAAAGGAATCTTTTGGAATATTAGAAAACTTTATGTGGAGGTAAAGGAACCCTCCTGCACTGCTGGTGGAAATGTAAATTGGTCCAACACCTGTGGAAAGCCGTCTACTTTTTATTTTATGTTTCCTTTTTTGTTCTTCTTTTTTAAGTTCTGTCCATGAGTGAGATAATCCCATATATATCCTTCTCTTTTGGACTTACCTGATTTAACATAATTCATTCAAGCTCCATCTAAGATGAGGCAAAGAAGATGAATTTATCATTCTTCATAGCTGATTAGTATTCCATTGTGTATATATACCACAATTTTCTTAGCCCCTTATCAGAATAGTCACCAAAAAAGAGATCGGAAGGGCAAAAACATATGATAAAATACAGAAAATTACCGATTATTAGAGAAATACAAATAAAGACAACAATAAGATACCACTTTACTCCTGTGAGAATGTCATATATACATAATACATACATCTGAAAAGGTAGCAACAACAAATGCTGGAAAGGTTGTGGGGACAAAGGAACTCTCCTGCACTGCTGGTGGGAATAAAAATTGGTCCAACCCCTGTGAAGAGCAGTCTGGAGAACTCTCAGAAGGATAGAAGAGGATCTGCCCTATGACCCTGCAATTCCTCTCCTGGGAATATATTCTAATATATTTCAAACATACCCATCCAAAATGATTTGTGTACAACTATGTTCATAGCAGCACAATTTGTAATATCCAAAACCTGGAAGCAACCCAGGTGTCCAACAACAGATGAGTGGCTGAGTACGCTGTGGTCTATATACATAATGGAATACTACTTATTAAATATGGTGAATTCATCTTCACTGGGGGGCAGGGGGCAGGATATAGTTGTTTGATGGTGGGAATGGTGTAAATGTACACTCCTATTAACTTGTAGTCTTATAAATCACTATTTAATTAATATGAAAGTGGGGGGACTGAATTTCTCAAACCTTTTAATGCACAGACCATAGGCTGAGTATACGTTCCTTCAATCTAAGCACTTAAGACTTCAAACATGTAATCAGACTGAATTTAAACAGTGGTCTCAACTTGTTAATATATTTCTTTAATGACTAGCTCTTTGAAATGTTGAGTTTTCTAAAAGCTTAGACCAGAGAGAGAAGAAGCAACTGGTGGCATTACTTTATAAGACACAGCTATATATAAATAATTGTCAAAGGACATAAATTATGGTGAAGTCATGTATGATACAACAAATCCTAACAATGGGATCTTCAAAGTTAACCAAATTGCCAAAAAATTCAATTATAGCAATAACTATCTATTGCCTTCTTAAACCCTAAGACAGCAGGAATCTCCCACTTCTTCTATAAAGCCCATATTTCCCCCAGTCCTGGAACCCCTAGGGTGGGGCTCACTTTCCTGCATGTTTCTCTCAATTCATACCAAATGATACCGTGTCTGCTTATCCAAACCTAATCAATGCAACAAGTACCACCTCAGCATGCTTCACTTAGGACCGTGTCCAGAGACATTAGGCATGAAATGTCAAACCATCAGCCTCATTACTCAGGTGAGACCTTTAATTTCTCATAGGATTCTCTAATTCCATTTTGGGTGGTTCACTTTTTAACAAAGCCTCAAAACCTAGATAAAGACCAGGTCCCATGAGATAGGGCATATGTACACATATATCCATAAATTAGGGCAAAATACATACCTAAAAGCAAAAGTGCACAACAGTCTGCAGTGAGTCAATAAATGAAGCAAGTAGGAAGACCTAAAAAGACACCATAAAATTCCCAATGAAACACTTTCTACTTAGACCTAGATACCCTCCTCACCTACTTCCTATTACACTTTCCTCAGTCACTCCAAAGATAACCTTATCAAAGTAAGGACTACAGAAGCTGAATAAGGGCAAGAAACTGGCATACTTTAATGATGACTCTTTAGTCACTATCAGGCAACCCCATCAGTTGGGGCCCTAGTTGGGAAGTCCTGGGATTCCCACACAGACATGATGGGCCTAGACCTCGAGTAGATCCCTCTCTCCATTATTTATGGTCACATCCATCAGGAACAACACAATAAACCCCTTTGTGGGACCCCCAGAGGACCTTGCCCTCAACTTGGATCAACAACGGTAGAGAATATTCCATCTTCCAAAGGGAGGCTGAACAACATACTCTGCATTCCACCTGAGGAAGATGGGTCCTGAAATTGGGGCAGCTTGGAATGTTCCTACTCATGACCACAGAATGTAAGCTCAGACTTACAGGTATGTAGAGGTTACATAGGCTTCTAAGCTGAATATGGGCTCCAGATCAAATCAGTGGGGTCTACTGATAATAATAATATTTACACACCTTTCAATAATATTTATACACCTTTCCCATACTTGGGAGCTACTATCTTCCCTACTCCAGATTTCTAACACTTTTTGCAACCATGATATCATTTCCCCAGACAATACCTTGGGTCCACCTGCATATCAAAGGTCAGGCACAGGAAAAAACTAGTATAGTTATGGGCCCTTTGGAACATAACTAAAATAGGCCTATTAGCTATCTTCAAAAAGGTGACCCTACATCTTCATCTATAATATTCCAGCCTTTAGGTTCATTATTAGTCAACAATTTGTTCTACTTTATATGTTAACACTTCTTTTAGCCACCAGGTTCCAGATGCTACCATGACGCCAACCGGACATCCCTGGGTAGAAGACCCCACCAGTGTGTCCTGGAGTTCCACTTCTCCAGAGCCCTGCCCTACTAGGGAGAAAGAGAGATATGATGGGAGTATGGATCAACTTGCTGATGTCCATGTTCAGTGGGGAAACAATTACAGAAGCCAGACCTTCCACCTGCAGCCCATGATGAAACTGAATCCATGCTCCCAAAGGTTTAGGGAATGGGAGAGCTCTCAGGGGAGGGGATGGGATGCAGACTTCTGGTGATGGGAGTTGTGTGGATTTGTACCCTTCTTATCCTATGGTTTTGTTAGTGTTTCCTGTTTATAAATAATTTTTTTAAAAGTAGCATCAAAAGAGAGGCTTGTATTAAAGAATTATAAATCACAAAAATAAATAAATAAAAATTATGAATTTGCCTTCTTTACCCCATCTTGGATGGAGCTTGAAGAAATTATATTAAGTGATATAAGTCAGAAGCAAAATGGATGAATGTGGGATGATCTCACTCATAGACAGAAGTTGAAAAACAAGATCAGAATGGAAAACACTAAGCAGAACTTGGACTGGAGTTGGTGTATTGTACCAAAGTAAAATACTCTGGGGTGGGTGGGTGGGTAGAGAGTTCAGGTCATGGAACAGGATGGCAGAGGAGGACTTAGTGGGGGCTGTACTGTTATGTGGAAATGTTATGCATATACAAACTATTGTATTTAACTGTAGAATATAAACCATTAATCCCCTAATAAAGAAATAAAAAAAGAAAATATAACCTTGAGTAAGTGTAGGTAACATTTTAGGTATCCTTGCATAACTGGAATTGTTAGCTGAATATATCCCTATTACTTCAGAGGCAAGTATCTATAGTGACTTTAGTTCTTACTTTAAACTAGCCAGTGAAATAGACTTAAAATGCTTTCCTAATTTTGTTCCCAAATGAATGCAAATTAAAAATAAATTCAGAGACTACCTGAAGCGTTACCTAACATAGTTCTAAATACATCCTTTATTGAGGTGAAGGTAAGAATGGTATTGACTTGGTCCATTTGTGGAGTGTAGATGACAAAGTACTGACTTCCCAATTTTATTTGTTTTTTGCATGATTAGTATCATATTGCTGAAGTGTTTTGTCTAAATTAAAAATAAGTTGAAGAAGTGGGATTTACTTTTAATTACCCTATACTTTTCTTTCAGTTTGTTAAATACTTTCTTCACGACTCAGCAGCATAGAAAACGTAACAGCTTAAAACAAGATTCTGAAGGAAGTAGCATGAAACAGAAACAGTAGGAGCTTGAAAGTCAAGTAGAACTGAACTGAATTCTGTCTCTTGTGTGCCTGGGGCAAGTTACTTATCCAATTTCCTCTCAGCTGCTTCATTTGTTAAATGGCTAAAATACATTGCAAATTCATTGTGTGCAAAATACCTAGCCAGGCAGTCCACATAATAAGTTCTTAATAAATTATAGTCACTGTCATTACCTTTATTTTGTGTAGTTTGCCTTAAAGGTAAAATAGAGACACGAGAGGTAATTGTATGAATATAAATCATCCTAGCAAAAGGCAATTACTCTTCAAATTGCCCTCATCTCTTTTCCCAATCACTCCATCACCAGAGTAAAACAACTATATTTTTCAAATAACTTTAAAAACACTTTACACAAAAACTTCTGAAACAAGGAAAAGGTTGTAAGTAAATAATGCAGTTAACCTGTTCTTTTAGGTCTAGACTTCCTTTGCTTCTGAAAGACAACTTCCTCTCTGACTTTGCAAATCTATGAACTGTAATCATGAGTAATTAGTTTATTTCAACATTCATTTTAGCAACATAGTAGGAATACATATTTTTATTGTTTTCTTATAAAATAATAATGCTCATACATATTTGTATGCACAAGACATTTGTCAGTCATTCTCAAATGAGCATCTGTTAGTAATGACAAAGGAGAATCAAGCCTGGAAGGATAATTCTTTTTTTTTTTTCTCTTATTAATATCTGTGATTTTTTTTTTAAATTTTTTATTTAAGAAAGGATTAGTGAACAAAAGCATAAGGTAGGACTGGAAGGATAATTCTATACTCCCATGCAAGACAATGAATCTGGTTTTAGAAAGTTTCTGATCCCAGCAGTTTTTGGCAAAAGTCACTCTTTTGATATGTTAATTATCCACATTGAGAACTATGGGAATCAGAATTTTTATAAAATGCCACCCACATTTTAAAATCAAAATAAACATTCTTTCTTATTGTATTATCTTTTATGCTAAATGGAAGCAGCAGTTATTACCTAAAAACTTCTATTTTAAGCTTCCCTCACAATCCTCAACTCCCAGGAGGTACTAAAATGTTAACTGTGTTTTAAAAAAACTTACAATAGAACATGACTTAAGACTACATCAATATATCTGTATATTTTTACTAAGACTGTATTATTTTATTTTATGTTGTTTCCTTTTTTGTTTGCCTGTTTCATTTTCATTTTTTATCTGTGATTTATTAGGTTACAAGATTGTGAGACATCTGTGTATAGTTCCAAACCGTACCCACTACCAAATTTCTCTGTCGCTACCCTTCCACCACTCAAAGATTAGCACTATAGTTCTCACAAATCATAAACAGATTGCTTGTTTCTGGCTTTTTGTTTTGTTTTCTTCAAGTTCATGTGTGTCAGATCTCTAAATTCCACATATGAGTGAAACCATATGTGATTTCACAACTACATTTGTCTTTCACCTCTTTACTTATTTCTGTAAACATAATCACCCCGAGTTCCATTCATTTTGTCCCAAAAAATGCAATATCTTTTTTGGTGGCAGAGTAGTATTCCACGATATATATACCATAATTTCTTTTTTGTTGTTGTTTTAAAGAGGTGACTTTATTAATAAGTATATCTCCATATGATGATGTAGATAACAAGTCATGAATACTCCTCCATTCCTATACACATAACTGCACATGGGTAGCTCAAGTTCATGGACATAAAAGCATACACAGTATATATTCAGAATTTTCAGAGCAGAGGACAGCATGCTTTTATTGGTTAATTGGTAATTATTTTTTCTGTAATTATCTGCAGAAAAAAATTGAAACTTAAAAAGAATCAAAGTGGCCTGATTACTATAAATCAACCACACTCTTGATTTACTATCACATTAAATTTTCAAATGATTAAATACATTATATGTGAGAGCACACATTTATCTACTTTGGAGGATGAGGGAAAAAAAAAAACAAAGGAAAAATTTAGATATATCCTAGAGTTTAATATCATATAGTTAAGCTATAATAAACACAAAAATAATAGCATCAAAATACTTTAGGTCCAGGGAAAGAATCTTTTGAGTTGTTGTGAATTTATATTTTACTATAAAGGGATAATAAAATTTTACTGCATATTGAGACAATGACTAACAGTGTGATAGTATCCCATAATTTCTTTAGCTAGTCATCTGCTGGTGGGCATTTAAGCTGCTTCCATTCTTTGACTATTGTGAATAATGCAGCTATGAACATAGGAGTGTATACGTCCTTTTTAATCGGTGATTCTGTGTTCTTTGGATAAGTAACTAAGAGGGGGTATTGCTGGGTCATAAGATAATTCCATTTTATTTGTTTAAGGACTCTCCAAATGGTCTTCCAAATGGGATTCATCAGCTTGCATTCCCACCAGCATTGTAGCAGAGTTCCTTTTTCTCCACAATCTTGACAACCCCTGTCTTTTCCTGATTTGTTGATGTAAGCCATTCTTTCAGGTGTGAGATGGTATCTCAGCATAGGTTTAATTTTCATTTCTCTAATGACAAGTGAAATGGAGCATTTCTTCATGTGTCTGTGGACCATGTGTATCTCTTCTTTAGAAAATGATCTGTTTAGTTCTTTGGCCCACTTTTCTACTGGATTACTTTTATTCCTTCGTAGATCTGTACCAATTCCATACAGACATTTGATAACAGTTGCTTATCAGATGTGTAATGTGCAAATATCTTCTGCCCTTTACTGGGTAGCCTAGTTATCCTTGTGTAGTTTGTTTTTGATGCATACAAACTCTTTAGTTCCCGGCTGGGTGGCGGCGCACCTGGTTGAGCGCACAGGTTATAGTGTGCAAGGACCCGGGTTCGACACCCACCCCCACCCCCCCCACGCCCCCCCCCCCCCCCCCCGTCCACAACTGCAGGGGGAAAGCTTCACAAAGTGGTGAAGCAGGGCTGCAGGTGTCTCTCTCTCTATCTCCCCTTCCCTCTCAGTTTCTGGCTGTCTCTACTCAATAAATAAAGATAATTTTAAAAGTTAGCAATATTCAAACTCTTTAGTTCTATGTAATCCTATTTATTTACCCTTATTTTCATTTTCCAATTCCATGGGGTTGAGTCTCCAAATATATCTTTGATATCAAGATCCTACAAATTATTACCGGCATTTTTGTCTATAAATTTTAGAGTTTCCGTTCTAATATCCAGATCTTTGATCCACAATGTTTTGACTTTGGTGTATGGTGCTAGGAAGTAGTCTAGCTTCACTTTTTTTTTACATGTGGCCATCCAATTTTCCTAGCGTTGTTTTTTATTTTTTTATTTTTTTATTCCCTTTTGTTGCCCTTGTTTCTATTGCTGTCATCATTGTTCAATAGGACAGAGAGAAATGGAGAAAGGACAGAGAGGGAGAGAGAAAGACACCTGCAGACCTGCTTAACAGCTTGTGAAGCGACTCCCAGGCAGGAGGGGAGCCGCGGGCTCAAACCCGGATCCTTACACTGGTCCTTGTGCTTTGCGCCACGTGCACTTAACCCATTGTGTTACCACCGGACTCCTTGTAGCATCGTTTTTTAAAGAGACCAACTTTACCCCATTGAATGGTTTTGGCCCCTTTGTCATATATTAGGTGGATATATATGTTTGAGCTCATTTCTGGGCGTTTGATTCTACTCCATTGTTCCAAATGTCTATTTTTATTCCAGTACCACACTGTTTTGATTACTTCTTGATAGTATAAACTGAAGCTGGGAAATGTGATAATATCCATGTTTTCCCTTTTTTCCTCAGAAGCTCTTTGGCTATTGTGGTTCCACACAAATCTTTGGACAAGTTGCTCAGTTTCATTGAAAATTCCCATTAGGATTTTGACAGAGATTGAACTGAAATTGCAGATTGCTTTCGGTAGAATGGTCATTTTAGGGGGTCAGGTGGTAGCGTAGTGGGTTAAGTGTCCATGGCATGAAGCACAAGGACCAGTGTAAGGATCCCAATTCACACCACCAACTTCCCACCAGCAGGGGGTGGGGGGTGGGGTGGGGTGGGGGTGTCACTTCACAAGTGGTGAAGCAGGTCTACAGGTGTCTATCTTTCTCTCCCCCTCTCTGTCTTCCCCTCCTATCTCCATTTCTCTCTTTCCTATACAACAACAACAACATCAATAACAACAATAATAATAATCACCACCACAACAAAACAACAAGGGCAACAAAAGGGTAAAAAATAGCCTCAGGGAGCAGTGGATTTATGGTGCAGGCAGGCACCAAGCCCCAGCAATAACCTTGGAGGCAAAAAAAAAAAAAAAAAGAATGGCCATTTTAATAATGTTTATTCTTCCAATGTCCTGTAACTTTCCTTGAAAAGGTCCTTTACTTCCTTTGTGAATCCCACCCCAAGGTTTTTTTGGCTTCAGTTGTAAATGAGATTGAGTCTTTTAAGGAAATCTGTATCTTCTCTAAGAAGTACCAAACTATTTGCTTAGGGTCACTTCTGATATTTGCACTCAGTCAACAACAAGATTAATGGTAATCACTCCAGAGACACCAAAAATTGTTCCATAAATCCCTTAATACTGAACTCTTACATATCCCATTTCCCTTCCATTGAAAATCCCCCACTCCTCCATTCCAGATATCCCAGTCTGGGAAACATAATTGCAGAGTATGTAATCCATCATTCTGGGGAGATGCTCTGGAAAAATTAAGAACTTCCCATCTGTGGAAAAAAGAGAAAAATCCTCTTGTTAGTTTTCACTTTCCTTATGGCAAATAATAAACAGTTTATTGGAAGCAAATTGAGAGAGCAATTGTGACTTGTAGTCATAACTAAGAAAAGCCATGATTTATTTTTCCCCAAAAATATATAAACATATATAGTGTCATTTATTTTTCTTCCTTATCATAGTTGAAATAGATTGTTGCATCCAATATAAATCTGCTAGAACAAGATGGCATGCCAGCAAACTGAAAATTAGATAACTTAAATGTTTCCTTTGACGGAGTTATCACATTCACAAAGGCTAAGCCAATTCTGGTTCACATCCTAAGCAAGGTTATTATACAACCGAGGTAAATTGAGATGTTTCCTAATTTTTTCTTGCTTATTTTTGTGCTTTATTCTACCACATTTCTTTCTTCTGTACCATTTTCAGTTCTCAGAGATGTGTCTAGCTGCTTTATGAAGTAGGAAACAAAATGTATTTTCTAGAATAAGAAACCAAAGCCTTGTGGAGTTATAGCAAAGGAAAAAAATGTTTATTTGAGGCTTAGGACAGCAAAACTTGTACTACAGATTCAAAAAGTACTTCAGTTGCTTGTCAAAGCTCCCCAAGTAGGGGTACTAGAAATGACTGACATGGGTCTGATTTATGCAAATTAAATTTTCAGTCAGAGCAAATTTGATTGGTAGACAGTTTTAATAGTAGTGATTGGTCAAATTTCAATCCTGGATAGTATATGCTAACTGGTCTTGTCTCAGCTTCTTAAAGGTTGTTGTATCTGAACATGCTTGACATACCTATCACCTGATTTCCAACTCTTACTTTAATTATGAAAGTACATATAACTCCCAAATGTTTCATATTTTTTAATCAATTTATATTGTCTAAATTACCTTTAATCATCTTAAATACCTTTAAAGCATAAGTCACCCTACATTAGAATTTGCCCACACTCATGATAAAATTCTTCAGTGAGCATTTCCAAAGCTTAATAATTTTTCTACTTTAACTTAAAAAGCACAAAGTAAGAATAAAACATGATTTAATAAAATCTTTCTTTAGGTATTAGATGATATGAAGATCCAGATTTGAATATGCTACAGTTATTTTCTAGAATTTTGAATGTGAAAATATAAACCAGCTCTTTTAAAAGGCACATAAGGTACCTCAAAGGTATTAATTATCTTACATTTATAAGAATTAAGAACACAGATGCCAAGTTGCTATCAGGTGCTTCAAACTGTCACACTGCATACAAAAGAACTATTTTTATGATATGTAATTTTTTTGTTTCTGCAAAGTTATATAATTCAACAATGGAAAAGAATCTAATAAACTTTCTTAAACTTTTTTTATAGCTAGATTGAAGAAGTGGGAAGAACAATCTCAGTCTGAGCTTCTACATAGTTCATAGGGCCTGCAAAAAAAGCTCAGTTAGCATGATTGCTTTGTCATTGGCACAACTAAGGTTCAAATCTAGCCTCCATAATATAGAATGAATCTTTAGTGCTGTCGTGGTATCTTTTTCTCTGTCTCTATCTGAAAATGTCAGCCTAGAGCAATGAGTATATATATATATATATATATATATATATATTTATTTATTTATTTATTTATATGAAAGAGATAGAGACCAGACCACTGTTCTGGAATTGGATCTGGGTCCTTGGGCAAGTTATGTGTTCCAAAATAATTGAGCTATCTCTCAGATCCTCTATAAAAACTTCTTGTTTTGCCTCATTTTGTGTTTTCCTGAAGAGGTTACAGAAACTTGTCTTACCGCTGCTCGACCTTACCATTCTCCAGCTTTTTACAGCCTATGGTCTTTGACCCACTAACTTGAAAGCTATTAAGCAAGAATATTCTTTGGCTTGATCTGTGATGTTATTATTTTTAAATATTCTTTCTTTTAATTTTTAATCACCCTGCATTCTTCCTGATTCCATATATCATTTTAAAATTTTGATTTTTATTTCATTCCAATTTTAAATAATTAATTTAGTGATTTCAATCAAACCACTCCTCAGTTCTTCCTTATGGTGGTATGGGGTATTGAACCTAGGAATATGGAGACTCACGAATGAAAAGATCTTTGCATAAACATTATGCTATGTCTCCCACATAGTAATTTCTTTTTATTGATACTTTTGTTCTATATTGGTGTGGGAGGAGTGGGCAACGGATTATAGTACAGTTGACATATGAGTATAATATCTCCCTGTGATAGGTGTCTGAAAAACAATCTCATCTTCAACTTCTTTTCTGTCATCATTCAACAGGACTAAGATGCTTCTCATGGCCCCTGCTGCATTCTTTTTCCATACAGTACATTTCTTTGCTCCAATATACTCTGCTTAGTCCAAATTCCATCCTGTGCTTCCCTTGTCTTGCCTTGTTTTTTATGTGTCAATTGAAAGTGAGAGCATTTTGTATTCACCCTACTCTTTTTGACTTATCTCACTTAACATGCTTCCTTCAGTTCCATGCAAGATGAGACAAAGGAGATGACTCCATCACTTGCAATAGCTGAGTAGTATTACATCATGCATATATACCACAATGTTTTTAGTCACTCATCTGTTATTGGGTGGCTGGGTTGCTTCCAAGTATTGGCTATTATTAATTCTGCTGCTATAAATAAAGGTTACACAGCTTACTTGGAAAGTGCACAGCTGTGTCATTTGTCTAAAATAGGTTTGAGTCAGGTCTTCATCACATTGAAGGAAGCTTTAGTGTTGTAATTTCTCTCTCCTTGGCCCTTTCTGCTTTATTGTCTCTCAGTCTGTATCTAAAAATGTCAGCCAGCAGCAGTGAAGACCCTGATTTTATAATAAATAGAAAGGTGGGGTTGAGCAGATATATGATCTCTTCAGATAAATGTCTTTGTGTTCTTTGGGTAGATACCTAGGAAAGGAATTATTGAAAGGCTGAGGATTTGGATGGCCATATCCAGCGGAGAAGCAATTACAGAAGCCAGACCTTCCACCACAAAGGATCTTTGATCCATATTCCCAGATGGATAAAAATAGGGAACCTTCCAATGGAGGAGATAGGATATGAAAGTCTGGTGGTGGAAATTGTATGGAATTGTATGGAAATTGTATGGAATTGTACCCCTTATATCCCACAATCTTGTCAAACATTATTAAATCACTAATAAGATGAATTTCAAAAATACTAACACTCCTTTTAGGAAGGATCTTGTCTACAGAGAGGGAAGAACCTATGCTTTTGCTTTGATTCATGCACTATGTATTGACATTACTAATATTGCCCATACTTATTAGCTGATTCTCCCCTTACTCATTCTGGTAGAAATTGAGTCACTGTGTTGTTCTGGCTTTCCTTTCTTCTCCCCTAAATGGATATATAGTAGAAAGTTTTTACGGTGGTACCTAGGATTACACAGTTTGTGTTTTTCTCTGAGTCCCTAGATCTTTTTAGTGTATATGGGATATATAAAGTGACTAACAAAATTCTCTTATTTTTTTTTAGTTATTAATCTACTACAAGCTTATTTGCCCATCCTAGAAGAATACAGAGGCATATGGTATAGGATGTTTTCTTTTCACCACCACCAGAGGGAAGGAGTCTATGTCTATTAAAAACTATTAATTTTTGCCTAAGCCTGACATCTAATATACAGGTGGACACAATTTACTGTCTGGGTAGATGGTGTTATAGTAGGAAAAAGGACTAGAAAGCTGCATCAGAGAAGAAAGTAGCTCCCAAATATTGGAAAATTATATAAATATTGATAACTGTAAACCCCATCAGTTTGATCTGGGGCCCATATTCAGCAGAGGAGCCTACATAATCTCTTCATCCCTGTAGGTCTGAACTTGCATTCTGTGGTCACCACTAGGAACATTACAGGATGCACTAATTTCAGGACCCATCTTCAACCTGACTTCCCTGAACAGATGCCATCAATAATGTGTCCTGGAATACAGAACAATGTGTCCCCAGAGCCCTGTCCCACTAGGGAAAGACAGAAACAGACTAGTGGTATGTATAGACCTGTCAACACCCATGCCCATGTTCAGCAAAGAAGCAATTACAGAAGCCAGACCTTCCACCATCTGCACCCCATAAAGACCTTTGGTCCATACTCCCAGAGGAATAAAGAATAGGAAACCTTCCAAAAAAAAATGCAACCTTCCAATGCAGGTGATGGGATGTGAAATTCTGTTGTGGGAATTATATGGAATTGTACCTCTCTTATTTCACAGTCTTGTCAATCATTATTTGATCATGAATAAATAAATAAGTCAGAAAAAAGACATTCTATTGAGTGTGAAAAAGTTTGCACAATATACACCCGACAAAGAGTTAGTATCCCATATATGTGAACAACTCATAAAACTCAACAACTATAAAATACCCCTATTAAAAATTGGCAGAGCTGAATAAACACCTATGCAAAGAGTTCATATAAGGGGAGCGTCAGTGCCGCAGTCAGTTAAGCGCACCTATTACCAAGTGCAAGGACCTGGGTTAGAGACACTGTTTCCTACCTGCAAGAGGAATGCTTCTTGAGCAGTGAAGCAAGTATGTAGGTGTCTTTCACTCCCTCTTTCTATCTTCCCTTCCTTTTCAATTTCTCTCTATCCAGTCAAATAAAAACAGAAAGAAAACAAAATGGAAAACATGGCTTCCAGGAGAGTTGGATTCATAGATCAGGCACTGAGCACCAGCAATAACCCTGGTGGCAAAAAACAAACAAAAAAAATCATACGAGTTAGGAAGATGGCGGACTGAGAAGTCGCTAACAGCGAGTGCTCTGATCGCATCATCGGCAACGGTAGGATTTTCTGCCTTTAGCAGGCCAGTCAACAAGGGGTGACACCAAAGAAGTGATCACAATTTAATTTGGGTTAAGAATTAGAGTAAAGGTGACACGGACTAGTGGGGCTCCAGAATACCCAGGCAGCGCCGGGCAAGGCGAGTGCGCCGGGCATTGTCCTCCACCAGCCCAGGAAGGCGGCTCCTCCGCCAGTTGCAGAGCGCGGCGGGCAGAGGACCCAGAGAGAGCACTTTAGCTCGGGGGCTTCCTCTTGGGAGACTCCAGGGTCCACCGCGACCCTGAGGGCGGATCCAAAGACTTCTTGAGTATAGCTCTCATTGGATCAAAGGACTTGGAGCTAGTTTTCATTTTCGAGAAATCCTTTAAAAAAGTCTGGAGGCGGGGGTTTCCCAGAAGATGGCGGAATGAGAAGCTGCTAGCCTCTGAGCTCCGAACACACTCCCTTGGAGACAAAAGGATTCTCTGCCTTTAGCAGACCAGCCAATAAGGTGTCCTTAGACACCAAGGAGGTGACTATAACTTAATTTGGGTTAAGAATTAGAGTAGGGAAAAAAATTCTTTTTTCTTCCTTTTAATTTTCAAGCATACATCCTTCCCGCCACCCCCACCCCCGCCATAAGCAGTCCCTGGGACCAGCTCCTAGCAGGATACCCCATACCACCAAACAGGGTGTTTTTTTTTTTTTTGAATTCACTGATACACATTTGGGAAGTTCCTTGCACTGCTCTTTAATTACAACTCTTCTTCTTATCTTCTCCCTTTTCTCTCTCTTATCTCTCTCTCTCTCTCTATTTTAATCTTGTCATACACTTCTTTCTTCTTTGCCTTTCTAAATTTGTGAATTACTTTGGGGAAGAAATCTGACTCAGAGTGGACTCTCTATGTGTGTATCTCTGCTCTAGTTCCCTTTCCCCTCTTGTTACCCCTAGAATATACAGTGGATAGTAGATTTGCATAACTGTCTATTCTTGCTATCCTTTCTTTCTTTTCTCTTTCTTCACTGGGATTTGGTTACTATTTTTTCACTGACTGGAGAAATTGTTTGGCTAACTGGTAACGATTAAACTCCTTCAATACTTACTTCAGTTGCTACTGTAATTCCGGAGGTTGGTGAGTGCAATTGTCATAAAGGTATTTAGTACAGTGTTACTTGTGCTCAAAACACAACAACTGAGGAAAAACAGAGCATAAAAAAAGAGAGAAAAACACATAAATTAAAAAAAATGGGTAGATTAAAAACAAATAAAACTGTTACCCCAATGAATGAAGACAAGAGCCCAGAAGAAACCACAAATCAGTCAGAAGTAACCATAGATAAGAAAAGTATGCAAGCAATAATAAACTTACTAATCACAGAAATGAAAACAACATTGGAGGAAAGGAATGGCAGTATTAGGGAAACAACAGTTGAGACCCCCAATGAAAATACTGATTATCTTGAGACAATTAGAGAACTGAAAGCTGAAATAGCTGTAATGAAGAAAGAAGTTGAGGCAAGGGAAAGCAGACTAACAGAAGCAGAAAATAGAATTAGTCAGACAGAGGATGAGTTAGAGAAAACTAAGAAAGAGGTGAAAGAGCTTAAAAAGAGATTGAGAGACACTGAAAACAACAACAGAGACATATGGGATGATCTCAAAAGAAGTAACATTCGTATAATTGGCCTGCCAGAGGAAGAAAGAGAGGAAGGGGAAGCAAACATTCTAGAGAAAATAATACAAGAAAACTTCCCAGACCTGAATAACAGAAAGGATATCAAGGTTCAAGAGGCCCAGAGAGTACCAAACAGAATCAACCCAGACCTGAAGACACCAAGACACAGCATAGTCACAATGAGAAGAAGTAAGGATAAAGAAAGGATCCTAAAGGCTGCAAGAGAGAAACAAAAAGTCACATACAGGGAAAAACCCATAAGACTATCTGCAGATTTCTCAACTCAAACTCTAAAAGCCAGAAGGGAGTGGCAAGATATCTATCGAGCCCTGAATCAAAAAGGGTTTCAACCAAGGATAATATATCCTGCTAGACTTTCATTCAAGCTGGATGGATGGATCAAAACCTTCTTAGACAAACAACAGTTAAAGGAGGCAACTATCACCAAGCCGGCCCTGAAAGAGATACTAAAAGACCTCTTATAAACAAGAACATCACTATAATACTTGCAATATATCAGAGTAAACAAATTGTTTTTTAGAACAATGGCACTACAATACATTAAATCCATAATATCAATAAATGTCAATGGCTTAAACTCACCCATCAAAAGGCACAGGGTGGAGAGATGGATCAGAAAACATACCCCAACCATATGCTGCTTGCAAGAATCCCATCTGTCACAACAAGATAAACACAGACTTAAAGTGAAAGGATGGAAAACTATCATACAGGCTAATGGTCCACAAAAAAGGGCAGGAACAGCCATTCTCATCTCAGACACGATAGATTTTAAATTAAATAAAGTAATAAAAGATAGGCAAGGACATTACATAATGATTAGAGGATCAATCAGCCAAGAAGACTTAACAATTATTAACATCTATGCACCCAACAAGGGACCATCTAAATACATTAAGCATCTACTGAAAGAATTTCAAAAACACATCAATAGTAATACAATAATAGTGGAAGACTTCAATAGCCAACTCTCACACTTAGACAGATCAACAAACAGAGAACCAATAAAGATACAAGAGAATTGAATGAAGAGATTGACAGACTAGACCTCTTGGACATTTTCAGACTCCTCCACCCCAAAAAACTGGAATACACCTTCTTTTCAAATCCACATAACACATACTCAAGGATAGACCACATGTTAGGCCACAAAGACAGCATCAATAAATTCAAGAGCATTGAAATCATCCCAAGTATCTTCTCAGACCACAGTGGAGTAAAACTAACTTTTAACAACAAACGGAAAATTATTAAAAGACATAGAATTTGGAAACTAAACAACATGCTCCTTAAGAACCACTGTGTCAGAGACTCACTCAAACAGGAAATTCAAATGTTCCTGGAAACTAATGAAAATGAAGACACAACCTGTCAAAATATTTGGGACACAGCCATACAATCACATATTAAACACCAAGAAGAAGCCCAAATGAACGACCTTACTACACACCTCAAGGACTTAGAGGAAGAGGAACAAAGGAACCCTAAAGCAACCAGAAGGACAGAAATCACTAAAGTTAGAGCAGAAATAAACAACATCGAAAATAAAAGAACCATAAAAAAGATCAATGAAGCCAAATGTTGGTTCTTTGAAAGATTAAACAAAATTGACAAACCCCTAGCCAGACTCACCAAACAAAAAAGAGAGAAGACTCAAATTAATAGAATTGTAAACGATGCAGGAGATATCACAACTGACACCACAGAAATCCAGAGAATTCTGCGAAACTTCTATAAAGAACTATATGCCACCAAGCTAGAGAATCTGGAAGAAATGGAACAATTCCTAGAAACCTATGCACTTCCAAAACTGAACCAAGAAGAACTACAAAATCTAAATGCACCAATCACAGACAAAGAAATTGAAACCATTATTAAGAATCTCCCCAACAACAAAAGTCCTGGACGAGATGGCTTCACAAACGAATTGTACAGAACTTTCAGGAAACAGTTAATACCCATACTTATTAAGCTATTCCATAAGATTGAAGAAACAGGAATACTCCCTTCAACCTTTTATGAAGCCAACATCACCCTGATACCAAAAGCTGATAGGGACAGAACAAAAAAGGAAAACTACAGACCAATATCTCTGATGAACATAGATGCCAAAATATTAAACAAGATCTTGGCCAACCGGATACAGCAACACATCAAAAAGATTGTTCATCATGACCAAGTGGGATTCATCCCAGGAATGCAAGGTTGGTTCAACATCCGTAAATCAATCAATGTCATTCATCACATCAATAAAAGCAAAGCCAAAAACCACATGATTATCTCAATGGATGCAGAGAAAACCTTTGACAAAATCCAACACCCATTCATGCTCAAAACTCTACAGAAAATGGGAATAGATGGGAAATTCCTCAAGATAGTGGAGTCTATATATAGCAAACCTACTGCCAACATCATACTCAATGGAGAGAAGCTGAAAGCATTCCCCCTCAGATCGGGGACTAGACAGGGCTGTCCACTGTCACCGTTACTCTTCAACATAGTATTGGAAGTTCTTGCCATAGCAATCAGGCAAGAGAAAGAAATCAAAGGGATACGGATTGGAAGGGAAGAAGTCAAGCTCTCATTATTTGCAGATGATATGATAGTATACATAGAAAGACCTAAAGAATCCAGTAGAAAATTACTGGAAGTTGTTAGGCAATATAGCAAGGTATCAGGCTACAAAATCAATGTACAAAAATCAGTGGCATTTCTTTATGCAAACACTAAATCTGAAGAAGAAGACATCCAGAAATCACTCCCATTTACTGTTTCAGCAAAATCAATCAAATACCTAGGAATAAAGTTGATCAAAGAAGTGAAAGACTTGTATGCTGAAAACTATGAGTCGCTACTCAAGGAGATAGAAACTGATACCAAGAAATGGAAAGATATCCCATGCTCATGGATTGGAAGAATAAATATCATCAAAATGAATATTCTCCCTAGAGCCATATACAAATTTAATGCAATACCCATAAAAGTTCCACCAGGCTTCTTTAAGAGAATAGAACAAACACTACAATCATTTATCTGGAACCTGAAAACACCTAGAATCGCCAAAACCATCTTAAGGAAAAGAAACAGAAATGGAGGCATCACACTCCCAGACCTTAAACTATATTATATAGTCATCATCAATAAAACAGCATGGTACTGGAACAAAAATAGGCACACAGACCAGTGGAACAGAATTGAAAGCCCAGAAGTAATTCCCAACACCTATGGGCATCTAATCTTTGATAAGGGGGCCCAAAGGATTAAATGGAAAAAGGAGGCTCTCTTCAATAAATGGTGCTGGGAAAACTGGGTTGAAACATGCAGAAGAATGAAATTGAACCACTTTATCTCACCAGCAACAAAAATCAACTCCAAATGCATCAAAGACCTAGATGTCAGACCAGAAACAATCAAATACTTAGAGGAAAACATTGGTAAAACACTTTCCCACATACACCTCAAGGACATCTTTGATGAATCAAACCCAATTGCAAGGAAGACCAAAGCAGAAACAAAACAATGGGACTACATCAAATTGAAAAGCTTCTGCACATCCAAAGAAACTATTAAACAAACAGAGAGACCCCTCACAGAATGGGAGAAGATCTTCACATGCCAGACATCAGAGAAGAAACTAATCACCAAAATATATAAAGAGCTCAGCAAACTTAGCCTCAAAAAAGCAAATGACCCCATCCAAAAATGGGCAGAGCAAATGAACAAAACATTCACCACAGAGGAGATCCAAAAGGCTAACAAACATATGAAAAACTGCTCTAGGTCACAGATTGTCAGAGAAATGCAAATTAAGACAACACTAAGATATCACCTCACTCCTTTAAGAATGGCATACATCAAAAAGGACAGCAGCAACATATGCTGGAGAGGATGTGGGGACAGAGGAACCCTTTTACATTGCTGGTGGGAATGTAAATTGGTACAGCCTCTGTGGAGAGCAGTCTGGAAAACTCTCAGAAGGCTAGACATGGACCTTCCATATGACCCAGTAATTCCTCTCCTGGGGTTATACCCCAAGGACTCCATAACACCCAACCAAAAAGAGGTGTGTACTCCTATGTTTATAGCAGCACAAATCATAATAGCTAAAACCTGGAAGCAACCCAGGTGCCCAACAACAGATGAGTGGCTGAGAAAGCTGTCGTATATATACACAATGGAATACTATGCAGCTATCAAGAACAATGAACCCACCTTCTCTGACCCATCTTGGATAGAGCTAGAAGGAATTATGTTAAGTGAACTAAGTCAGAAAGATAAAGATGAGTATGGGATGATCCCACTCATCAACAGAAGCTGACTAAGAGGATCTGAAAGGGAAACTAAAAGCAGGACCTGATCAAATTGTAAGTAGGGCACCAAAGTAAAAACCCAGTGGTGAGGGGTAGACATGTAGCTTCCTGGGCCAGTGGGGGGTGGGAGTGGGCGGGAGGGGTGGGTCACAGTCCTTTGGTGGTGGGAATGGTGTTTATGTACACTCCTTGCAAAATGTAGACATATAAATCAGTAGTTTATTAATATGAGATGGGGAAATCAATTGTATGTCTCAAAGTTTCTCAAAAGACAAACTGAATCTTTTTAATATATAGGCTATGTATTTGATATGCGGACTCTCTCAAAAGCCTAGACCAAGTAGATTAGAAGCTTCCAATAGCACAGCTATATACAAGATACTGGGTACTGTACAGCAAACCATAACAAAGGGACTTTTCAAAGTTAACCCAATTAACAAATAATGTGATGATAATATTAACTATTGATTGTCTTTTTGAACCCTAAGACAGCAGGAACCTCACATCTTCACTATAGAGCCCCTACTTACCCCAGTCCTGGAACCCTTAGATAGGGCCCACTTTCCCGTATTCATCTCCCAATCCAAACCAAATAATATTGCATCCGCCGATCACAACCTAACCAAAGCAACGATTGCCATCTCAACATGCTTCACCTCAGACTGTATCCAGAGACTTCACGTGTGGAATGACAACCCTTCAGCTTCATTACTCGGGTGAGACCTTTCCTTTAATAGTACACTCCAATTTCATCTCAGGTAGTTCACTTTCTAACAAAGTCCCATAACCTAGATATACACCAGTTTCTGTGAGAGAGAGATTATGTGCACAAGTATCCATAAACTACTGCAAAATATATACCTGAAAGCAGGATTACACTAGAGTTTGCAGTGAGTACCTCCCTAACACTTTCTCTCCACTATTCCAAGCTTGGTATCCATGATTGCTCAGCAAATTGTTTGGCTTCATATGTTAACTCTCTTTTCAATCTCCAGGTTCCAGATGCCACCAGGATGCTGGCTAGGCTTCCCTGGATTGAAGACCCCACCAATGTGTCCTGGAGCTCAGCTTCCCCAGAGACACACCCCACTAGGGAAAGAGAGAGGCAGACTGGGGGTATGGACCGACCAGTCAACGCCCATGTTCAGCGGGGAAGCAATTACAGAAGCCAGACCTTCTACCTTCTGCAACCCTCAACGACCCTGGGTCCATGCTCCCAGAGGGATAGAGAATGGGAAAGCTACCATGGGAGGGGGTGGGTTATGGGGATTGGGTGGTGGGAATTGTGTGGAGTTGTACTCCTCCTACCTTATGCTTTTGTTCACTAATCCTTTCTTAAATAAAAAATTTTTTAAAAATCATACAAATGACCAAGAGGCATATGAAAATGTAAAATGTTTACTATCACTTATTATTAAGGAAATTCAAATTAAAATAGCAATGAAATATTACTTCGCACCTGTTAAAAATGGCTATTATCCAAATAACAGGAAACAAGTGTTAGGAGAAAATAGAAGCCTTATATGCTGTTTATTTGAATGTAAATTGTTGAAATCATTATGGAAAACAATAGCAGTCCTCAAAAATTATATATAGAAATTCTAAAAGAGCCAATTATCCTACTTCTGAACATCTACTCAAAAATAGAAAAAAAACTAATTTGAGAATATTTCATATATTGCCATGTTTATTGTATCATTAAGTGCTTGAAATACAGGGTGGAGGCTTAATTTTTATAAGGAAATCCTTAATTTCTAGACATATTGAAGCATATAAAAGCCTTTTTTGAGAAGACAGAAAAGAATGAAAAATATTTAGCTGTATTTAGCTGAAAAATATTTAGCTGTATGGTATTTAGCTGTAATCTGCATAGTTAAGTTTATTTTTAATACTCAACTCTAAGTTCAATAATAAAATAGATAATGCTATTATAACTTCCATCAGTATATGAATTGTCTGCAAACTTTGCCTTATGCAGGGAGAAAAATTAGAGCACCTAAACTCCTGTGGTGTTTCTATTAACTCTTCTAGTCCCAGTTGATTTACCCTGATTCTCTCCAGTGTCTTATTTGCCTACAATATCCATGGTATCTGATACGTATGTAGCATTACTATGATTCAAAAATATGTCCACTTATCCTATTTTGTATTTACTTAAGTTATATACTCTCTGTTTGACTTACATTAAAAAAAGATTTATTATGATTTATTCTGCAGGGAGTTCTGCTGCTCTGAATTAGGCTCTAAGTGCTCTCTATTGGGCCATTAATTTGTCAAATGTTCCTGTATTTTTCTACAGATCAAGGTTTTGTGTTTTTTTCAGTAAAAGCAAGAAGTTAGAGCATGCACTATACTGTCTCTCAGGCTTCATATTAGCTGAATACTAGAATAAAGCTGATATTCTGTAAGCCCTAGTTAAATGCTAATGTTTAGTGCTCATTTGGTGTTATTTAAAGGGACTTCTCTCTAAGCCAAGGAAAGGTACATGAGTTATATGCATATACAAATGTATGTAGTATTGACTTTAACTTCACGTTTAATTCTTTTTTTTTCTTTTAGCTCTTAACAATAAAAATAGCATGTGTGTGCATGGGGGAGGTATTTGCTGAAAGATCTCTTCAAGAAGCACTATGTTTATAATTTGGTTCACTTACAAGTCATCTAGTCTCCTTCCAGTTTATATATCTACTTGCAGTATATTGTATAGTTATCAGTCCTACTGAAAATAACAACATCTGACTTCTTGGCAAGATTCTAAGCCAGCAGATTGGCTATGTTTATTTGAATTCAAACATATAGACTTAAACTAATATTTAGACGTTTTTCAATAAGGGTTAAAGAACTATTTGCCTGTATTTGATCATGTTCATTTATAACCCCAAATTCCTTACTATACCAGTCAATTTCAGACATCAGTTCCCATTCTAATTTCTGGTGTCAGCAACATCTCTTCAGTAATAAAAGTTTTATATTCTCACATATCATTATGTGCACACAAACAATGCACTGACTTGCAGTGTATCTGAATATATGCATTAAAACAAAACCTAAGTAAACTCCTCAACATAAAATAACTATTGTATTCTAGATTTGTCTTTTCATTGTTTTATAATGTAAGTAATTCAAATAATGTGTGTATCCTCCATACCTTTTACTTTAAAACAATTCTGTATTTAAGGACTAAGAAAACAGAATATAAAACAGACCCTATGATGAAAGGACAGGAAGTACTAGAAATAAGTGAACCATAGCAATAGCAGTGATATTCATCTACAACAGAAAGTATGAATCGTGAATGGTTGTAATTTAAACTTATCATTGATTTTCATTTCTTTGTCATAAATTGCCCACACACTATTAACAACAGACCAACCTGATTGCTACAGTTCTTTTCCCCAGAGCCTATAAATTATAAGCCTTAAATTTTTAAAAAATGCTTAATGACACTTGAAGGTTATGCTGTTCTAGTTGTGTTGATGAACTGAAGTTTCCAAAACTATGAAGCATCTTCAAGTTAAATTCAGTAAGAACAATGAACACCATGTATGGATAATTAAACTTCCATCCGTTCACTTGGTAGCTCAGTTCTCTCTCTCTCTCTCTCTCTCTCTCTCTCTCTCTCTCTCTTTCCCTCCCTCCCTCTTCCTCCTTTTCTTCTTTCTTTCTTTCTTTCTTTCTTTCTTTCTTTTTTTTTTTTTTACTGCCACCAGGGTTATTGATGGGACTCAGTGCCTACACCACATATCCATGGCTCCTGATGGCCATGCATCTTATTTTTATTTTAGATAGGACAGATAGAAATTGGGAGAAGTGGGGTAGATAGAGATGGAGAGACAAAGAGAGATATCTACAGATTTGCCTTAGCACTTGTGATGTCTCCTCAATGCAGGTGAAGAGTAAGGTTAAAATCCAAGCTCTGCTCATGGTAATGTGTACACCTAATAGAGTATGCTGCCACCTGTGGCACCCACTCCACCAGCTTAGATTTCTAATTGCATAAGCATTCATGGGAAATATATGAAGTTTTCTGGTGAAGAAGATATCAAATTGAGCACATTTTCAGAGTCAAAATGAGCAATTCCATAATACAGAAATGATTTTCAGCTATTCCAGATGAAATTTCAATTGAATGCAACATTTTTCTTGGCTGTCAGGTGGAATGAAAAGCTGGAATAAGTTACTAAAATGATATCAATAGAAAAACCCCACCACAAAAAATTTGAGGAAAGAATAAATACTAGGTCTTGAAAATGTATTCCTTTGGTGTATTTCACCAAATTAAAAGACTCTGGGGTGGTTGTGGAGAGGAGGTTTCAGGTCCTGGAACAAGATGACTGAGGATCAGTGGGGGTTGTATTGTTATGTGAAAAATGGTAAATGTTATGCATGTACAAACTACTGTATTTACTGTTGACTGTAAAACATTAATCCCCAATAAAGAAATTAAAAAATAAAATGTATTCCTTTACATTAACTGCATTAAACTAAGGGAATATGAGGTTTTTTCTGATATTTTTAAGGTATGCTAGTCCACATGTCAGTACAATCCTACTTCTAGTACTCTTGCCTCCTTCTTCCCAATCTCTCTCAGAGCTATGCTATACTTTGACTAGCTCTATGAGGTGATTGAAGAGTTGAGGAACTGATTAATTAATTATAACATTTTGTCAGTAGCTACCAGAAAACAAAGGCCTATCATGTAGTGAGCCGAGAAGATGCTTCTGTTTTTATGTTTATAACCACAGAAAACAGCTTGACTATAATCCCATGAAATACTAAAATAGAACCATCCAGGTAAACTAGTCACAGATTTCTGACCCTTAGAAAGTATGTAAAATTCTACAAATGTGCATTTAAATCTATTTTGGGGATACTATAACCTAAATATCCACATATAGGTAGTATATTTATGATAAATCATAAAACATGTAGAGTTCTGAATGAAGTTCTAATCAGAATTATAGCAGCATATATAGGAACAGAAAAATTTAACTCACTTTTTTAACACTGATGGGGTTTCTCATTTAAAACATAATTTCAGTTCTTTGGATTCAGATAGTATATGACACTTTGTCCTGATTCCTGACATCACCTATCACTAGTAAATTAGGTGCAATTACATGCTAATATAGTAGGCAATTTAAATTCACTTTTATTTCTGTCATTCCGGAAACATGTAAAAGATAATGATTAGCTTTCTGTTATTTCTGCTCTACAGTTATTGTAATAGAAATACGTAAGGCAATACTTGACATGATGCTTACTAATTACAAGGCTGTCTATAAAGAATTTTTAATACTAACAGCACTATGAGTGCAGTGCTGGGGCTATCTCCAGTCTATTAATGGGGAAAGTCAGGATAGAAATGTTCGCTGCCTACCCCTGGTCACACAAAACCTGAGAGACAACTATTAGTATAACCATTTTCCTTTTTGAAAAAATCTTTTGATTTACTTATTATTGGATAGAGACAGAGAGAAGTTGACAGGAGAGATAGACAGAGAGACAGAGAGACACCTAAAGCACTGTTTCACCACTTATGAAGCTTCCTGCTGCAGGTGTGGACCAGGATTTTGAACCTGAGTTCTTGCATACTGTAATGTATATACTTAAACCAGATGCGCCATTGCTTGGTTCTGATTATTTTTCTTATGAAAATACCAAGACTCAAAGAAATTAAGAGGCTTAAGGTCACAGGGATGAAGTGGGAGACTCATGTCCCCAAAACTAAACCTATCACAGTCAAGAAACTTATATTCTTTTTAAAAGTTTATTTACATATTATGTTTTATCACTTTTTCTTGGGGAGGGGGATAATGATTCATGGTGTGGGGGTTATTTTTGGATTTTAAATTTATTCCAGTGGTCAGTGTGCCTACTTTTTGTTCTAATACCAGGGAGTTTTAATCAGAATATACACTATACTATAATTTGAAGCTCAAGAAATATGATACCTCTGGTCTTGATCTTTTCTGTCAGGATTGCTTTGGCAATCCTAGATATTTTCTGCTTCCCGATAAACTCTTGTAGCTTTTATTCTATTATGTTAAAGGATTTTGTTGGGACCTTTTGATCCCAACAGATTTATAGCACAAAATGGCTCTGGGTCTTTTTTTTTTTTTTTTCCCAACCAGGGGCTTGGAAGTTGAGGCTTGGTGCTTGTACTATGAATCCACCACTAATGGCAATCATTTTTCCCTTTCCTTCTTTTTTTTCTATTTTATTTGCTAGGACAAAGATAAATTGAGGGAGGCGGGGGAGGGAAAGTAGGAGAGAAAAAGCTAAATACCTGTTAAGTGCAATTGGTGCAAAGCCCAAGAACCAGCATAAGGATCCAGACTCAAGACCCCGGCTCCCCACCTGCAGGGGAGTCGCTTCACAGGCAGTGAAGCAGGTCTGCAGGTATTTATCTTTCTCTCCCCCTCCTTCTTCCCCTCCTCTCTCCATTTCTCTCTGTCCTACCTAACAACGATGATATCAATAACAACAGTAATAACTACAACAGCAATGAAAAACGAGGGCAACAAAAGGGAAGATATATATATATATATATATACCTGCAAACCTGTTTCACTGTTCATGAAGCACCCCCATGCACCTGGAAAATAGAGAGTGGGGGTGGTGCAAACCTGGGTTCTTGCAATGGTAACATGTATGTTCAATTAAGTGTTGCCACCAGCAGGCCCTCAGAAGTCATGCTAACAATATTAATTCTCCTAATCCATGAACATGTAATATCTAAATATCTTTCATTTATTTGAATTTTTTATTACCTTGCATAGTGATTCATAATCTTTAGTATACAGCTCTTTCACTTCCTTTGTTAGATTTTTCTTATATATTTTATTGTTAGTCCACACGGGACATTTTTACAGTGAGACCATATGCTAGGCTACAAAGGCAATATTAATAAATTCAAAAGCATTGAAGTCATTCTAAGCATCTTCTCACATCACAGTGGAATTAAATTAACATTCAACAACAAACAAAAAGTTAGAGAAAGAACACACCACTTGATAATTACTGTGTTCAGGAGTCAGGCGGTAGCACAGCAGGTTAAGCACCCATGGCACAAAGTGCAAGGACCTGCACAAGGATACGGTTGGAGGCCCCCGGCTCCCCACCTGCAGGGGAGTCGCTTCACAGGCGGTGAAGCAGGTCTGCAGGTGTCTATTTTTCTCTCCCCCCTCTGTGTCTTTCCCTCCTCTCTCCATTTCTCTCTGTTATATCCAATAAGGACGATATCATCAACAACAACAATAATAACCACAACAATAAAAAAACAAGGGCAACAAAAGGGAATAAGTAAATATTAAAAAATAATACTGTGTTCAAGAGGAAATTAAAATGTCCCTTAAAACAAATGTAAATGAAGATATGGGCTACCAGAATATTGGGGACACAGCTAAAGCCATACTAAGAGGGAAATCAATAGCCTTACAGGGACACACCAGTAAACAAGAAAAAAAAAATAAAAGCACAAATTAACAACCTGACTGAAAACTTCAAAGAGATAGAAAAAGAATAAAAAAGAACCCCAAAGCAAGCATTATGAGTGCCATAAGGGTACAGAGCTCATTTCCCTGGTGCCCTTAGATGGCTCCCTAAGGCTAACTTGAAAAACCAGCCTGTGGCTTCTATAGCTCTAACTAGCAATTCCAAAGTAATTTTCCTTTTCCTTTTCTTTTTTTTCCCTTTCCTTTCCTTTCCTTTCCTTTCCTTTCCTTTCCTTTCCTTTCCTTTCCTTTCCTTTCCTTTCCTTTCCTTTCCTTTCCTTTCCTTTCCTTTCCTTTCCTCCTTTCCTCCCCTTCCCTTCCCTTCCCTCCCCTCCCCTCCCCTCCCCTCCCCTCCCCTCCCCTCCCCTCCCCTCCCCTCCCCTCCCCTCCCCTCCCCTCCCCTCCCCTTCCCTTTCCTTTCCTTTCCTTTTCTTTCAATAGCAGAGAATTGATCATCTCTGGCTTATGGTGCTGCAGAGGATTGAACCTAGCACTTCAAAGCCTCAGGCAGAAGAGTCTCTTTGCAAAACCATTATATTGTCTACCCCACCCCCAAATTCCTTTTCCTTAAGCCACTTTGTGACAGAGTGCTTCCCAGTGGGCCCTTTAAGTCCACCACATGGATTTGAAGCAAATATAAATACTGTGCCTGCTGGCAGAGAAGTCCTGCCTTTCTGTATGAGTCCTTCTTTCCTCTTCTGTTCTCTCTGTCCATACATCATCACCAAACTTCAGATAGTGATGCCCCTTTCTCTACCAGAAATCCCACATGTTCTCTGATGAAAGTCACTGAGTTATTTCACTACTGCCTTCTGTGAAGACAGTATCACTGTGATACCAAAAGTGGTTAGAGCAACAACAACAACAACAATGAAAAGGTAAATATAGGCCAGGCTGATATCACTAATAAACACAGATGCTAAGATAATTCACAAAACCATGGTAAATTGAAGATATACGTTAAAAAAGACTTATAAAACTAAGCATAAAAAAGTAGATATCATGCTCAAGTGGGATATATCTGGGGGATGCAAGGATGTTTCAAGATATGTAAACCAATAAATATGATCCACCACATCCACATAAGGAAAAAAATAAATAAATAAAAACGTGATTGTTTCACGGAGTCGGACTGTAGCGCTGCAGGTTAAGTGCAGGTGGCACAAAGCACAAGGACTGGTTAAAGGATCCCGGTTCGAGCCCCGGCTCCCCACCTGCAGGGGAGTCGCTTCACAGGCGGTGAAGCAGGTCTGCAGGTGTCTATCTTTCTCTCCCCCTCTCTGTCTTCCCCTCCTCTCACCATTTCTCTCTGTCCTATCCAACAACAATGACAACAATAATAACTACAACAATAAAACAACAAGGACAATAAAAAGGGAATAAATGAATAAATATTTTTAAAAATGTGATTATTTCAGTAGATGCAGAGAAAGTCTTTGACAAGATTCTACTTATCATGATCAAAACAAGAAAAAGTAAATGAGTAAATACATAATTTCTCAAACTAGCTGAGTCTATAGACAGCAAAACGACAGCCAACATCATATTCAATGGAGAGAAACTGAATGCTTTCCCCTTTGATTAGGTATGAGATAGGGCTGCCAACTGTCACCATTGTTACTCAACATAGTGTTGGATAATGATTTGCAGATAGTATGATAGAATACACAGAAAATTCTAAAGAATCCAACAAGAAAGTCCTGGAAATTATGAAGCACTATAGTAAGGTGAGAAGTTATAAAATAAAAAATTAGTGGCTTTTTTAATAAAATAAACAGTGGCATTTTGTCTATGCAAAATACCAACTCAGAAGAAGAAATCTAGAAATCAATCCTATTGACAGTAGCTTACATTCTCTACCTATTACACTGCTTCTGAACGACAGTTTTGATGGGGATTAATTCTGATTCCTGACCTTGCATTTTTGAAAATACAAGGTTATTTCCAAACTGTTGAATATTGTTTATTACCTTAACAATTGAGAAATTAATACTAATCAGAGTATCAGGTAATGAAATTATGAGATTAGAACATATATCTACCAATTATGGGTACATTGGAGTGTAGGATTGAACAAGCCCTTATATTTTTCAACTAAGCTAAGAGAACTAGAAGTTGAAGGAAGAAAATGTTCACGTAAATTTTCATTTCACAAGAAACACTTGATGGTTTGATATGATTTCATCTTACATTACAAAAATTGGACAGCTATATATTCTACTGGGGAATTTCTTACAAGATGTGATGTTAAGCAGAAAAAAACAGGAAACTTTGAAAATATTCCTTACAGTCTTTTTGACCCTCTTCATTTAGATAAACTCATAATAGTATTATTCATAAAGATTTATAAGATTATGTTGAACATTTGATGAGGAATACTGTTAAGTTTCTACTGTTCTTCAATAAGTTTATGACTAATAGGATGATAAATTCAGATAGACCAAGGAAAGTATCTACAATGCACTGCTCTCCTAATTATACAGATGTAGATATTGATTTTAGAAATAAAATTTCAGGGAAAGAAAATGTTATTTAATACTTTAATTTCTTTATTGGGGGCTTAATGGTTTACAGTCAACAGTAAAATAGAATAGTTTGCACATGTGTAAAATTTCTCAGTTTTCCACACTTCCATTCAACCCAAACTAGGTCCTCCTCTGCCATCATGTTCCAGGACCTGAACCTTTTTCCCACCCCATAGTCTTTTACTTTGGTGCAATACACCAACTCTGAGTCCAAGTTCTGCTTTGTGTTTTCCCTTAGGTTTTTATTTTTCAACTTCTGTCTGTGAGTAAGATTATCCCATATTCTTCATTGTTTAAAACTTTTTATTAAAAAAAAAAGAAATACTGCGCAAAGCTCAAGGACCGGAGTAAGTATCCCGGTTCGAGCCCGCGGCTCCCCACTTTCAGGGGAGTCGCTGCACAGGCGGTGAAGCAGGTCTGCAGGTGTCTATCTTTCTCTCCCCCTCTCTGCCTTCCCCTCCCCTCTCCATTTCTCTCTGTCTTATCCAACAATGACAACACCAATAATAACTACAATAAAAAAGAAACACTGACAAAAACCGTAGGATAAAGAGGGGTACAACTCCACACAATTCCCACCACCAGAACTCTGTATACCATCCCCTCCCCTGATAGCTTTCCTATTCTTTATACCTCTGAGAGTATGGACCCAGGGTCATTACGGAGTACATAATGGGGTGAATTATGGGGTGGCTTATCTCACTTAACATGATTCATTCAATCTTCATTCAAGATGAGGTTAATTCATCATTTTTAATAACGGAGTAATATTACATTGTGTATATACACCACAACTTTTCACCCATTAATGTGTTGTTGGACATCTGGGATGCTTCCAGATTTTGGCTATTACAAGTTGTTCTGCTAAGAACATAGGTATACAAAAATATTTTTCGATGGGTATGTTTGGTTCCTTATAACATAACCCAGGAGAGGTTATAGTGTAGGTCCACTTATATTCTTCTGAGAGATCTCCAGACTGATCTCCACAGGGGTTGGACTAATTTACCTTCTTGCCAGCAGTCCAGGAGGATTCTTTTGTTCCCACAAAAGAATCTCCACACCTCTCCAGCAATATTTTAATGTCATTTCATTATTCAGCCTACTTAGAATGGCTATGAACATTAATTTACTATAACCGTCATTGTGATATTTTGGCATTTGTCCTTAAGTAAGTTGTAATCAAGTATGCAAAGACATGAATGTTTGCCAGGTGGATTTTTAGATTTATTGAAGCAAGCTTCCTATAGAATTTGTTTCATACTTAATGGGACATAAGGAAGATATCTTTTGACCAATGCCACTAATTTCAAGAAAAAGTGTTCCTCTTTGCATAGCACTAGAGAGCGCTGAGGGGAAAGACCCCATTAGTCTGAGTCTAGTTATCTGTCACATGGTCAACATTTAGCAAATGTTTCAGTAATTTGAGAAGAAAAGAGAATATTTATTTCACTGATTTTTTTGTATCTTTGAAAATCCAATAAGAAAACAGTAACAATATAGGAAATAACAATTGTTGGCAAGAATGTGGAGAGAAAAAGACTTAGCTACACTGTGGGAATGCAAACTGATACAGTCCCTATGTAAAACATAAACATATAAACATGGAATTACCCTATGACTCAGCAATACCACTCTTAGGCATAAACTCAAAGCATGGAAGCACAAATTTGAAGGGATATATGCACTTCTATGATTATAGCTGCTTTATGCATAATGGCCAAAGTATGGAAACAACTTTAATGCCCATTGACAGATGACTGGATAAAGAAATTGTGGGATATATACAATCACTACTTACCAATAAAAAAGATAAGATTGGGAGTCGGGCGGTAGTGCAGCGGTTTAAGCGCCCGTGATGTGAAGCACAAGGACCAGCATGAGGGTCCTGGTTTGATCCCCTGCTTCCCACATGCAGGGGAGTCGCTTTACAGGTGGTGAAGCAGGTCTGCAGGTGTCTATCTTTCTCTCCCCCTCTCTGTCTTCCCCTCGTCTCTCCTTTTCTCTCTTTCCTATCCAACATCAACAATATTAACTACAACAATAATAAAAAACAAAGGCAACAAGAGGGAAAATAAATATAAAAAATAAATAAAAAGATAAGGTTGTAGCATTTCAAACAAAATGGATGGAACTGGAGGTAATTATGATAAGTTATAATAATAAAGAGGTAAGAAGTTTTGATTATATGTGGAGTATAGATGACTAAAGCAAAGGAATTTGCCTTCTCTTCTAGAATGCAAGAACTAAGATGGTTATGGGGGAAGGTGGGCATGGAGGTTTTGTGGGGGATTTGTTGACTGATGTGGACCCAGTTTGGACATGTAAATAATCCTTAAACTGGCAAATTTGTAAAATAATGTTTATTCACTAATAAAAATAAATTAAAAATCATGTGGTCAATAAATACAATAGACATGTCTTACTATGTAATCATAAATAGATCCTTTCTCAGTGAAGAAAAAGTCATTTCTTTGAGTGAAAGCATCACAGGGGGGTGAAAAATTTTGCTCATGTTCACTTTCCTCTAACATTTACCCTTCTGGGAGTATGGAACAAAATTCTTTTTGGGGTGCGGAAGGTAGAAGGTCTGGCTTCTGTAATTGATTTCTGCTGGACATGGGTGTTGACAGATCAATCTACAAGCCTGTTCTTTCCCTAGTGGGGTAGGACTCCGAAGATGTGAGGTTCCTGGACAGAGGAATGAGGTCATCTGAATTTAGAATTCAGGATAAAATTATAGTCGCATCTGAAACTTGCTGGCTGTGACTTAGCAAGTTTCTGAAGAAATTTGGGTTCCATTTTGTTGAGTTTTCAAGTGATTTTTCATTTTTTTCTAGTTTATCAGAATTGCAATCTGAAATGGCTCCTACCTTATATCTATGTCACCAGAAGTCCTCCAATATACTGTTGTATCCAGTTACCTAGAATTGTGTTCAATAGCTTAGCAGGTATTTTGTTCAGCAAATACACTGGTCTGTACTTTTAGTTGTTGTTCTTGTTGTGGCCCTGTCTGCTTTTGGTATCAGGGTGATGTTAGCTTCATATAAGGTAGAAGGGAGTATTCCTGTACCTCAATATTTTGGAAAAGCTTTAAAAATAGAGGTGTTCTTCCTTGAAGGTTTTATGGATGCATTGGATTGACCTTCTCGTGGTGCATCCGGTGAGTACCCATTTATTGGGGAAACTGACGATCCTTCCTAGCCAACTGAATCCACATGGATCCCAGTCACTTTCAAAGCCAGCAATAAGCAGACATCAGGCTCAACCTGACGCTGTTGACTGGCTACGGAAGAAGGGCAAATGCTAGAAGAAGAAGAAGAAGAAGAAGAAGAAGAAGAAGAAGAAGAAGAAGAAGAAGAAGAAGAAGAAGAAGAAGAAGAAGAAGAAGAAGAAGAAGAAGAAGAAGAAGAAGAAGAAGAAGGTTTTATAAAATCAATTCATCTTATCCTACACTTTTACTCTTGGAAGATTTTTTTTCTTGGGTAAGATAGAGAGAAATGGAGAGAGGAGGGAAAGACAGAGAGGAGGAGAGAAAGATAGACACATGCAGACCTGCTTTACTGCCTATGAAGCAACCTTCTTGCAGGTGGGGAGCCTGGGGCTCGAACTGGGATCCTTACTCTGGTCCTTGCACTTTGTGCCACCTGTGCTTAACCTGCTGCACTACCGCCCAACTTCCTGTTGGAAGATTCTTTATAACTATCTCAATTTCTTTGGCTGTGATTGACCTGTTTATATATATATGAAAGGAGACATTAACAAAACCGTAAGATAGGAGGGGTACAATGCCACACAATTCCCACCACCGGATCTCCATATCCCATCCTCTCCCCTGATAGCTTTCCCATTCTAGGAGTATGGACCTAGGGTCCTTGTGGGATGCAGAAGGCGGAAGGTCTGGCTTCTGTAATTGTTTCTCTACTGAACATGGGCGTTGACTGGTCAATCCATACTCCCAATCTGCCTCTTTCTTTCCCTAGTAGGGTGGGTCTCTGGGGAAGAAGAGTTCCAGGACACACTGGTGGGGTTGTCACTCCAGGGAAGTCTGGTCAGCATCCTGATGGCATCCGGAACCTGGTGGCTGAAAAGAGAGTTAACATTCAAGCCAAACAAACTATTGAACAATCATGGACCTAAAGGCTGGAATAGTACAGATGAAGTGTTGGGGGTCTTGTTTCCTAGCTTCTATTTGTTTCCTTTCATAAGGTTATATTTGTATAAACATTTCCATTTCTTCCATGTTCTCTAGCTTGGTGTCATATAACTGTCCATAACTAGAAAAATTTAAGGCTAACAGAAAAAACATATGGCTGTGAATTGAAACAGAATGTTCAACAAATCTCAAAAAATATAAATCACAAGATACAAAAACTGATGGAATTGCCCTTGGGAAACAGAAATTTTTGCTCAAAAATAGACATCAGGACTCAGTAAGAAAATACATGTCACATAAAAAATTGATAAGGGACTGACATATATAATATATAAAGAAAACCTGGAGCACACAAGAAAAAGTGAAAACATAGTAACAAAATGAATAAGGCTAGACAATTTATGGAATAAGGAGTCTGACTTATTACATGTAGAGAAGGTTTTACTTATTAATTCATAAAAATGTTAGGTAGATCAATGAATTTACACCATTCAGTAACCAGAAAAAATGTATCAGTGTGATATAATAAAAAAAAGTATGTTGTCTTTTTTCAGCCACCAGATTCCAGATGTGACCATGATGCCAACCTGATTTACCTTGTCAGATGACCCCACCATGTCCTGGAGCCCTGCTTCCCCAGATCTCTGCCCCAGAAGGGAAAGAGAGACAGGCTGGGAGTATGGATAGATATGCCGATGCCCATGTTCAACAGGGAAGCAATTACAGAAGCCAGACCTTCCACCTTCTGCACCCCATAATGACCCTGGGTCCATACTCCCACGGGGTTAAAGAATAGGAAAGCTATCAGGGGAGGGGATGGAATATGGAGTTCTGATGGTGGGAATTGTGTGAACTTGTACCCCTATTATCCTATTGTCTTGTCAGTGTTTCCATTTTATAAATTAAAAAAAAAAACACCACAACAAAAATATAAGGTCAAAATGTAGGGCATTGCTACACACAATTCCAAATGACAGCTCTGCTGAAATTTGATGAGAGACCTTAAATCAATACACTATGCTGCATCTGGAATTTTTTTTTAGTTACCACAACAATTTCAGATAATTAACATTTGATGTATTATACCCCCCCCAAAAAATAAAGAAAAAACCAAACACTGATGGCATAAGTGTATTGAAACCTAACAAAAACAGGCAGATTCTGAAGTTTAAACGAAAGTTGGTATTTTAACGAAATATAAAATGAATGAGTAACTCATTTTTATGGGTTTTTAGAATAGAATCTCTCACATGTGTATCTAATTCACACTGGTTTATGAGAGTTGTTTGTAAGCAGCATTACCCAACTCAATATTCAGAGGAACACACAATTTGAAATTGGCTATGATGGAAATGCTCCATGGAAGTATATAAAATGTTAAAAGCATGGTTTTCACCTGCCCAATTACTAGTGACTCACCAGCACACTATAACTGGTTAGACTTGGACTAAATAGTCTAAGGTATTTCTGAGGGGAAAAAAAAACAGAAGACAGAATTTAGGACAAAAAATGCAATAAAAATGATGAAGGGAATACATAAAGGATATACACAGAAACAGAGGTCTAATTTCTTCATATAAATTCTGACCAGATCACTGCTTATCCTAGAATTATGCACAAATAGTAGAATACAAACATCAGACAGTAGCCCAGATAAAGATAAAAGAATTAACAGAGATTTTTAACTACTATTGCCCAAGAAAAAGAGTACTTTCTTTGAGTCCAACTAAGTTAATTACTTTGTTATAAATATAAAATGGGACCCAGTGTCTCCTGATAAAACAACTCTAAGTGATCAATAAGTCAGATAAGAAAATATTTTGAATCCTGGGTTCATACACCCAGAAGGATAAAGAATAGGAGCAATCAAGGGAGGGAATGAGATAAAGAATTCTGGTGGTAGGAATTCTGTGGAATTGTACCTCACTTATCCTATGGTCTTGTCAATATGTCCATTTATAAATAAATAGAAATTTAAAAAAGAAAATATTTTGAGTGAAATCATATTGAAAATACAGCAATGATTATAGACAGAGAGCTCACATTCTCCCACAGATACAATCAATCTCCAGATTCAGATGGAGAAATTCAATTGAGAAACTAGCTGAGTGACACCTACATATAAAGTAAATAAGAAAATACTCACACTAAAGTGAGAGAGAAGGAGAAAATAAGACACTTTCACCATAAACTCATCCCCATGCCCAACTGGGAATTCTGTCCCAACTGGGACAGAATTCACAATTTCTAGTTTTCCCTGAGCAGTGAAGGGTTTGGATTCAATACATAAACTTTGCTCCAACTTTTGAGACTTCTACCTAAATTGATTAATTAATTTTAAAGAGATTAAAAAAGAGAGTGAAAGAGACAACAGCACCAAAGCATTATTCAATACAGTAGGGAGAACCAGAGCATCACTCTGATACATGAGATGCCAGGAATTGAACCTGGGAGCTCATTCATACACCATCAGTCCGAACAATAATATTTATCTTTAACACAAGACCAGTCTGTAGTTGACACTTTAGGCTACTGAAATATAGTCCTTGAGGACTTGACATGGCCATCTCCCCAAAGGTTAGCACTGAGGAAGCAGGCTGAAATATGTATCTACACACATCCCTAAAAGAAGTCTAAATATTATAAAAGTTGGTACCTGAGGGTCAGGATTCTAATTTACAACTCAACTAGGTGCTGATTACAATCTTGTGTCCTGTGCACATTTATTTGCTGCCTTCACTTTTTTGGCTGCTGTACTGAGTTGCTTTAGTGGTCAGATGAACTTGTGTTCATGGATCCCAGAGGACTGTATTAAACAACAACAAAAAAAGAAATTGTTATCTGTTACCCCTTCATGATTCAGCACAGAGGGAGCAAATTAAATATCTCCCATTCCTTCTGTAAAAGAGGGTTATTTTATACTAGAAAAGTTTCTGTCTATAGATCAAATTTCAACCAGCCTATATTTAGGTTCTGGCTGAGATTTTCCCCTCTTGGATACTGATATGACAGATCCTCAAATACTAGGAGCCAATAAGGACAAAGAAAGTGACCTATATTGTCATAAAGGTTTGAGACATTGGTTTGAACAAGATTTATCTTTCACAAAAGACCAGTATATAAAGACAGAATGAAATGAGTATTTACTCTAGTATGCAGAAACCAATGCAAAGAGCTAAGAAAAATGAAGAAATAAGATAAAATGTTCCATGTAAAAGAAAATAATAATGTTCCAGAAATATACTTTAATGAAACAAAGATAACAGACCTGGCAAATAGCTCCAAATAATGATCATACATAAAGATTCTTATCCAGGTAAGAAGAATATATTAAAAAGTAGAAATTTTAGCACACAGTAAACATAAGGAAATACTAAATATAAGTCACAGAACTTAAGACCACAACTGAACTGAAAAATTCAATAAAGGGAATCAACAACAGACTAGATTAAGTGGGAATAAAGAATTAACCAATTTTAAGGAAAGGGAGTAGACCTCATTCTATCAGACAATGAAACAAAATAATACAAAGCTAGTATAAATGACTTCTGGGATGCAATCAAGTAAACTACTACTTGTATTATTGCAATCTCAGGAAAAAAAATATATATAGAAAAAAAACATGACAGGAAGATTTCTGAAAGAAACAATGGTTGAAATTTTCTCTGTCTTTGGGGAAAAAAGCAAATATATAAGTTCAGTAAGCCTAAAAAGTTTCAAATAAGAGGAATATAAGCCGACTTGTATCAGGACACATTATTATTAAATTGTTAAAATTTAAAGACAAAAAGAGAATTTTTAAAGCTGCACAAGGAAAATCAAGTTGTGATATATAAAGTGAATACCTATAAGCCCAGTGAATATTGGGATGACCTCATTCACAGGCAGAAGTTAAAAAACAAGATCAGAAGAGAAAACACTAATCAGGACCCAGAGTAGAGTTGATGTATTGCATCAAAGTAAAAGACTCTGGGCAGAGTACAGGTCCTGCAAAAGGATGACAGAGGACATAGTGGGGTTTGTATTGTTATATGAAAAACTGAGAAATGTTATTCATGAAGAAAGTACTGTATTTACTGGTGAATGTAAAACATTAATCCCCCAGTAAAGGGAAAAATGTAAAAAAACAGTAATACAAAGTCATTTATTAAATCTCAAAAAATAATATGTATCAATTATACCTTAAAGGGGGAGTTTATGATATTGTTTATAAACCACACATGAACGAATGTGTGCATGTGTATGTGTGTAAAAGCAAAGATCTAATATATTCACTAATCAAAAGCATTTGAAGGAACATACAATTAGTTCAGCAGTGGTTATATTGAGGAGTTATATTAAAGATAAAGATAAAATGGTTGATGAGTCGATTTTTCTGTACACATACTTTATGACTTGACTATGTGGTGGCACAGGACATATACTACTTTTGATGCTATTAATATATGAAATTAAAATATGAAAAAGAATAAGGTCAAAAAGTATAATCAAGGTCCTTCACAATATAAAAAAAAGCAGACACTTTGCACATCAGAACAGAACGTGATGATATACTCAACATTGTGATAGAAAAAAATTCCAACCAAGAATACCTTACCTGGTGAATTTGTCCTTCAGAACTGAAGAAAATATAAAAGCTTTCCAGATAAGCAAAAGTTGTAAAAATGTATTACCATTTGACTGGCTTTATAAGAGATGTAAATGGAACTTTCAAGTGAACTGAAAGGAAACTAAATGTAGCAGAAAGCATATGAAAATATAAATTTCTCAAGAAAGGTAAAATACCCAGTCAAATTTGCAGTATAATCTAACTTCAAGGGATTTCTACACACTGATACATCTAGTGTGAATATTACAAAAACAAAGTTGTGAAAATAATTATAATGATAAGAATGTGCTTAATGGAGGCTTGTAAGATAGCTCACCTGGGATGGTGCTTGCTTGCTTTGTCATGCACAGGACCCAGATTCAAACCAGGGGAAGTGTTGGGGCTCACGTGAAGTGACTGCAGCCAGGAAGGGAAGGTTAGTGGTTCCCCCTTGCTAGCTTGAGGGATCAGTGATATAGACAAGAGACACCGGGGAGAATTCTGGTATGAACACTCGATTTATTCAGGGGTGGGCTTGGGTATATATAAAGTTAAACAAAGAACATTTTTTAAATAAGTCAGAAATTACAGGCTTCTTAAAGGTCAGCTTGCCCCTATGGTAGGGGGTTGGTATGACAAGAATTGATGCAGATACATAAAGGTCAAGATAATTAGTCTCCTGATGCAAGCATTTAATTACTGAAAAGGGGTTAAACCAGTTAAGGTGAGATAGAGAGAAGATAAACAAGGATTGATGTAAATTAAGAACATCAAAGCACACTGTTAGGAGTGTGTAATAAGGTGTGTTGTCCTTTGTGATCAAAAGGTGAGGTGAACTATGAGTAAATGAACCTTAAAGCAGGCAGCCATGTGACCGGATGCTATCAGGGAGAAACTGTGAGATTTCTGTGAGCTTGAGAGTCTAACAAGGGGAAACTGAGTCTGGGAGACTTTTCCTCTTGACTCACCTCTATGAGAGAGGCTAACAAGGGGTGTATTTCCAGATGGGGGAGTCTTCCCTAAGCTCTACCAAGCTTACACATAGTCCCACAGGGAAGTACTATGTTAATGAAGAAAGGTTCAAAACTATGGTGCTCCTCTCTCTCTCTCTCTCTCTCTCTCTCTCTCCTCTCCCCTCTCCCCTCTCCCCTCTCCCCTCTTTTCTGTTTCTACTTCTTTTTAATTTTTTTCTTTCTATTTTTTTCCTCCAAGGTTATTGCTGGGACTCTGCCTGCACTACAAATCCACTTCTCTTGGAGGCTATTTTTGTTGTTATTGTTGTTGTTGGATAGGACAGAGAGAAATCAAGAGTGGAGGGGAAGATGGGGGGGAAGAAAGACACCTGCAGACCTACTTCACCACTTGTGAAGCGACCCCCTCCTTGCAGGTGGGGATCCGGGGGCTCTAATAGGGGTCCTTACACTGGTCCTTGGGATTGGCAACATGTGCGCTTAACCCCCTGCACTACCTTCCAATTCCCCTTCTGTTTCTATTTCTATCTGAGATGTTAACCTGGAATAATGAGCTTTTGAGATAACAAAGAAAAATAGAATTTGTTAATGGATATTAAAGGTAAAAGGATATCAACAGTGATATGTGGGAGTCGGGCGGTAGTGCAGCAGGTTAAGCACAAGTGAAGCAGGTCTGCAGGCGTTTATCTTTCTCTCCCCCTCTGTTTTCCCCTCCTCTCTCCATTTTTCTCTGTCCTATCTAACAATGACAGTATCAATAGCAATAATAACTACAAGAATAAAAAACAAGGGCAACAAAAGGGAAAGTAAATAAATAAATAAATACAAAAAAACCCCACAATATGTGGGAGTCAGGTGGTAGCACAGTGGGTTAAGTGCACATGACAAAAAGCACAAGGACCAGAATGAGAACCAATCCCAGTTCAAACCCGGCTCCCCACCTGCAGGGGAGTCGCTTCACAAGCGGTGAAGCAGGTATGCAGGTGTCTTTCTCTCCCCCTCTCTGTCTTCCCCTCCTCTCTCCATTTCTCTCTGTCCTATCCAACAATGATGGCATCAATAACAACAACAATTACTACAACAATAAAAACAAGGGCAACAAAAAGGAAATAAATATTTTTAAAAAATAATATGTGAGGAAGGGAATAAAAATATAAAACTTTAGTATGTATTCTCAGTTTTAGTTGTTATTATATAGAAATAGACTAATATATACACACACATATATATGGAAAGAAGGGGAGACAAAATGTATTATATAATGATTCAATTTACTGGATAGTTGGAAAATCTTTGCAATAGATGGCACTAGTTCATTTTTGGAGGTACTAAAGTCATTCACATCTATGTCATTGCTATGTCATCTGATAAGTGACAGTTCTAAAAGCAGGGGTCCAAAATTCCAACATAAACTAGGAAATGATTGCATAGAATAAAAAATCTAGCAATAAAATGGACACCAAATTCTTTTGGGAGTGCAGAAGATGGGAATTCTGGATTCTATAATTGCTTCTCTGCTGCACATGGATGTTGGCAGGTCAATCCATATCCCAGTGTGTTTCTCTTTCCCTAGTAGGGTAGGGGTCTGGAGAGGTTAGGTTCCAGGACACATTGGTGAGGTTGTCTGCCCAGGGAATAAAGGGTAGAATTATATAGTACCATCTGCAACTTGGTGGTTGAAAGGAAGTAAGATATAAAGCAGGACAAGATGCTTAATAAACAGAGACCAAAAAGTAGGAACAGAGCAGATAGAGGTGGACTAAAAATATTGTCTGGGAAGATGGTGGCAGAGTTCAGAGTAGACCTGGATTAGGGCAGAGAGTAATGTCGTGCTGCGACACAGAGGAGAGAGAACACAATACTTTATTCGTGTGGGCACCTAAGATTTGGGTGAGAGCGCAGTGGTTCAGGCCACATGGAGGTAGCAAAAATGGCTGCCTCGTGCAGCAACCTTCCCTGTGTCTAATCACTGAAGTGAAAAGCGGGCAAGAGAGAGAGGGGCAGAAGCAGAAGGGATTTATAGGGCAAAAACTGGAGTGAATAGCCGGGACAGGATTGGTTGGGAAGGGCACTTCGAGAATATCATATTAACTCTCACGGGAACTGGCACTAGCCTGAGGGGACAACATGGCGGAACAGGCACTCCGAGAATGTCCCAACTCTTGTGGGAACTGGCACTAGCCTGAGGGGACTTCTGCACAGCATCGTAACTCCCAATCTTGAAGAAAATATATAAATACAATTAATGGTTTACCACATCAATCTGATCCAGGGCCCATATATATTCATATCCAGCACAGGAACCTGTATGATCCGTATCCTTGTCAATCTGAGCTCACAGTCCATAGACTATACTTCTTAATCCACTGATCTGTAGTTTAGCATGTGTGTTGATTCTATGTCTTGACTAATTTGATTAGTGTACTGATAAGGGTGTGTAAAAAAAGGAACCCATGTAAATTCCTGCCAAGGATTCATATTTCTGCATCCCTTATGAAAACCACTATGGATGTTTCCCAGAAGATTAAGAATAGTACTACCAGGGGGCCAGGCAGTGGCACACCTGGTTAAGTGCTCACATTACAGTGCACAAGGACCCAGATTCAAGCCCCTGTCCCCCATCTGCAGGGGGAAGGATTTGTGAGTGGTGAAACAGGGCTGCAGGTGTCTCTCTATCTCTCTTCTTCCTTATCTCCCCCTTCTCTCCGTTCCTATCTAATAATAAATAAAATAAAAATTAAAAAAAAAGAATAGTACTACCAGTGATCTAGCATTTCTACTCCTAGGTATCTATCTGAGCAGATATCTACACATTTTTTACCCTATTTCAAGATTTGAAAACTGCTTTAGCATCAAAATTAACAAAATGTGTAGTCGAATATTAATGATTTAGTTCTAGTCATGCTGCGGCTTCTGTTTTTATATTATTTAAAAATAATATTTCAATTTAATACATTATTTTTAAAATTTATAGAATAAGACCTTAACTCTAATTATAATGCTATGAGATATGAATGATTTATTGCTAATCTATGAATAGGAAGTGAGAGAAGCATTCTAGATATGGACTGAAACACACACTTATGTTTCAAATAAAGTGTGGAAAGTGGGGACAGTTTATTTAATTTGCCAGTATTTTTCAGCTTTTTTTTAAACATTTTTTTTCTTTTTGGTTTTTTATCAGTAGGGGGTAATTCAGTATCTGATTAATACAAGGAAAACCATTTATTCTTCTTTTGCTTATGAAAACTTATAACTGAAGTGGTAGTATTCTATCAGTTGTGACAAAGATAATTTATAAATGCACATCTATAAACATGTGTAGAGGGGCACAATGGTGGTTAAGTGTTCACATTACAGTGTGTTAGGACCCAGGTCCTAGCCTCCAGTCCCTAGGCACAGGGAAGAAACTTCATAAGCAGTGAAGCAGAGCTGCAGGTATCTCTCTGTCTCTCTCACTCTCTCTCCTTTTCTCTCAATTTCTGGATGCCTCTTTCAAATGAATAAAGATAATTAAAAAATAGACTTCCTAGCTTCTTCCAACATGAAGACCCCAGATTTCATCTGCTATATTCTTAAGCTTTGGGTTCCTGATTATTAAACTGTAGGTTCTGCTTTATATCTTAGTGCTTTTCAGTCATCAAATTTCAGATGCTACCATTATGCTAACCTGAATTCCCTGGGCAGATGACCTCATCAATGTGTTTTAGAACAGTACCTCCCCAGAGCCCTACCCTACTCAGGAAAGATAGAAATAGACTAAGGGGATGGACTGACCTGCCAATGCCCATGCTCAGCAGAGAAGAAATTACAGAAGCCAGACCTTCCACCATCTGCACCCCATAAAGTTTGGTCCATACTCCCAGAGGGATAAAGAATAGGGAAACTTCCAATGGAGGGTGATGGGATACAGAACGCTATTGGTGGGAACTGTGTGGAATTGTAATCCTCTTATCCCACAATCTCACCAATCATTATTAAATAACTAATAAAAATAAATTAAAATATTTTAATTAATTTTAGGCCCCGGTGGTGGTGCACCTGATTGAGCACACGTTACAATGTGAAAGGACCTGAGTTTGAGCCCCTTGTCCCTACATGCAGAAGGAAAGCTTTGCAAATGGTGAAGCAGTGTTGTAGGTATCTCTGTCTCTTTCCCTCCCTATCACTCCCTTCCCTCTTGATTTCTGGCCATCTCTATCCAATAAATAAATAAAATATAACCTAAAAATGAAACATGAAATAAAATTTTAAAAATAAAGATGTGTGGGCAATGGAATTAGGAAACTATCACTTCCTGAATGAATTTAAAAAAGAAGAAATTATATACTGTATGCATTTCTGTATGGATATACTATTGCATCTAAATCTATAAACAATTCAATTCATATTGTATTTTGTTAGAATTTACTTTATTTTCCCTTTTCATGACACTGCTTACATTAGAAATAGGCCAATCAACACCTCTCAATTGTATTATGTTCTGTGGAAATTACAGAGTAAATGGAGGTCATAGCCCAACTCAGGTGGATGTGCTTAATCTAACTAGGAGATTAGAAAACACAAATAATCAAAGGTAATAGAAATGTTATTAGCAATAGTTAATCCAAATATGTATAAGAGAAGTACCTCATAATTATATTTATAGACAAGATTCAAGCTGTGCAATAACTTTGCACCTTGACTCCTGATATTGAGGACAGAGTCCTAGATTAAGAATCAGAAAATATGGATTTCAGCTCCAATTTCAGTTGAGTAGCTTTTAGCACATCATTATCAGCCTCAGTTTCCTCACACATACAATAGAGTACTAAACTCCTCCACTGAGCTTACAAATCAATGGAGAATTCACTAACAAACTACATGTGAAAGTATTTTTATAAACTAGTAAGTTTATCTTTAAGGAAATATTCTCTTTGAATTTGTTTAAAGACAGTATTTATTTAATTATGAGAGAGAGGAGAGCATCAATATGTGTGTGTGTATATATATATATATATTATGTATGCACCACCACCTGCCCCCTATATAACCACTGTTAAATAGTGTATAACATTGTCTTATGATGGTGCATCTACCATTGAATATTCATCTGAACTGAGTCACAACCTACTTTCTGCTCATCAGCATAACATATGACACTAATGATGTTGCTATATAGACCTGTGTACATTTTTTGAAATATTATTCAAGAGAAGGACTGAATGTAAATGAAATATATATAACATTACATTTATTTTAATAATACTTTTGGGTATACACTGGATGGTGAGACACCACTGTAATAAATAGTAATGTAGTAATGTACTCAGCACTGGGTGGTGATGCACTTGGTTAAGAACACAAAGAACTTAGTTCAAAACCATATCCCTAGATGCAGGGGAAAGTTTCACAAGCAGTGATTCCAATCTGCAGGTGTTTCTTTCTTTGGCTCTAGCTCTCTCTCCCTACTCTATTTCTATTTGTAACTTTCTTTGTCAAAGGAAAAAATACAGGAAAAACCTTCCCAGTGGATTTGTGTACAGGCACCAATCCCAGCAATAACCCTGGTGGCAAAATAATACATACATGATCCACCACATCAATAAATGCAAGACCAAAAAACCACATGGTTATATCAATAGGTACAGAGAAAGTCTTTGACAAAATCCAACATCCCATTATGATCAAAACACTACAAAAATGGGAATAGATGGTAAATTACTCAAGATAGTGGAGTCCATATATATCAAACCTACTGTCAACATCATACTCAATGATGAAAAACTGTTAAGCATTTCCCCTCAGATCAGGTACTAGACAAGGGTGTCCACTATCACCATTACTATTCAATATAGTGCTTGAAGTTCTTGCCATAGCAATCAGGCAGGAGCAAGGAATTAAAGGGAAACAGATTGGAAGAGAAGAAGTCAAAGAGATTTGTGTATACCCATGTTCATAGCAGCACAATTTGTAATAGCCAAAACCTGGAAACAAACCAGGTGTCTAACAACAGATGAGTGGCTGAGCAAGTTGTGCTATATACACAACAGAATACTACTCAGCTATTAAAAATAGTAATTTCACCATTTTTAGCCTATCTTGGATGGAGCTGGAAGAAATCAAGTTAAGTGAAATAAGTCAGAAACAAAAGGGTGAATATGGGATGATCTTACTCCTCAGAAAAAGTTGAAAAACAAGATCAGAAGAAAAAACACTAAGCATAACCTGAACTGGAATTGGTGTACTGCACCAAAGTAAAAGACCCTTGGGTGGGTGGGAAGGAGAGTTCAGGTCCTGGAACAGGAAGGCAGATAATCTAGTGGGGGCTATATTTTTGTATGGAAAACTGAGAAAAGTTATACATGCACAGACTATTATATTTACTGGTGACTGTAAAAACATTAATCCCCCAATAAAGAAATACATAAATAAAACATAGATTAAATAAAGAAACTGCAATAGTTCTCTCAAGGTCACATATATGGGAGTGACTTTATATCTATAACTCTGTATCTATCTATCTTTATATATTTTATTGCTTATTTTAATGAAAGAGAGATGGAAAGAAAGATAGATGATAGGTAGACAGATGATAGATAATAGATGATAGGAGAGAGGCAGAGAGAGAGAGGGAGAGAGGGGGAGAGAGAGAGCAGAGATAGTTTCTCAGCTCTGGTTAATGGTGGTGCTAAGGATTGAACCTGGGAGCTCAGAGTCTCAGGCATGAATGTCTTTATTTATTTAATTTATTTTACTTATTTATTTTTTAGCCACAGCACTGCTCAGTTCTGGTTTATGGTGGTGTGGGGGATTGAACTTGGGACTTTGGAGCCTCAGGCATTCTGCTATCTACCCTCTGCTGGCATGAATGTCTTTTATTAAACATTATGTTGTCTCATTAATCCACTCCTAGGACCTTAATCCACTCTATACAGTTGTAATTTATTTAAAAATATTATTATCTTTTATTTATTGAATAGAAACAGCCAGAAATTGAGAGGAATGTGGAGACAGAGAGGAAGAATCACAGAGAGAAACCTGTAGCCCTGCTTCACCAGTTGTGAAGCTTTCCCCCTTCAGGTGGCGAACTGGGGATTGAACCTGGGCCCTTGTGCACTGTAACATATGCACTCAACCAAGTGCACCACCACCCGGCCCCATAACTTCACATGTGGATTTAGTTGCCTACTAAACTTTCAAAAATATTCCATTTTAGATCAGTTACCAAACATTCACTTACACATAGTATTTATGCTGAAATGTTCTTGCTCCACAAGCACATCCCTAGACCAGCATATACTTTTGTCATTTTTAAAATGAAGATAAGGTGGTCTGGGAGGTGGTGCAATGGATAAAGCATCGGACTCTTAAGCATGAGGTCCTGAGTTCAATCCCCTGCAGCACACGTACCAGAGTGACATCTGGTTCTTTTTCTCTCCTCCTATATTTCTCATTCATAAATCAAAAAAATATTTTTAAAAAAATGAAGATAAGAAAAACTTATTAGGGGAGGGGGGTGGGATACAGAGTTCTGGTGATGGGAATTGTGTGAAGTTGTATCCCTCTTAACCTATGGTATAGTCAGTATTTCCTTTTTATAAATTAAAAAAAGAAAGAAAAACAGAAACTGTAAACCATACCCATACCCACCTTTCAAAGAAAATGAAAATGCTTTAGTTAACATTTATCATTTTACATATAAATTGTGACTTATAATTTGATTTTGTAGCAATACCTCATAAAAAATTTTATAGATTTATTATTTCACATATGATCACTTATTCAAGAAGATGTGCTTTACAAAAATACTAAGGACTCTGAGTTGTACAATTTACATTTTTATGGTTGCCATTGTTTTTGATCAATTAATCATAGAGAGAGAATCTGACAATATGGGGAGTATGTGGAATAGTGATGAGATGAGGAGTTAAGAAAGTTGCAAGCCAACTGAGACTTGTTTGATAAAATCAATCATTTTGAAGAACATTATTGTAATTATTTCAAGTTCTGTGATAGGGTACAGTTAAAACCTGTGGAGAACATGAGGATCATTCACAATGTCATTCTTGCTGAAAATGTCAAATTTAACGATAAAAAAAGATGAGTTACACTTCAATTGACACAAGTGAAAGCAGCCGCATATATCTGACAGTTTTTTTAACTGGGGAAAATGGCTATGTTTATTTCAAAGTAAAATATCTCATCAATTTTAGCAGTGTATTCACCTTCATTTATGGCATAATTCTGAAATTACTTTCTCACCATGGGCACCAATGAGCTATCCACAAACCTTTTTCCTTAATTTCCTTAATGAATGGTGTGTGTGTGTGTGTGTGTGTGTGTGTGTGTGTGTGTGTGTGTGTATTTGCAGAGCCAGGTATTATTAAGTACCCATGATACTTGCTTTCTTCAGCTCCTTGTTCTAGTAATTGATCATTCAAGTTCTACACTGAGGGAGAAGATTTTACAGTGAAAAATAGACTCTGCATATCATTTGAGCCTCTGCACTTCATAATATATTGTTAATCCTGCATAGTCCAAGCCTAAAGTATTGTATTTCTGCTATTAATGTACCATATGAGTTTGGCATAACGTGGGCTACAGAAAAAAATTAACTATAACTATTAACTATAACTAAGTGCCATTTTCAATCATTTAAGCTTTCCTAATAATACATCATTGTCAAGGGTATTTAACTTGATTTTGAGTTTGATTTAAAGTTTTGATGAACTAAATAATTTACTTAAGGAAAGACAGTAAAACCAGATTTATGGTGGACTAGATGGCTTTGATTTATCTTGCCACTATGACCACAACAGAAACTACAACATACATGTGAAAGTCAACATAGAAATGAACTTGGAGTTCAGATAAACCCACAGTGAAAGGGGGAAAAGCCCATTATTTAGGTGTTAAATACATAGAAACCTTAACAGCAAAGATAAAGATCTGCTTTTGACTTGTTACCATATCAACTGGCCCAGCTCCTGCCACTTCTGTCATTTGTCCTACTAGGTTCTCAATCACCCACCTTATCCATTCGGCTATTTCTGCTGCTATTAGTCACTCCAGCCAAACATCTGCCACTCTTGTCTGCTGCTGCACAATACAGACTTGACAAAGCCTCTGTTAGCAACCTCCCACCTCACAGTCAATTCAGCTTGATCCATTACTGCCTCCTGCACCTCCACAGCAGACAGGCCTCAGCCACTACTATGACCTAGCTACCTCTGCTGCAGCCAGCATGGCTGGCCTTACCTCTATTACAATTCTCCTTTCACAATTTTAGCATAGTAGAAGAAGGAAAGAAAGAAAGAAAGAAAGAAAGAAAGAAAGAAAGAAAGAAAGAAAGAAAGAAAGAAAGAAAGAAAAAAGAAAGAAAGAAAGAAAGAAAGAAGGAAAGAAAGAAAGAAAGAAAGAAAGAAAGAAAGAAAGAAAGAAAAAAGAAAGAAAGAGAAGCTATACATTATGTGGTTTTTCAGATAAGCGAGAGTTAAAGGAATCCATTAACACTAAATCAGATTTGAAGAAATAGTAAAGGAACTTATATAAAATAAAAATATAGGGGCTGGGTGGTGGTGCACCTGGTTGAGCACATGCATTACAATGCTCAAGGACCCGGGTTCAAGCCCCCAGTTTACACCTGCAGGGGGAAAGCTTTTTGAGTGGTGAAGCAGTGCTGCAGGTGTCTCTCTGTTACTCTCCCTCTCTATTATTCCATTCCCTATTGATTTCTGGCTTTCTCTGTCCAATAAATAAATATTAAAAATAAATTTAAAAATAAATAAAATGAAAATATATGGGGCCAGGTATAGTGGTACAGCCAGGTAACTGTACATATTACCATGTACAAGAATGGGGTAGGGCACTTCAGAAGAGGTAAAGCAGAATTGCAGGTCTCTTTTCTCTCCCTCTCTGTCTCCACTTCCCTCTTAATTTCTTTCTATCTTATCAAGAATAATAGAAAAACAAAGAAAGGAAAAAATGGGCACTGGGAGCAGAGGATGAGTAGTGCTGGCACCAAGCCCAGCAATAACCCATAGCAAAAAAGAAAAGAAAGAAAAAACAAAGAAAAGAAAAGAAGAGAAAAGAAAAAGAAAGGAAAGGAAAAGAAAAGAAGGAAGGAACTATCTCACTCTCCAAAAGGAGGTTGGGTTAACTCAAAGACTGGTCCTGAAGCAGTTTAGAATGTTACTGGCTGTTACCATGGATTGCAAACTCAAACCGACAGGGATGCAGAGGTTACACAGGCTCCTGTGCTAAATATGAATAGACATGGGCCAGATTGTTGAGGCTTACAGTTAATAATATTTATATGTTTTTATCATATTTGGGAGCTAATCTCTACCCTAATCTAGCTTTCTAGTCCTATTTCCAACTCTGACACCATCTTCCCAGACAATACTTTTAGTCCACCGGCATGTTAGCTATCGGGCTCAGTCAAAAATTAGTAAAGTCATGGACCCCTTGGAATATACCTAAAATAGGCTTCCTAGCTTCTTCCCACATAAAGACACTTAGTTTCATCTGCTCTATTCTTACCTTTAGGTTTCTGCTTATTAAACAGTTTGTCCTGTTTTATATCTTATAACCTTTCTGCCACCAAGTTGCAGATGCTAAATAACACCATCCGGACATCACTGGGCAGATGACCACACCAATGTGTCTTGGAATCTCACATCCCCAGAGCCCTATCCCACTAGGGAAAGATAAAAACAGGCTGGGGGGTATGGATTCACTTGCCAATGTCCATGTTCAGTAGAAAAGCAATTACAGAAGCCAGTCCTTCCACCTAATGTACCCCATAAAGAATTTTAGTCCATAGTTTTGGAAAGATAAAGAATATGGAAACTTCCAATGGAAGTGATAGGACAGAACTCTGGTGGTGGGAATTGTACCCATTATCTTACAATCTTGTTAAATCACCATTAAATCTCTAATAAATTATATATGTGAAAGGAAAGGTAAAAGTAAATAGAAGGGAAGGGAAGGGAAGGGAAGGGAAGGGAAGGGAAGGGAAGGGAAGGGAAGGGAAGGGAAGGGAAGGGAAGGGAAGGGAAGGGAAGGGAAGGGAAGGGAAGGGAAGGGAAGGGAAGGGAAGGGAAGGAAAGGGAAAGGAAAGGGCCTCACCCATAGACGGGTCAACAAACAAAGTGAGGAAAGCAAACAAAGCCCAAGACTAAAACTGTATAACTGAGGCTTATAAAGGGTATTGGGGTGTGGGAGCTGGAGGTGAAGTGGACTTTAGTGGAGGGATACTAGTGCTTTGCAGAAGGGGAGGTAACACATTTTCAGGTGAGACATTGTAGTTCTCAAGCATTTACAGGTGTGCAAAACAAATTTATTACAAACAATGAAAGTAGATAGCAAACTCAATTTTAATGAAACTATTCTTAGAATGGGAATTTGTTAGTACAACTTGAGCATACCAATATTTTGTTAATGTTTAAATTAAAAGTTTGTATATTTCCTTTAAAACTAATATTTATTTTCAATAAGTGGCAAAATGCAACAATCACATTCTCATTAGGACTACTAGTAGGATGTTTGCTAAGCATTCATTGAGTTAATGTTTTATACAGAATCATGACATATGTTCTCTGCAAAAAAGCTTTCATAATCTATTAGTAGAAATGTATATGCAATTAAAGGATCTCTAAGTTATGAACAAATAGTACACTTTATGCACAAATGTCCTTCTGGAAATGAAAATTCTTATGCACCAACTTTCATCAGAGAAAGATTTTTGGGAAAAAAATGTTTGAGGAAACAATGAGCATACATTGGCTAATATACAAGATGGCAAAATATGTGTTTGGAAATAAAAAAAAAGGAGATATTGGCAGTCAGGCAGTAGAGCATCAGGTTAAGCACAGGTGGCGCAAAACACAAGGACTAGTGTAAGGATACCTGGTCGAGCCCTCGACTTGCCACCTGCAGAGGGGTCGCTTCACAAGCGGTGAAGCAAGTCTGCAGGTGTCTATCTTCTTCTCCCCCTCTCTGTCTTCCCCTTCTCTCTCCATTTTTCTCTGTCCTATCCAACAACAACAACATCAATAACAACAACAACAATAACTATAACAATAAAACAACAAGGGCAACAAAAGGATATAAATAAATATTAAAAAATAAAAGTAGATATTATATTTGTTTATATGGGAATTGTGGTTTTGGTACTTTTTTTTCAACAGACATTGAACATACTTCAATTTAGAAAATGATTAAGTGAAAATTTTATTTTATTTATGCTTCTAATTGTCCACCCCTTCTATTATATATGTTTTTTTTCAATTTGTTTCAATCTAAAGCCAAGAATATAGAATTTTTCCCCTGAAGATTATGTTATTACTTCTGCTAACCTCAACCAAAAGGCAAGTGGTAATTTCACCAATAAAATGTATTTCTTTTTTTGTAAACAATGACAAAAATTGAGAACTTTGGAAAGTACAGACTCATGGAAAAACAGATGAATCCTCTCCAGTCATAAGCCTGAATCAATACAGATTCTAGAGGTGTTAGTGTAATCAGAGAGCCCACTGGAGGAGAATGATGATTTCCTGTATGGTATCATCTCATTCCCTCATTAACTGAGTCAGTGCTGAGCAAAAAGTAAGTTTCTTCTTCCTTCTCCTAGGGAGAAGGGGTGCAGTATTACTTCATGTCTAGAAATTCAAGTCCTGTTGGATGCTTTAGTCTGCTGACTGTATTTGAGGACTCTCTTCTAGCCTCCCTACCTTACTTAATAGGGTTTCTATGTATTAATTGTTATATTTTCTTTCTTTTAAAAATTTTTATTACCTTTATTTATTGGATAGAGACAGCCAGAAATCAAGATGGTGATAGAGAGGGAGAGAGACACCTGCAATACTATTTCACCACTCGAAAAGCTTTCCTCATGCAGGTGGGAACTGGGAGGACTTGAACCCGGGTCCTTGCACATTGTAATACGTGTGCTCAACCAGGTGCTCCACAAGCAGACCCAATTTTTATACTTTCACATCTTATGTTTCTGAAAAATACTCATAGTTATGTCATTTTTTTATTTTGAAGAGAAAATGAGTATTTAGTTTGCTTTTAATGTAATGCATTTTCATGTTTTTAATGATTTTGTTTACATTGCAATTTGATTTTGACTCAAAACTATGTTTTGGTTGATATTACTGTCTTTGGTATTGTTCATCTTCTCTGAAGAATAAAAGTTTGTAATTGGACAGGGCTAATCAAGATCCTTAATAATTATATAATGAGAGTTCCCAGAAGATGGCGGACTGAGAAGAGAAGCTGCTAGTGGCTTGAGCTCTGACCACATCCTCTGGAAACGGTAGGATTTTCTGCCTTTAGTAGGCCAGTCAATAAGGGGTCCTAGCAGTGACACCAAGGAGGTGACTATAACTTAATTTGGGTTAAAAAATAGAGTAGGAAAAAAGAGAAAAAAATTTTTTCTTTTAAATTATTATCTCCAAAGCATACCTCCCCCCCCCATAACCAGTCCCTGGGGACCAGCTCCTAGCAGGCTCCTCTGCTGAGCTCCTTTCTTTACCAAGATTTCTGTCCCACCAGGGAGTATCATTCATTCTAAGTTTAGTCTCTTCTGAAACCTCTGGCCTTTTTTCTTGCTAAGTAGCCAACCCCCCATAGCTAATTAAATAATTTTTTAAATTTTTTAAATAAAAACTCTTTCCTCCCACCTCTCTTTTATTACTGTTCTTTTTCTTATCTTTTTCTTTTTTCTCTCTTTCTTTTTTTTCCCCTCATTCTGGTCATCCTTTCTTCCTTAATCCTACAGCTTCCACAGCCACAGGCCCCATCCCCCACACCACCAAACAGTGTCCTTCACTGATTTCAATGATACACATTTGGGAATTATTTTGGGGAAGAATTCTGACTCAGGGTGGACTCTCACTGCGAGTATCTCTGCTCAACTTCCCTTCCTCCTTTAGCTACCCCTAGAATATACAGTGGATAGTAGATTTACATAACTGTCTATTTCAGCTATCCTTGTCTAGTCCTAAGGGTTTTTTTTTTTTTTTTCATAACAATCAGCTGCCACTGCTCACAAGGTTTGAGGTAATCTGGGACAGGTTTTTTTTTTTTACCCTGCTCTATTTTATTATTAATATTATATAAAGGCAAATATCTTCCCCCCTTTTTAGGTTGATCAGAATTAACTCTTAGGGTATCTTTCATTGCTAGGGTAGTGGGCATCTTATATATTGTGGGAGGAACTTGTCTCGTTACCCCTACCTCCTCTACAGACTCTCCCCTTCCTCCTCCTCCTAGATAATTAAAAAAAATAAAATACAATTAAATTAAATTAAATAAAAAATAAAGTAATAAAAAAACCTTTCCATTCACTGCTCTTTAATTGCAGCTCTTTTTCTTATCTTTTCTCTTTTCTCTCTCTTGTTTCTTTCTTTTTTCTTTTTTATCTTGTCATACACTTATTTTTTCTTCTTTGCCTTTCTGAATTTGTGAATTATTTTGGGGAAGAAATCTGACTCAGAGTGGACTCTCTATGTGTGTATCTCTGCTCTACTACCCTTTCCCCTCTTGTGACCCCTAGAATATACAGTGGATAGTAGATTGGCATAACTGTCTATTCTTGCTATCCCTTCTTTCTTTTCTCTTTCTTCTTCACTGGGATTTGGTTACTATTTTTTCACGGAGTGGAGACATTGTTTGGCTCACTGGTAGTGATTAAACTGCTTCAATACTTGCTTCAGATTCTATTGTAATTCCTGAGGTTGGTGAGTGCAATTGTCATAAAGATATTTAGTACAGTGTTGCTTGTACTCAAGACACAACAACTAAGGAACAACAGAGCATAAAAAAAACACATAAATAAAAAAATGGGTAGATCAAAAACAAATAAAACTGCTACTCCAATGAATGAAGACAATAGCCCAGAAGAAACTACAAATCAGCCAGAAGTAACCATAGATAAGAAAAGTGTGCAAGCAATAATAAACTTATTAATCACAGAAATGAAAACAACTTTGGAGGAAAGGAATGGCAGTATTAGGGAAACAACAGTTGAGACCCCCAAGGAAAATACTGATTATCTTGAGGCAATTAGAGAACTGAAAGCTGAAATAGCTGAACTGAGGAAAGAAGCTGAGGCAAGGGAAAGCAGACTAACAGAAGCAGAAAACAGAATTAGTCAGACAGAGGATGAGTTAGAGAAAACAAAGAAAGAGGTGAAAGAGCTCAAAAAGAGATTGAGAGACACTGAAAACAACAGAGACATAGGGGATGATCTCAAAAGAAGTAACATTCGTATAATTGGCCTGTCAGAGGAAGAAAGAGAAGGGGAAGCAAACGTTCAAGAGGAAATAATAGAAGAAAACTTCCCAGACCTGAATAACAGAAAGGATATCAAGATTCAAGAGGCCCAGAGAGTTCCAAACAGACCTGAAGACACCAAGACATATCATAGTCACAATGAAAAGGAGTAAGGATAAAGAAAGGATCCTAAAGGCTGCAAGAGAGAAACAAAAAGTCACATAAAGGGGAAAACCCATAAGATTCTCTGCAGACTTCTCCACTCAAATTCTAAAAGCCAGAAGAGAATGGCGAGATATCTATCGAGCCCAGAATGAAAAAGGGTTTCAACCAGGATAATATATCCCGCTAGGCTTTCATTCAAACTAGATGGAGGGATCAAAACCTTCTTAGACAAACAACAGTTAAAGGAAGCAACCATCACCAAACCGGCCCTGAAAGAGTGTTGTTGTTGTGGCCAGGTGCCGGGCTGCACCACGGAGAAGAGAGAGAGAGGAGGTCTGGAACAAGTGGGGTACACAAATCTTTATTATAGGATGGGGGGGTGGCTAAAGCCATGTGGAGTCAGCCAACAATGGCCGTACCCACTACCTCACCACGCAGAGAGAGAGAGCGCTCGACCTGAAGGAGCCCAGTGAGAGAGAGCGAGAGAGGGAGCCGAGAGCCCAGGGGGGGGCGTAGTGAGGGGTCTTTTATTGGGCAATAACCAGGGGTGATGTGTGGGGGCAGGATTGGTTGAAGGGGGCACTGCGGGACATGGTAAAACCTGGGGGCGGAGACTGCATCAGAATAATTCCTCAGCAGCATCTCCTCCTTTCCCTTTATATCTAAATGGACACAGTAAAGAAAAATGGAATGGAGCAGGCTTAAATGTTTTTAATGAATGGCGTGCTCAGGTGGTAAGATGTAGGACTTTCTATGGAGGAGGGAAGGCTTAAATGGCTGCCAACCTTGTGAGATTTATGTGTCCCCCAATGCTCAACCCCTCTTTAGAGAGAGAAACTTACATGGAGGGACTCATATCATAGGTTTAAGCGCAGCCTGCTCAACCATCTCTTCATAATATCTCTACACCTTTTTCTGTCTTTCTAGTCATAGCATAAGATGGTACAAAGTCTGTAAAAGACTATCCTAGAGCAGAAACCTTTTGGGCATAAACCTAAATGATATAGGGACAAGTAGGGGAGTAGTAAAAGCCAGTGTGGTATGAAGGGAAGGGTTGGCGTGTAAAGGAACATTCCCTGCTTGGGGGGGAAAAGGGGGAAGGGTACATAATGAGGGGGAGGTGGGAGGGCATGACCCACCAAACAGAGGGACTATTTGGCATTGTAAGGTTCTCAATGCAACAGTCTGTAAAGTCTATGAACTACTCAGGATCAATCTATGAAAAAACAGCAGCGTGAAGGGAAATAAGCTGCTTTAAAATTGTGTAAAATATATACACAATGGTATATATACACAATGGAATACTATGCAGCTATCAAGAACAATGAACCCACCTTCTCTGACCCATCTCGGACAGAGCTAGAAGGAATTATGTTAAGTGAGCTAAGTCAGAAAGATAAAGATGAGTATGGGATGATCCCACTCATCAACAGAAGTTGAGTAAGAAGATCTGAAAGGGAAACTAAAAGCAGGACCTGACCAAATTGTAAGTAGGGCACCAAAGTAAAAACCCTGTGGTGAGGAGTAGACATGCAGCTTCCTGGGACAGTGGGGAGTGGGAGTGGGTGGGAGGGATTGGTCACAGTCTTTTGGTGGTGGGAATGGTGTTTATGTACACTCCTAGTAAAATGTAGTCATATAAATCACTAGTTAATTAATACGAGAGAGGGAAATTAATTGAATGTCTTGAAGTTTTTCAAAACACAAACTGAATCTTTTCAATATATAGGCTGTGTAATTGATAGGCAGATTCTCTCAAAAGCCTAGACCAAGTAGATCAGAAGCAACCAATAGCATAGATATATACAAGATACTGGGTACTGTACAGCAAGCCCTAACAAAAGGACTTTTCAAAGTTAACCTAATTACCAAACAATGTGATGATAACATTAACTATCAATTGTCTTTTTGAACCCTAAGACAGCAGGAACCTCACATCTCCACTATAGAGACTCTACTTCCCCCAGTCTGGAATCCTTGGATAGGGCCCACTTTCCCATATGCCTCTCCCAATCCATATCAAATAATATTGCATCTGCCAATCACAACCTAACCAACACAACGATTGCCACCTCAACATGCTTCACTTCAGACTGTGTCCAGAGACTTCACGTGTGGAATGACAACCCTTCAACTTCCTTACTCGGGTGAGACCTTTCCTTTCATATTATACTCTAATTTCATCTCAGGTGGTTCACTTTCTAACAAAGTCCCATAACCTAGATATACACCAGTTTCTGTGAGAGAGAGCATATGTTCACACGTATCCGTAAACTACTGCAAAATATATACCTGAAAGCAGAAGTACACTAGAGTTTGCAGTGAGTATCCCCCATCACTTCCTCTCCACTATTCCAAGCTTTGGGTCCATGATTGCTCAACAATTTGTTTGGCTTTGTATGTTAACTCTCTTTTCAGTCACCAGGTTCCAGATGTTATCAGGATGCCAGCCAGGCTCCCCTGGACTGAAGACCCCACCAATGTGGCCTGGAGCTCTGCTTCCCCAGAGACCCACCCTACTAGGGAAAGAGAGAGGCAGACTGGGAGTATGGACCAATGAGTCAACACCCATGTTCAGCGGGGAAGTAATTACAGAAGCCAGACCTTCCAACTTCTACAACCCACAATGACCCTGGGTCCATGCTCCCAGAGGGATAGAGATTGGGATAGCTATCAGGGGAGGGGATGGGATATGGATATTGGGTGGTGGGAATGGTGTGGAGTTGTACCCCTCCTACTCTATGGTTTTGTTAATTTATCCTTTCTTAAATAAAAAACAAAAAATATATATAAAGAAATATTTGAAATATATTTAAAATTAGTTTTTATATTCCATCTTTATTCATGTAAATTATATTAACCTATCATGTCCCCCATTTCTCTGCTTCAAATTAGTCAAGGCGATATATAAAGTGGTCATATTTAATTAGTACTGGTTCTTTTGGTACACAGCTGTATAATTATTGTTACTAGAAATGTAATCATTCAAACAAAAGTTAGACTAGTTTATCAACCTAACCTGCAGCCCTAAATTTATGTTCTATGATATTTATACTTATAGTAGCTATTCAAAACAAGATACTTTAGAAAAAATAATAGAATGATACAATTTGAAATTTATATCCAATTGCTAATTATCACATTTAGGTGAAAGACTATCAGTGTATTTTACCAACATGTATTTACCCTAGAACCTGATGCAAAATATGTGTGTGTGTGTGTGTGTGTGTGTGTGTGTGTGTGTGTGTGCGTGTGTGTGTGTAATCTTTATAATTTTAGGTCTCATTGTGACAGAGACATATTAGTAAAGTTGATTAGCAAAGATGATAGGCACTGTACTTAGATAGGCTTTCCAATTATAAGGGAAGCATTAGTTAAATTTAAAACTTGTTATTGAAGTGCTCTAGAAAGAACATGTATGAATCTATTTCATGACATTCTGACAGAGCTAAAGGCCCTCTAAATAGTGGAATCATTCTATTAGACATGAGCAATCTTGAAACTAATTATATGCATTTTAATGATGAAGATAAAAGTATTATTATGCTGCTTGATGTGTAGGTAATCAGAGTTTTTAACGGATGACTTGCTCTACTTTTATCTTTTATGATTTCAGAAACATGTATGATTGCAGGAAATTCAACCCTCACCTTTATAAAAATGGAAAATAAAATAACTGTCATTACCAACTATTTATTGAGCACATATTTTCTGAGTACCTTCTCTGCACAAGAATTTCTGTGACAAAGAATTGATATAGACATGACCCAAAAGAGGTCATGGTTTGGTAGGATAGAAGGATATATACACCAATAATTGCACCATAATATAATATGTATGATAATAGAGTATGTAAAAATATCTGGCATTGTCATACTATTGTTGTTTAGATTAAAATGACTGAAACATGATTTTCAAATTATTACACTGTCAGTGCAATGAGACCATTTTATTCACATTGCATTATATTCCAGAAATGCTTTAAATAATAGATTGGTTACGATATGCAAAGCAATTATATAATTAATACATACCTATAAAGAAAATGTGATCTTGAGGGACTCGGGCTTACCTGGGCCACCAGGTTGCAGATGCTACCATGATGTTAACTGGACTTCCCTGGACAGATGACCCCCCCAATTTGTCCTAGAGACCCGCTTCCCCAAAGCCTTGTCCCACTACGGAAAGAGAGACAGGTTGGGAGTATGGATCTACCTGCCAACACCCATGTTCAGCAAGGAAGCATTTTCAGAAGCCAGACCTTCCACCTTCTGCACTCCATAATGATCCTGGGTCCATACTCCCAGAGGGTTAAAGAATAGGAAAGCTGTCAGGGATGGCATGGGATATGGAGGTTTGGAGGTGGGAACTGTACCCCCCTTATCCTATGGTCTTGTCAGTGTTTCCATTTTATAAATAAATAAAATAAAATAAAATAAAATAAAAGGTAAATGTGATCTTGGGACCAGGCAGTAGTGCAGCCGGTTGAGCACACATTACAGTGTGTAAGGACCCAGGTTCAAATCTCTAGTCCCCACCTGCAGGGGGAAAATTTCATGAGTGGTGAAGCAGGTTTGTAGGTGTCTCTCTGACTCTTTCCCTCTCTATTTTTCCCTTGCCTCTCAATTTCTCTCTGTGTCTATCCAATAATAAATAAATAAAATATAAAAAAATAAAAGGTGATCTTACTTAACAAAGTCAAAATCATGACTTTCCTGCATTTTATCCTTCTTGGTCAAATCTGTATATTCTTTTCTTGCTTCACATCATGTTACATAATTTTCTTTTTTATGAATTTTAAATTTATTTTTATTTTTTATTATTGTATAGAGAGAGAAAATTTGAGTAGAGAGGGAAAGAGACACCTACAGCCCTTCTTTACCACTCATGAAGCTCTCCCCGTGCAAGTGAGTACCAGGGGCTTGAACCTGGTCCTTGCACAGTGTAGTGTGTGTACTTAACCAGGTGTGCCACTTCCTGGACCCATATTACATATTTTTCTTCCCAATGTTGAGAGAGTTTTAAAAAACCTGGTCAACTTAAGCAATTTAACAACAACTGCAAACTGGATGAAGAGTACATTGTATATAAACTTAGCTAGTTCCTATTTATAAATAATAATCTGAGAGATACTTTCAGAGGTGTGACCATGGAGTAACAGCTCTTTCATGTCATTTCCTGGACCAGCTAGAGAAAGCAACAACAATGAAATAAATCACCTGAAAACTCAACAAAAGACAACATGGATTTTTTTCAGAAACTAATTAAGTCACAGGTGAGTGTAGATACATTTGGTCAGTGTATGGAAATAAAAGAGAGAGAGAGAGAGAGAGAGAGAGAGAGAGAGAGAGAGAGAGGGAAATTCTCAGGACTCGAGGAGCCATACTAAGTGCCTGCTGGCATCACTTAGAGACTTAAGAAGCAGAGTGAAATCCAGGTATATTGCCAAATGAATATATGGTAAATTTTCTTTTTTAATTATTATTATTTTCTCTATTGAGGAATTAACGGTTTACAGTTGATAGTAAGATACAGTAGTTTGTACATATGTAACATTTCTCAGTTTTCCACAAAACAATTCACCCCCCACCAGGTCCTTCTGGTTCCATCATGTTCCAGGATTTGAACCCTCCCCCCATTCCACAGTCTTTTATTTTGGTACCAACTCCAGTCCAAGTTCTGCTTCATGTTTTCCCTTCTGGTCTTATTTTCCATCTTCTGTTTGTGAGTGAGATTATCCCATATTAAGGTAAAAATCTGACTGGATTTTTGAGACATCTGATCGATTCAGGCTACCAAAGCAAACTAGAAAAAAAAAAAAATCTCAGCCAGTTTTCAGCAGCATCACAAGGGATTAGCAGCTATAGCACACCATTCCTGGGAAGGCGTTAAAGCAACAACAACTACATAAAAAAATCACCTAAAAACTCACTAATCTACAACAGTGATTTCTTAGATAACTCAATTAGCCACAAGTGGGTACCCTGAAGCTTGGCTGGAAAAGGAGTAAAGAAGAGACTTTTACTTTAAACACTCAGGAGAAAGAAACAAATAACTTTCCCCATACTGTTACATTCCAGAGGCTAAAACTATAGCAGGGAGACCCGATGTTGACATCAAAGACACTTTGGAATATAACTAAAAATGGAGACCCCCCTCAACTCTTTATCTGCACTATACCAGCCTTTAGGTTCATGATTAGTCAACAACTAGTTTGGCTTTATAGGTTAACTCTCTTTTCGTCCACCCACCAGGTTCCAAATGCTACCATGATGCCAATCAGACTTCCCTGGACAGACAACCATACCAGTGTGTCCTGGATCCCCACTTCCCCAGAACCCTGCCCCAGTAGGGAAAGAAAGAGACAGGCTGGGAGTATGGATTGACCGACCTATCAATGCCCACGTTCAGCGGGGAAGCAATTACAGAAGCCAGACCTCCCACCTTCTGCACTCCATAATGACCCTAGATCCATACATACTCCCAGAGGGATAAAAAATAGGAAAGCTATAGGACCTTGCCCTCAACACTGATCAACAATGGTAGAGAATGTTCCATCCTCTGAAGGGAGGCTGCACAACATACTCTATGCTACATCTGAGAAAGATGGGACCTGATATTGGAGTAGCCTGGAATGTTCCTACTCATGACCACAGAATGTGAGCTCAGATCTACAGGGATGCAGAGGTCACATAGGCTCCTAAACAGAATATGGGCCCTAGATCAGATCAAATCAATGGGGTTTATTTATACACCTTTCTCATATTTGGGAGCTACTCTCTTCCTAGACCCAGCTTTCTGGTTCTTTTTCCAGCCATGACATCATCTCCCCAGACAGTAACTTGGATCCACCTGCATAACAGATTTCAGGTTCAGGGAAAAATAATTAGTATAGCCCAGGCCCTTTGGAATATAACTACAATATGTCTACTAGCTGTCTGCAGAATGGAGACCCTCCTCCCCCAACTCTTGATCTGCACTACTCCAGCCTTTTCATGATTAGTCAACAATTGTTTGGCTTTATATGTTAACTCTCTTTTTAGTCACCAGCTTCCAGATGCTAGCACGATGCCAACCAGACTTCCCTGGACAGATGACCCCACCAATGTGTCCTGGAGCTCCAATTCCCCAGAACCCCACCCGACTAGGGAGAGAGACATCCTGGGAGTATGGATTGACTTGTCAATGCCCATATTCAGCAGGGAAGCAATTACAGAAGCCAGACCTTCCACCTTCTGCATCCCACAATGACCTTGGGTCCATACTCCCAGAGGATTAAAGACTAGGAAAGCTATCAAGGGATGGGATGGGATACAGAGTACTATTGGTGGGAATTGTGAGGAGTTGCATCCCTCTCATCCTATGGTTTTTTCAGTGTTTCATATATATATGGAAAACGCACACACACAAAAAAGGATAGGAAAGCTATCAGGGGAGGGGATGGTATATGGAGTTCTGTTGATGGGTATTGTGTGTAGTTGTAACCCTCTTATCCTATGGTTTTTGTCAGTGTTTCCTTTTTATAAATAAAAATAATAATAAAAAACAAAGACACTAAAGTTGTCTGGTAACATATGATAAAATTCCCCTCCCCTATTAATATATATACACATAGGGCATTCTTATATCTTATCCACAGCACCTCTTGCTAGCACAAGGCCAAATGTTACATTAAATGTGGATACTGAAAAATACACAGAAAGCAATGACATAAATTCCAAATAACCAGACAGACACAGATCTGGAAAAAGATGACAGAAACAAAGTTCAGAAAACTCATTATGTTTTTCAACTTCGGCCTGAGAGTGAGATCATCCCATATTCATCCTTCTGTTTCTGACTTACTTCACTCAACATGATTCTTTCAAGGTCCATCCAAGATCGGCTAAAAATGGTGAAGTCACCATTTTTTACAGCTGAGTAGTATTCCATTGTGTATATATACCACAACTTGCTCATCTTGAAAAACAAGATTAGAAAAGAAAACACAAGTCGAACCTGAAATGGAATTGGAGTATTACACCAAAGTAAAAGACTCTGGGGTGGGTGGGGAGAAAACAGGTTCATGAAAGATGAGGAATGACATAGTGGGGGTTGTATTGTTAAATGGGAATCTGGGGAATGTTATGCATGTACAAACTATTGTATTTACTGTTGAATGTAAAACAAAAAAAAACAAACAAACAAAAAAAGAAAACTCATTATGAAATCAATTCAAGAAACTAAAAGCACAGGTACAGACTCAAGAATTCAGAGCTAATTTTTCCAAGCAGAGCTGCAGGGTATGAAAGACATTCAAATGCAGTTCAGGCTAAGGAAAGAGGTATGGGAAGTAGGCTAAATTAAGTGGAGAAGATAATGTCAAATCTAGAAGACACAACAACCACAATATGCGAATTTAAATCTGCTTTTATATGAAAGGTTTACGAAGAATGAAGCACATCTCTGTGAAATAGCAGACACCATCTAAAAGATAAGCATGGGAGTTATTGAGATCCATGAGGAAAAAGCTAGGGGAACAAATACATTCAAAGATAGAACAGAAAGTTTTTAGCACCTGAGCAATGTTCAAAGCAGAAATAAAAGAATATTAATGCATATCTAAATTCTTGATTCCAACATGGCACACACATCCTAGTGAAACCATCCAAAATCCTAAACAAGAATAAAATATTCCAGGTTCCTAGGGAAAGGAAGAAATTCATATAGAGGCAGAATCATGAAGCTTGCATCAGATTTCTCATCACAAATCCTAGAGGCAAGGAGGGAGAGGAATGGCATACTCAAAGTAATAAAAGGTAAGAATTGTCAGCCAGGAATTCTGTATCCTTCTAAATTATCTTTCAATTATAAGGGAGAAGATAACATTTTCTCAAACATTCAGATTCTGAAATAATTTGCCACTACCCATCTTGCCTTGAAAAATTACTGTGAGGTATCCCACACAAAAAAGAAGAATCAAAGAAATTACAACTTTTAATGAGATGAACCATATTAGAATAGAACCAGGAACACAACAATAATAGGAAAACAGACAGTAAAGGGAATATGGCAAAATAGGGCAATATAATCCAGTGTTGGTGAATCAAGGCCAACTTTAAAAAGACTGTTTTAGATATTGTAAGTTAAACACAATACCCATGATAACCACAAAACAAAATATAGCAAAAAGACAAGTAGGAAACATATATACAGTAGGCAAGACTATTATAGAAAACCTTTTGTATAAAGTAACAGAAAACAGTTAAACAAGAATATAAAACAACATCAAAAACAAAAGACAGAATGCCTATAATCAAACTACAGTTATCAATAATCATTCTAAATATAAATGTCTTAAATTCACCAACTGAAAGATTCAGAGTGCCTACACAGATTAAAATGCAAGACTCAATGAGAGGCGTCAGAAAGGTTATGGAGAAAAACAGTGCAGAAGCTGTGGTGGTGGTGCACCTGGTTGAGCACAATGCTATAATGTACAAGGATCGAGGTTTGAGCCACCTTGCATTCTATGGTCATGACTAGGAACATTCTAGGCTGCACTAATTTCAGGACTCATCTTCCTCAAGTGGTGAAATATGTTGGCCCAACCTCCCTTGGAGAATGGAGCTGTCCCTAACATTATAGATCCTCATAGGGGGCAAAGGCCTATAGGCGCCCACTAAGGTATACTATGCTGTTCCTGATGCAAATGACCAGTGATGGTGGGTAGAGGGGTCTGTTAGAGATCAAGGCCCATCATGTCTATGTAGGAATCCCAGGATTCACTGACTAGGGCCCCAGGTGATCTGGTAGTGACCAAAGAGTCATCATTGAAGTATGCAGGTCTTTTGCTCTTATTCAGCTTTTGTAGTCCTTACTTTGTCTGACAAGTTTAACCTTGAAGTGATTAAGAGAAACGAAATAGGGTGTAGGTGAGGAGGGTATCTAGGTTTAAGCAGAAACTATTTGATTAGGTACTTTATGGTGTCTTTTTTATCTTTATTATTTTTTTATTTTTTATTTAAGAAAGGATTAATTAACAAAACCATAGGGTAGGAGGGGTACAATTCCACACAATTCCCACCAACCAATCTCAATTTCCCACCCCCTCCCCTTATAGCTTTCCCATTCTCTATCCCTCTGGGAGCATGGACTCAGGGTCATTGTGGGTTGCAGAAGGTAGAAGGTCTGGCTTCTGTAATTGTTTCCCCGGTGAACATGGGAGTTGACTGGTCGGTCCATACTCTGAATCTGCCTCTCTCTTTCCCTAGTAGGGTGGGTCTCTGGGGAAGAAGAGGTCCAGGACACATTGGTGGGGTCTTCAGTCCAGGGGAGCCTGGCCGGCATCCTGATAACATCTGGAACCTGGTGACTGAAAAGAGAGTTAACATACAAAGCCAAACAAATTGTTGAGCAATCATGGACCCAAAGCTTGGAATAGTGGAGAGGACGTGTTAGGGAGGTACTCACTGCAAACTCTAGTGTACTTCTGCTTTCAGGTATATATTTTGCAGTAGTTTACGGATACGTGTGAACATATGCTCTCTCTCACAGAAACTGGTGTATATCTAGGTTATGGGACTTTGTTAGAAAGTCAACCACCTGAGATGAAATTAGAGTATACTATGAAAGGAAAGGTCTCACCCAAGTAAGGAAGTTTAAGGGTTATCATTCCACACGTGAAGTCTCTGGACACAGTATGAAGTGAAGCATGTTGAGGTGGCAATCATTGTGTTGGTTAGGTTGTGATCGGCAAATGCAATATTATTTGATATGGATTGGGAGAGGCATATGGGAAAGTGGGCCCTATCCAAGGGTTCCAGACTGCGGGAAGTAGGGGCTCTATAGTGGAGATTTGAGGTTCCTGCTATCTTAGGGTTCAAAAAGACAATCGATAGTTAATGTTATCATCACATTGTTTGGTAATTAGGTTAACTTTGAAAAGTCATTTTGTTAGGGTTTGCTGTACAGTACCCAGTATCTTGTATATAGCTGTGCTATTGGTTGCTTCTGATCTACTTGGTCTAGGCTTTTGAGAGAGTCTGCCTATCAATTACACAGCCTATATATTGAAAAGATTCAGTTTGTGTTTTGAAAAACTTCGAGACATACAATTAATTTCCCCCTCTTGTATAAATTAACTAGTGATTTATATGACTACATTTTACTAGGAGTGTACATAAACACCATTCCCACCAAAAAAAAGACTGTGACCAATCCCTCCCACCCAATACCACAACCCACTGTCCCAGGAAGCCGCATGTCTACTCCTCACCACAGGGTTTTTACTTTGGTGCCCTACTTACAATTTGGAAAGGTCATGCTTTTAGTTTCTTTTTCAGGTCTTCTTCCTCAACTTCTATTGATGAGTGGGATCATCGCATACTCATCTTTATCTTTCTGACTTAGCTCACTTAACATAATTCCTTCTAGCTCTGTCCAAGATGGGTCAGAGAAGGTGGGTTCATTGTTCTTGATAGCTGCATAGTATGCTATTGTGTATATATACCACAGCTTTCTCAGCCACTCATCTGGTTTTGGGCACCTGGGTTGCTTCCAGGCTTTAGCTATTATGAATTGTGCTGCTATGAACATAGGAGTATACAGCTCTTTTTGGTTGGGTGTTATGGAGTCCTTGGGGTATAAGCCCAGGAGAGGAATTACTGGATCATATGGAAGGTCCATGTCTAGCCTTGTGAGAGTTTTCCAGACTGCTCTCCACAGAGGCAGGACCAATTTATATTCCCACAAGCAGTGTAAAAGGGTTCCTCTGTCCCCACAACCTCTCCAGCATTTGTTGCTGCTGTCCTTTTTGATGTATGCCATTCTTACAGGAGTGAGGTGGTATCTTAGTGTTGTCTTAATTTGCATTTCTCTGACAATCTGTGACTTAGAGCAGTTTTTCATATGTTTGTTAGCCTTTTTTATCTCCACTGAGATGAATGCTTTGTTCATATCCTCTGCCCATTTTTGGATGGGGTCATTTGCTTTTTTGGTGCTAAGTGTGCTGAGCTCTTTATATATTTTGGTGATTAGTTTCTTGTCTGATGTATGGCATGTGAAGATCTTCTCCCATTCTGTGAGGGGTCTCTTTGTTTATTTAATAGTTTCTTTGGATATGCAGAAGCTTTTCAATTTGATGTAGTCCCATTGGTTTGTTTCTGCTTGAGTCTTCCTTGCAGTTGGGTTTGATTCATCAAAGATGTCCTTGATGTGTAGGTGGGAAAGTGTTTTACCAATGTGTTCCTCTAAGTATTTGATTGTTTCTAGTCTGACATCTAGGTTTTTGATCCATTTGGAGTTGATTTTTGTTTCTGGTGAGATAACGTGGTTAAATTTCATTCTTCTGCATGTTACAACCCAGTTTTCCCAGCACCATTTATTGAAGAGAGCCTTCTTTTTCCATTTAATCCTTTGGTCCCCCTTATCAAAGATTAGATGTCCATAGGTGTGGGGAAATATTTCTGGGCTTTCAATTCTGTTCCACTGGTCTGTGTGCCTATTTTTGTTCCAGTACCATGCTGTTTTGATGTTGATGGCTTTATAATATAGTTTACGGTCTGGGAGTGTGATGCCTCCATTTCTGTTTCTTTTCCTCAAGATGGTTTTGGCAATTCTAGGTGTTTTCAGGTTCCAGATAAATGATTGTATTGTTTTTTCTATTCTCTTAAAGAAGCCTGGTGGAACTTTGATGGGTATTGCATTAAATCTGTATATGGCTCTGGGGAGAATATTCATTTTGATGATATTTATTCTTCCAATCCATGAGCATGGTATATCTTTCCATTTCTTGGTATCAGTTTCTATCTCCTAGAGTAGCAACTCATACTTTTCAGCATACAAGTCTTTCACTTCTTTGTTCAACTTTATTCCTAGGTATTTGATTGATTTTGCTGAAACAGTAAACGGGAGTGATTTCTGGATGTCTTCTTCAGATTTAGTGTTTGCATAAAGAAATTTCAATGATTTTTGTACATTAATTTTTTAGCCTGATACCTTGCTATATTGCCAAATAACTTCCAGTAGTTTTCTGCTGGATTCTTTAGGTCTATCTATGTATACTATCATATCATCTGCAAATAGTGAGAGCTTGACTTCTTCCCTTCCAATCTGTATTCCTTTGATTTCTTTCTCTTGCCTGATTGCTATGGCAAGAACTTCCAATACTATGTTGAAGAGTAATGGTGACAGTGGACAGCCCTGTCTAGTCCCCGATCTGAGGGGGAATGCTTTCAGCTTCTGTCCATTGAGTATGATGTTGGCTGTAGGTTTGCTATATATAGACTCCACTATCTTGAGGAATTTTCCATTTTTTGTAGAGTTTTGAGCATGAATGGGTGTTGGATTTTGTCAAAGGCTTTCTCTGCATCTATTGAGATAATCATATGGTTTTTGGCTTTGCTTTTATTGATGTGGTGAATTACATTGATTAACTTATGGATGTTGAACCAGCCTTGCATTCCTGGGATGAATCCCACTTGGTCGTGATGAACAATCTTTTTGATATGTTGCTGTATCCGGTTGGCCAAGATCTTGTTCAATATTTTGGCATCTATGTTCATCAGAGATATTGGTCTGTAGTTTTCCTTTTTTGTTCTGTCCCTATCAGCTTTTAGTATCAGGGTGATGTTGGCCCATAGAAGATGGAAGGGAGTATTCCTGTTTCTTCAATCTTATGGAAAAGCTTAAGAAGTATGGGTACTAACTGTTTCCTGAAAGTTTTGTAGAATTCGTTTGTGAGGCCATCTGGTCCAGGACTGTTGTTGTTGGGGAGGTTTTTAATAACAGTTTCAATTTCTTTGTCTGTGATTGGTGCATTTAGATTTTGTAGTTCTTCTTGGTTCAGTTTTGGAAGGTCATATGCTTCTAGGAATTTTTCCATTTATTCCAGATTCTTTAGCTTGGTGGCGTATAATTCTTTATAGAAGTTTCGCAGGATTCTCTGGATTTCTGTGGTGTCAGTTGTGATATCTCCTCCATCGTTTACAATTCTATTAATTTGAGTCTTCTCTCTTTTTTGATTGATGAGTCTGGCTAGGGGTTTGTCAATTTTGTTTAATCTTTCAAAGAGCCAACATTTGGCTTCATTGATCTTCTGTATGGTTCTTTTATTTTCGATGTTGTTTATTTCTGCTCTAACTTTAGTGATTTCTGTCCTTCTTGATGCTTTAGGGTTCCTTTTTTCCTCTTCCTCTAACTCCTTGAGGTGTGCAGTAAGGTTATTCATTTGAGCTTATTCTTGGTGTTTAATATGTGATTGTATGGCTATAAGTTTCCCTCTCAGTACTACTTTAGCTGTGTCTGAAATATTTTGATAGGTTGTGATACATTTTCATTTGTTTCCAGGAACATTTGAATTTCCTGCTTGAGTGAATCTCTGACCCAGTGGTTCCTAAGGAGTATGTTGTTTAGTTTCCAAATTCCATGACTTTTAATAATTGTCTGTTTGTTGTTAAATGTTAGTTTTACTCCACTGTGGTCTGAAAAGATACTTGGAATGATTTCAATGTTCTTGAATTTATTTATGTTGTCTTTGTGGCCTAACTTGTGGTCTATCCTTGAGTATGTGTTATGTGGATTTGAAAAGAAGGTGTATTCCAGTTTTTTGGGGTGAAGAACTCTGAAAATGTCCAAGACGTCTAGTCTGTCAATCTCTTCATTCAATTCTCTTGTATCTTTGTTGGTTCTCTGCTTTGTTAATCTGTCTAAGTGTGAGAGTGGGGTTTGAAATCTCCCACTATTATTGTATTACTATTGATATTTTTTTGAAATTCTTTCAGTAATTGCTTGACGTATTTAGATGGTCCCTCATTGGGTGCATAGATGTTAATGATTGTTAAGTCTTCTTGGCTGATTGATCCTCTAATCATTATGTAATGTCCTTGCCTATTTTTTATTACTATATTTAATTTAAAATCTATCGTGTCTGAGATGAGAATGGCTGTTCCTGTCCTTTTTTGTGGTCCGTTAGGCTGTACGATATTTTTCCATCCTTTCACTTTAAGTCTGTGTTTATCTTTTTGTGACACATGGGATTCTTGCAAGCAGCATGTTGTTGGCTTATGTTTTCTGATCCATCCCCTCACTCTGTGCCTTTTGATGGGTGACTTTAAGCCATTGATGTTTATTGATATTATGGATTTAATGTATTGTAGTGCCATTGTTCAAAAAAATAAATTTTTTGTTTGCTCTAATATATTGCCAGTATTATAATGATGTTATTCTTTATAAGAGGTCTTTTAGAACCTCTTTCAGGGCCGGTTTGGTGATGGTTGCCTCCTTTAACTGTTGTTTGTCGAAGAAGGTTTTGATCCCTCCATCTAGTTTGAATGAAAGTCTAGCAGGATATATTATCCTTGGTTGAAACCCTTTTTCATTCAGGGATCTATAGATATCTTGCCATTCTCTTCTAGCTTTGAGAGTTTGAGTGGAGAAATCTGCATATAATCTTATGCATTTTCCCTTGTATGTGACTTTTTGTTTCTCTCTTGCAGCCTTTAGGATCCTTTCTTTATCCTTACTACTTCTCATTGTATCTATGATGTGTCTTGGTGTCTTCAGGTCTGGGTTGATTCTGTTTGGAACTCTCTGGGACTCTTGAATCTTGATATCCTTTCTGTTATTCATTTCTGGGAAGTTTTCTTCTATTATTTCCTCTAGAATGTTTGCTTCCCCTTCCTCTCTTTCTTCCTCTGGCAGGCCAATTATGCGAATGTTACTTCTTTTGAGATTATACCATATGTCTCTGTTGTTGTTTTCAGTGTCTCTCAATCTCTTTATATGCTTTTTCACCTCTTTCATAATTTTCTCTAACTCATCCTCTGTCTGACTAATTCTGTTTTCTGCTTCTGTTAGTCTGCTTTCCCTTGCCTGAGCTTCTTTCTTCATTACAGCCATTTCACCTTTCAGTTCTATAATTGCCTCAAGATAATCAGTATTTTCCTTGGGGGTCTCAACTGTTGTTTCTCTAATACTGTCATTCCTTTCCTCCAGTGTTGTTTTCATTTCTGTGATAATAAGTTTATTATTGCTTGTATACTTTTCTTATCTATGGTTACTTCTCGCTGATTTTTAGTTTCTTCTGGGCTATTGTCTTCATTCATTGGAGTAGGAGTTTTATTTTTTTTTGATCTACCCATTTTTTTATTTATGTGTTTCTTTTTTATGCTCTGTTGTTCCTCAGCTGTTGTCTTGAGTACAAGCAACACTGTACTAAATACCTTTATGACAATTGCACTCACCAACCTCAGGAATTACAGTAGCAACTGAAGCAAGTATTGAAGCAGTTTAATCACTACCAGTGAGCCAAACAATGTCTCCAGTCCATGAAAAAATTTTAACCAAATCCCAGTGAATAAGAAAGAGAAAAGAAAGAAGGGATAGCAAGAATAGACAGTTATGCAAATATACTATCCACTGCACATTCTAGGGGTAACAAGACGGGAAAGGGAAGTAGAGCAGAGATACACACATAGAGAGTCCACTCTGAGTCAGATTTCTTCCCCAAAATAATTCACAAATTCAGAAAGGCAAAGAAGAAGGAAGGAAGAAGTGTATGACAAGATAAAAAAAGAAAAGAAAAAGAAAAAATAGACAAGTGAGAGAAAAGGGAAAATAGAAGAAAAAGAACTGTAATTAAAGAGCAGTGAAAAGAAAAAAAACCCTCAGGACTAGACAAGGATGGCTGAAATAGTCAGTTATGCAAATCTACTATCCACTGTATATTCTATGGGTGGCTAAAGGAGGAAGGGAAGTTGAGCAGAGACACTCACAGTGAGAGTCCACACTGAGTCTGAATTCTTCCCCAAAATAATTCCCAAATATGTATTAGTGAATTCAAAAAAGCACACTGTTTGGTGGTGTGGGCGCTGGGGCCTGTGGCTTTGGAAGCTGTAGGATTAAGGAAGAAAGGATGACAAGAATGAGAAAAAGAAGAAAAAGAGAGAGAGAAAAGAAAAAGATAAGAAAAATAACAGTCATAAAAGAGCGGTGAAAGGAAAGATTTATTTATTTATTTATTTTTAAGTATTTAATTAGCTATGCGGGGTGAGGTGGGGGGGGGTTGGCTACTTAGAAAGAAAAAAGGCCAGAGGTTTCAGAAGGGTATAGACTTAGAATGAATGATACTCCCTGGTGGGACAGGAATTTGGTAAAGACAGAAGCTCCTAGCAGGCAAGGGAGCCTGCTAGGAGCTCGTCCCCAGGGACTGGTTATGGGGGGTGTGGAGGGGGAGGAGGTGTGCTTTATAATTAAATGGAAAAAAAATTTCCCCCTTTTTTTCTACTCTATTTCTTAACCCAAATCAAGTTATAGTCACCACCTTGGTGTCACCGCTAGGACCCCTTATTGGCTGGCCTACTAAAGGCAGAAAATCCTACCGTTTCTAGACTGTGTGGTCAGAGCTCAAGCCACTAGCAGCTTCTCAGTCTGCCATCTCCTGGGAACTCTATGGTGTCTTTTTAAGGTTTTTCTATTTTCTTGCTGCATTTATTGAGTCACTGCAAACTATTGTACACGTTTGCTTTAATGTATATATTTTCCCCTAACTTATGTATACATGTGTACATATGCTCTATGGTCTTGTCAATATTTCCATTTTATAAATGAATTTAAAAATTATAGTAGCTTCTACTATCTGCTGGGAATATATTTTGAGACCCCCCCCTAGAGAATGTTGAAACTGTGGATAGTAGTAAACCTTATTGTTCTTCCCAATGTATGCACAGCTATGATAAGTTTAGACTCCACATTAAATACAGTAAGACATTGATAGCAATAATAAAATATAATTGTTATAAAATGGAATTACATTATGATCCAGTGATGCCACTCTTAGTTATTTATCTAAAGGACACTGAAACACTAATTCAAAGGGACATATGCATTCCTGTTTACAGCTACAATATTCACAATAGACAAAGAATGGAAACAGCTTAAATACTCATCAACAGATGAGTGGCTAATGGAATAATGGGATACATATTTCATGGAACACTATTCTGTTATCAAGAAATGATACTGTGTCCTTTGGGACAAAAATGGATGGAACTAGAGGCAATTATGCTTTGTAAAATAAGTAAAGAGATGAAATACAACTACAGGATATTTCACTCATATGTGAAATTTAGAGATCTGACACACACAAACTTGGGGAAAAAATAACAGAAGCAAGTAAGCTGTTCCTAATACTTATGAGAACATTAGTGGTTACTTTAGGGAGGTAGGAGGGTGGGGATAAAGAATTTTGGCGGTGGGTGTTGTGTGATATTACAATCTTATAAGCTACTATTAGTCACAAATAAACATTTTAAAAATATGTAAGGGCAAATACCAGATATTTCACTTATAGGTGGAATTCAACAAGACAATAAAGAGAAAACACAAAATGAAACTTGAATTGTGTTTGGTGTATTGCACCAAAGCAAAAGATTCTGCAGAGGGGCCCAAATGTAAGAATAGAGCAGATGAGATTTAGCAGTCTCCATTTAGCTTTCATATAAACAACATGACCCACAGACAGGTTGAGCTCAACTAAAAGCACAGAACTCCCACATCTTCAGACAACTGACTTTTGATAAGGGGTTTCAAAACATCATACATCAATAGGTTCCTGATTATTAAACACATGATTAGAAAATGTATTATCAATTTGAGCCTACTATTAAAATTCAGTCTGATTATCAATTTGAAGTATTAAGTGCTTAGATTGAAGGGACATATACTCAGCCATGGTCTGTGCATTAAAAAGTTTGAGACGTGGGGTCAGGCGCTAGCATGGTGGGTTAAGTGCACTTGGAACAAAGTTCAAGGAATGGCTTAAGGATCCCAAGTCTAGCCCTGGCTCCCCACCTGCAGGGGAGTTGCTTCACCTCCTGTGTCTACAGGTGTATATCTTTCTCTCCCCCTCTCTGTCTTCCTCTCCTCTCAATTTCTCTCTCTGTCCTAATAATGACAACATCAATAACAACAACAATAACTACAACAACAATAAAACAATGAAGGCAACAAAAGGGGGAAAAAGTTTGAGACATTCAATCAATTTTTCCCCTCTCAAATTAATCAAATAGTGCAGGTGGGGACCAGAGACTGGAACCTGTATCCTTGCACACTGTATTATGTGTGCTTAGCTAGGAGCACCACCACCTGGCTCCTTTTAAAAATATGTTTTATTTATTTATTATTGGAAATAAACAGAGAGAAATTGAGAGGGGGGGTTAGGGAGAGAGACAAAGAGACACCTGCAGCAGTGTAGGAAGTTCTTAACAAGAGTATATCTCCGATTCTCATAGGGAGAAATCCTACTCTACCCAAATTACGCATGAGAATTTTAACAATGGGCCTTACCCTCAGTGTAGATCAACAATGGTAGAGAATGTACCATCCTCTGAAGGGAGGTTGGATAACATATTCTATCTACCACCTGAGGAAGATGGGTCCTCAAATTGGTGCAACTTGGAATGCTCCTACTCCTGACCACAGAATACCAGTTTGGACAAACAGGGATGCAGAAGTTACATAGACTCCTATACTGACTATGGGCCCCAGATCTAATCAATGGGGTTTACAGTCAACAATATTTATACACTTTTCCCATATTTGGGAGCTACTCTCTTACATGATCAAGATTTATAGCCCTTTTTTCCAGCCATGACATCAACTCTCCAGACAATAACTTGGGTCCACCTGCATATCAGAGAGCAGGCTCATGCAAAATCTAGTAAGGTCGAGGGCCCTTTGGAATACACCTAAAATAGACCTACTAGCTATTTCCAAAATGGAGACCCCAAATCTTCATCTGCAATATTCCAGCCTTTAGGTTCATGATTCATCAACAATTTGTTTGGCTTTATATGTTAGCTCTTTTTTCAGCCACCAGGTTCCAGATGCTACCATCATGCAAACTGGACTTCCCTGGGCAGAGCATATGACCCCAGTAATGTGTCCTGAAGCCCCATTTCCCCAGAGCTCTACCCCACTAGGGAAAGAGAGAGACAGGATGGGAGTATGGATTGACATTGGCCCATGATCAGTGGGAAAGCAGTTACAGAAGCCAGACCTTCCACTTTCTGCATCTTAATGACCCTGGATCCATACTCCCAGAGTGATAAAGAATAGGAAAGCTTTTAAGGGAGGGGATGGGATAAGGAGTTCTGATGGTGGGATTTGTGTGGAATTGCACCCCTCTTTTCCTATGGTCTTGTTAGTGTTTCATTTTATAAATAAAAATTTAAAAATTCCACACAAGGCTCCAAAATTTTTTTTCAGAAAAAAATATTGATCTAGTGAACTCAAATCTGAAATTTTATTTTTTAGCTCCACATTTTTGCTTAGAGTGAACAGTTTTCTCCCACTAAATAGAAATATGTACAAAATTATTAAGTCAAATCTTATTATTTATGTATATGTCTGTATAATTGGATTATTTCTTTCTTGAGCATAGCCCTCCTCACTCAAGTGTAAGTAGAAGCAACATAGAAGACAAACATACTCATGTTGCTTAAATGATGTTATTCTTGAGATAATGTTGAGAGGGACAAAATCACTGACCTGGGTTCAAGTTCCTGTTCCCCACTTCCAAGCACAAGTTTCTCTCTCCCTTTCCTATCAATAGTTGTCTCTTTAGCAAATAAAATTAACAAATAAGTAAATATCACTTATATTACTATGCACAAAGACCCAGGTTCAGACCCCTTGTCCCCACCTGCAAGGGGAAAAGTTTCACATTTGGTAAAGCAGTACTACGGGTGTCTCTCTCTATAGCTCCTTCCTTCCTTCTCATTTTCTCTCTGTCTGTAATAAATTAATTACAAATACATAAAGAAATAAAGAAAATGTTTTTAAAAATAGAGCCAAACTCAGAATATTGCTAACATGCTTAACTGCTTTCAACAGCTTCTTAGCAGTAAAATGAAAGCTATGGTTTCCATTTCATTTGGGTATTTTTTCTTGGGAGAAGAAGGGGGCGCACAGTAGCATTATGAAATCACTTTTATTCTTTGCCCCACTATTTTATGTTCTTTCCTAATCCTCCCACCTCTCTACTTGTCCTCCATCATATTAGCCGGTCTAGGTAATAAATTACCTCCCTGTGAATCATCAACTTTATTGCTCAGGTCCTGATCCCTGTCGTGCTTCCACTGATCATGGCATTGCCTCCTGTGTCCCAGGCAAGCCTGTAAAGCTGGTCTGACAAGTGTCTCAGCAAAGGTTGTTTTAATTTAGAACAATTTTAATTAAGACTACGAGTAGAGGAGCCCCATAGGCCTGCCTGGAAACTTACTAATGTGCAATGCAATTAATGGAATACCATGGGAATCAGAAGCAAGCAAGTGGACAAATTTGTCTATTAGGAATTAAGCCATGCCACATAGCTTGTTGGATAGACACTGCCCAACAAAAGTGAGTGAGAATATTAGTTACGAAGAGTTGCTACTTAGCCTGAAAACTCTTAAAAGTGGAGGAAATTGAGAGTGATTTCAAAAAGACATGATTAGGGAATAAGTTACAACTTTTAAGAAGTATTAAAATCATATTAAATAAGTATACGGTATGTTAATGAGAGTAGAAACTTGATATTAAATATATTTTGGGGTAGGGAGTTCTTTATTGTAAATATTTTATGTGTTCATTTATTTATTTATTTATTATGGATATAGACAGAGAGAAAATGAGAGAGGAGGAGGAGACAGAGAGGGAGAGACACCTGCAGCACTGTTTCGCCACTTGTGAAGCTTTCCCTCTGCAGGTGGGGACTAGTGGCTTAAACCTATACCATTGTGCAATGTAATATGTGCTTTTAGCTAGGTGCACCACCAGCTGGCCCCTTTTTAAAAATTTATTTATTTATTATTGGATAGAGACAGAGATAAATTGAGAAGGGAGGATGTTGGATAGTATGCCAGCTCCCCCCAGCTTAAACACCAGTATGTCTGTATGAGATTAGTTTGATCCCACTCAAAGCTGCGGTCTATTTACATAAATCACTTTTACATTTACATAAAGCACCACCTTCCCTCCAGGGCATTGGTGGTTCAGTGGTAGAATTCTCACCTGCTCCGCCACCTCTCCTTGTCACACCCTGATCTTCCACCAGTCCCGTCAGTGAAGCTCAGTCCAACAGGAGGAGGAGGTAAAGAGGGAGAGAGACACCTGCAGCACTGCTTCAGCATTTGTGAAGCTTTCCCCTTGCAGGTGAGGACCAGAGGCTTAAACCTCTATCCTTGTGCACTGTATTATGTGTGCTTAGCTAGGTGCACCACCACCCGACCCCTTTTAAACATATATTTTATTTATTTATTATTAGATAAAGACAGAAGTTGAGAGGGGAGGGGGAGGTAGGGAGAGAGACAAATAAACACCTGCAGCAGTGTAGGAAGTTCTTAATAGAGTATATCTCTGATTCTCACAGGGAGAAATCCTACACTCTACCCAAGTTATGCATGAGAGAAAACATTGATCTCTAATATATGTTGTGGAGGTGGAAGAATCTATTCTCCAATCTTCACATGATGTACTTTCTTATGCAAATTTGGCACTTTTGTCTTAGTCAGGCATGAACTAGATTCAAATAATATTAAATTATTGTCTACCTACTTGACTAGCACAGGCTTAGATGATTGCTTCCTTATGTATATTGGTATAGATATTTGCAACTGCCCAAAAATGGAAGGTATGAAACAAAGTATTTGTTCCACAAATAAAATATTAAAATACATTAACTAAATTATCTGAATCAATTTGCATTTGTTTATTTTTCAAACTGGTGCCCCATGAATCTGTTACTCCTTATCTGCCCCCATTTCTGTCATCATTCTCCTTTTCACTACAATTCATTTCCTTGAAGCATTGAATTTATATAAGCTGCTTTCAGTATTTCTACAAAATCAGATGTAACATTTCCAGTCCACCTTTTGTAGTTGTTTGACCTTGCTGCATTTCTGAACATAAAAGTCTTATTCTCAGTAGAACTGCTGGCAGTATGAGAAACTATCAGTCAATTTTACAGATGCTACAAACACTTCAATTCACTACAAATTTAAGACTATCATAGTAAATCTCACATTATGGGTTCTATTTTCAAATAATTGACTTAGAAGCCAGTATTATTTAGGCCCTTCTCTTGAAGCAGTTGAAATCATGGGTGACTAGAAGCCAGAATATCAATCTGGGACATTAGTGACATCATAACAAGGGTCATAGCCTGAATTTTCAGGATACATCTGAGGAAGTATAAAATATCATTCAACATAGGACTCAAATATATTTAGGTGAGATATGAACATAGTAGGGGAAGGATTATTCTAGAAATCAGTGATATTCAACCCTTCTGTTCATGCCAGAAAAAATATATTCAACACTTAACTGTCCAGCTCAAATCACAGACTTTTATAAATATATGAATTATTGATTGATTGATACAGTATTGATTTTACCAGTTTATTTTTAAAATAAAAAAACAAGTGTGGATAGTTTTCCATTAAGTCTTGTATAAAAGCAAGCATCATCCTAGTCCTACAATACCTAAGGGTGCAGTTATTTGCTTTTCCCAACTTAAAAATCAAATTAAAAGTGATTTTTCTTATGTCTCCATATATAATCTGTACAAAAGATAATTTGCATATTTATGTGACACAGGGCATATTAAAGAGGCTTAAATCACCGATGTATTACCCTGCAGTTATTAGCAAAGATCTAGAAATGCAGCATGCCTTTGGGATCACACACAAACCTACAGCTAAACATCTCCTTGTGCATTTGCCAGGAAAAATATTTCCTGCTACAGCGTCTGCTGCTATCAGACTATTATATCAAAATACTTCTATGTCATTCCTCTTCATTGAAAGTTTTATCCATTTTCATACCTCTATTTTATTTTCTCTAGTTGAAAGAACTTTCATATCACTTCTAATCTTTTTAAACTACTAAGTGCATTTATTATTGTAATGCACAGTTGATATGATTTGTCCTCTAAATAACATTCTCAGCTATCAACTCCTTCCTATCCTATTAACAGAATTAATACACTACACACCAAGACTTTTTTCACTGTGGGGGGGAGAGGAATATAATTTTCTATTTTATCAATTGTTCTATTATTATGCTACTCTTATTTATGTTTATCTTTCTTACATCAATGAGAACATAAATTGGCCAATTTCCTTCTTAAATCTAATTTGAAATTAGGCCATGTATAACATGTAGAGTATATACTGATGATGTCTAGCATATAACCTGAACTGAAAGATTAAAAAAATTAGACTTTTAGCAACTGGTGGTACAGCTATATACAAATAATATTAAAGGCCATAAATTATGATGATGCTGTGTACTATACAGCAAATCCTAACAAAGGGATTTTTCAAAGTTAACCCAATTGCCAAATAATGTGATTATAACAATAACTATCTATTGCCTTCTTAAACCCTCAGACAGCAGGAACCTCCCACTTCCTGGAACCTCTAGAGTGGGGCTCACTTTCCTGCATGCTTCTCACAATTTCTACCAAAAGATATCACATCTGCTGATCCCAACCTAATCAACACAATGAGAACCACCTCGGTATGCTTCACTTCAAAATGTGTCCAGAGACATCAGGCATGGGATGTCAACCCTTCAGCCTCATTACTCGGGTGAGACCTTTCCTTTCATAGGATTCTCTAATACCATTCCAGGTGCTTCACTTCCTAACAAAGTCCCAACACCTAGATATAGACCAGGTCCCATGAGATAGGGCATATGTTCACATGTATCCATAAATTAGGGCAAAATATATAACTGAAAGCAAAAATACACAATAGTATGCTGTGATTCACTATGAACTTAATAATTAAATAGTGTCTACTTAGACTTAGATACCTTCTCACCTATTTCCTATTATACTTCCCTCACTCCCAAGCTATTCTTATCAAAGCAAGGACTGCAAAAGTTGAATAAGGGCAAGAGACTGGCATACTTTAACAATGACTCTTTAGTCACCTTCCAGCCACCCCATCACCTGGGGCCCTAGTCAGGGAGTCCTGAGATTCCCAAACAGACATAATGGGCCTAGACCTTGAATAAATCCCTTTCTACATTGTTAATAGTCATTTCAATCAGGAAAAACAAAACAGATCCCATTGTTGGCCCCCATAGGTCCTTGCTCTCAACGTGGATCAACAACGGTAGAGAATGTTCCATCCTCTGAAGGGAAGCTGGACAACACACTCTATGTAAACCTGAGGAAAATGGGTCCTGATATTGGGGCACCTTGGAACGTTCCTATGTCCCTACTCATGACCATAGAAGGTGAACTCAGATTTACAGGGATAAAGAGTTCACATAGGCTCCTAAGCTGAATATGGACCCCAGACCAAATCAAATAGATGGGGTTTACAGTTAACGATGTTTAGGCACTTTCACCATATTTGAAGCTACTCTCTTCCCTGATCCAGCTTTCTTTTCCTTTTTCCAGCCATGATGTCATCTCCCCAGACAATAACTAAGATCCACCTGCATATCAGTTTTCAGGCTCAGGAAAAAAAAAAACTGGTATAGCCACAGGCCCTTTGGAATATAACTAAAATATGCCTACTAGCTATCTACAAAATGGAGACCATACCCCAACTCTTCATCTGCACTACTCCAGCCTTTAGGTTCATGATTGTTCAACAGCTTGTTTGGCTTTATATGTTAACTCTCTTTTCAGCCACCCACCAGGTTGCAGATGCTATCATGATGCCAATCAGACCTCCCTGAACAGACAACACCATCAATTTGTCCTGGAGCTCTGATTCCCAGAACCCTAGCCAACTAAGGAAAGAGAGAGACAGGCTGGGAGTATGGATTGACCTGTCAATGCCCATGTTCAGCGGGGAAGCAATTATAGAAGCCAGACCTTCCACCTTCGGCATCCCACAATGACCTCAGGTCCATACTCCCAGAGGGTTAAAGAATAGAAAAGCTATCAAGGGAGGGGATAGGATACGGAGTTTTGGTGGTGGGAATTGTGTGGATTTGTAACCCTCTTATCCTATGCTTTTGTCAGTGTTTCTTTTTTGTAAATAAAATAAATAAAAAAGGAAAAAATTCTGTCCTAATTGAAACACAACACTATCTAACTCAACATGAGCAATAAGAGTGATGAAAGTATTTTCCTTCTTCAAATGCCCCATAATCTGCCCCATCTTTCAGATGAGAGTGTTACTTCAAGTAATATTAGCTATTATTTCCCAGTCTTCTTTTATTGAAAGTTTAATTCAATATCTAGGGACAGTGTTTTCATTGTCTTGAGCCAGTCTTTCTTAGAAGAAACTGAGAAGCAAATTATGTCTTTCATTTCAAAAATAGAAAAATACAATTAGACCTGAAACTAAGAATAATATTTAGTTTTGCTTAATAGTATCTCATTACTGAGTTTGTAATGACTAAATTATAAATAAACTTGACATAGTCATATATCACTTTTTTGCTCCATATTGCTCTAATTTTTTAACAGCCAGTTGCTTATCTTAATGATAATTAACATTCTAAAATACATTTAAGAGGACATTATAGTAGTAACAAATCAGTGAAAGCAAAGAAATTAAGAACTGAAGCTAATATTTCATTCTTTAACTACATTAGCTAAAGCTTAAATTGAGGAGACATTAGAGTTGGAAATGTCCCATTAGGTCAGAAAGTATTTTTCTCTGAACAGAAAAAGAAATAAATGGTGGAATACCATCTGTTTTCTTGAGAAATATATAAATTAACTCTTTAAGATAATTTCAAAATGTAGTGGTTCACTGCATACTCTGGGTTTCAAATTTAGTCATGTAGGCTGAAAAATACACACATAATTTAAACATGTTAATAGATGAAAATATTTTCAGTTGTATCACGTTTCTAAGGTCTGGTCCTAAGAAAAATATAAAATCAATCAGGTCATTCATTCTTATTTTTACCGTCTCTCTCCTTTCCTTTCTACTGACATGTGGCCTAGGCTCCCTAATTGCCTTATTAGTTTATATGAACAATTATTTGCCCATTTTAACCAACTACAAGCTTTAGTTTATTTTGATGCATTCAAAATGATTTCATCTCCACAACTATCAGTTTAATGAATTTGTTAGAGGATAAATATGATTTTTTTGTGTGTATATAAGAAAGATCATTGCATATCAACTTGTTGAGTGGTATTCTTGAGTTAACTGTGTGAATGAATTCTTGTGCAGAGAATATGCAAATTTAGAAAATTGGGTAATTTTAAAAGCCTCATTGTTTACTCAGCCTATCTGCAAGGACAGTATGAGGCCTGGACCAACAATCTGTTTCTGGCTAATTAAAACTGACAATAGTTATTTGCATCCTCAAAGTTCAAGGCATGTTAATTATAACTTAAATAGTCTACTTTTGTGCATGAAGACTTTATATTTGTATAGTAGAAAAATTCTGTAAAGAAAAAAAATTATTGAATAGAACACTGATGAATTTCAGAATTTAAGGAGCATGTTCACAAGAATCATATTAATTGTAATATGTCATAAGATTTTTTTTAAACAAAAATGTACAGTATGTTAAGTGCACTGAGTTGGGAAATACTGTGTACAATAGAAGAAAAATTGCTTAGCATCTTGTTTAAGAAGAAAATACATTCCATTGAACAGATATTTATATGAAATATATCCTAATTATAATGTCTGAGTAATGTCAGGACATTTTACTGGTTATTATTAAAATTTCAAATTGTTAGTATTTAAAAAATAGCAAAACTCTAATGCTACTATTGATAGACAACAAAAGCAAAATGGAAAGGGAACTAGTTGCTGAAAAATGCACCATTTACATACGTTTTCAATGGACTGCTCACTGCCTGTAAATAGTACAGACTAACTATAAATAAATAAACTCTTTGAGGCCGCTGTTATACTACATAGTGGCATAAATAATGAACTCACCCTACAGGGCACTTAAAGCAATACCTTATGTTACAAGAATAAAAATTCATATGGTAAGCACAGATGTTTCAGATGAAGGACTATTTTGTTGGTTGTTGGCATGTTTGGCAAGGACCATTCTTTGTACAAGCATGAGCTGAGGTCTACACATAAGATAACAACAGAACAAGTAATATACCTCCAGTTTATGTTATAGTTTTGGACAATCCCATAGGAAATATCAGTTACTTGGGTAAATTTCTGTATTCCATATATCTAGCATGTCTACTCCACTGCTATTACCATGTTTGCATGAGCATATTTTCAGTGTGTGCTCTCTGAAGTATGACCAGTATTCTGCAGTTCAAATGATGGAATTTCCTTCAAGATCCCCAAAGATTAGGGGGTCGGGTGGTGGCGCAGCGGGTTAAGCGAACATGGTGCAGGGAGGTCGCTTCACAAGTCGTGAAGCAGGTCTGCAGGTTTCTATCTTTCTCTCCCCCTCTCTATCTTCCTCTCCTCTCTCCATTTCTCTATCCTATTCAACAACAGTGACATCAATAACAACAACAATAATAACCACAACAACAAGGACAACAAAGGGGGGAAATATGGCTTCCAGGAGCAGTGGATTCATGGTGCAGGCACCGAGCCCCAGCAATAAGCCTGGAGGTATATTAAAAAAAAGATTCACAAAGATTATGATTAGCTTGATGGATAGGAATGATCTCAAATGTATTCAGGGGATTCTATTGGTAGCTTTCTGGTTTTATCCTTTCATGATTTCTATACCTACAATGGAAGATTCTGTGACAGACGGCAGAATTATGATTACTTAGAAAGCAAGAAAAAATAGGAACTATTAGATCATTCAGGACTAGAGGAGATTTATTTATTTATTTGTTATCATTGTGGAGTAGAAAATGATTACTTGGATTTGAAGAAACAGCTCACTTAGTGTGCTACTTTGCCTTGTGTATGATCTAAGTTCCAGCCCAGCCCCCAACTCCCACTGCCTTGAAAAAAGCTTTGTTGCTGTGGTTTCTCTCTCTCTTTATCAGTAAGTAAATCCTCATTTGGAAAATATTTTTCTTTTTTTTAATTTTAGAAAAGTTTTGAAAGGAAATAAACATTTGAAAAATTTAAATTATAAAGATTTACTTTGGGGGTAGATAGCATAATGGTTATGCAAAGAAACTCTCGTGCATGAGGTTTCAAAGTTCTAGGATCAATTCCCTACACCATCATAAACTAGACAAAATTTACTTTGTCCTAGGGCTCTGACAATTGAAGTGATAAACAATTTAACCCTGTTTATTGGTTTGGTAAGCTTCCAGATAACCTGTCCTAATTATATTGAAATTGCAGCTATAGTGTCTATCTGGAAGCAGCAGAAGACCTGCTTTTCAAACATCCTTTCTTCATGGAGTCAACTTCAAATACCCTGTAAATATTCAAAATTGCAGTCTACATTCAGAATAATACTATGACAACATCTATAGCAAAGATAAAGATATTTTCTGATTTATGTTTATTTGAATTTTGCCTTTATTTATTTCATAGAGACATCCAGAAACTGAGAGGGAAGGGGGTGATAGGAAGAGAGACAGAGAGACACCTGCAACACTGCTTTACCACTTGCAAAACTTTCCTCCTGCAGGTGGGGACTAGGGGCTTGAACCTGGGTCCTTGCACTTTGTAACATGCTTGCTCCCCTTCCTCTCAATTTCTGTCTATGTTTATCCAATAAATAAATGAAGATAATAAAAATTAAAAATAAATAAAATCACACACACACATATATATATAGTTTGGGAGGCTTGGAGGTGTACTCAGTTAAGCACATACATTATCATGTTCAAGGACCTGGGTTTGAGCCCCATTCTCTACCTCCAAGGGGGAAGCTTCATGAGAGCTAAAGCAGGTCTGCAGGTGTCTCTCTCTTTCCCTCTCTATTTTCCCTTTCTCAAGTTCTTTTGTTATGTCAATAAAAAAAAAAGAAGGGGGAAAAAGGGGGAAATGGCTTCTGGGAGTGGTGGATTTATCATGCAGGCACTGATCCCCAGTGATACCTCTAGCGGCAATGTAAACAAACAAGCAAATAATAAATAAATAAATTGTGTTTTATGCATATTTATTTATTTATTTATTTTAAAAAGGAGACATTAACAAAACCATAGGATAGGAGGGGTACAACTCCACACAATTCCCACCACCAGATCTCTATATCCCATCCCCTCTCCTGATAGCTTTCCTATTCTTTATCCCTCTGGGAGTATGAACCCAAGGTCATTGTGGGTTGCAGAAGGTGGAAGGTATGGCTTCTGTAATTGCTTCCCCACTGAACATGGACATTGACTGGTTGGTCCATACTCTCAGTCTATGCAGATATATTTAAAACATATCTCGAAGTATTTCATACTGGTATATATAAACTATGTAGTATATAAAAGCTGTTTACCATTATAAAACAATGCTAAAAGTACATAACCAGCCATTCCATGGACATTTTACATAATACTTTGGTCCTTACTGAGACATATTATCAATGAAAATACATTTTTGATAAAAGAAGACATAGATGAGATCTTCTTTAGAATATTGGGTCTTAATACTTAGTATTGTGTATAAAACAAGGAACACTGTTACTAAGATCATCTGCTGCTAATGGGAGTAATGAACACTACAAATATGATCTATTTTTTATGTCAAAACAAAGAGAACAACATGATATCAGAGATGTCAAAACAGCTAGACATTATTTATTCTTATTCTCATCACATCTTTGGCTTGTGATAATTGAGTTTTTGAAATTGGGGAACTGAATACACTTAGTCTATGGAATTCTTCTGCCTTGAAACATTGTTAATGTACATGAAGAATGAAGTGGCTGGAGGGCGGGGTTGGAAGACAGGGGCAAACATAGAAAGGTGTTCATGAATCCCATTAAGATTGAGTGACGTTCACCTGCTAGCACGGTATCATTACCGTCTCCACTTACATTTCCATGTAACTCTAGGCAGAGGCCTAAATATGAATCTTTTTCTGAGATCATACTTGGCATTGACTTACTATATTCTGGGAAGTACACTACTCTACTCTGTAATCTACACAAAAATCAATTTTCATTAACAAGAACCTTGGTGGGCAATTGGGAGTGAGAAATTGCTCTGTGGAATGATTTTTCACTTATTTATTTTCAAGACAGAACAAGAAGGAAGAAACATCAGTAGCATGACTAAAAGGATAAGCACTAGAAAAAAATGTCTTACTGATTTTTGTCTCTTCCCCCCCAAAAAATAAGAAAGAAAGCAATATGGGAACACTGAAGCAGTCCTTAGGTAGAATATTCAAGCAATATGCATCACCAAGGATTCAGCTCAGGAACTCATACTTGAAATTCCAACATTTTATCCACTGTGCTATCTCCTGGGTCATCTGTATGACCTTCTTAACACCCGTAGACAACCAGAATTCCTTCTGGGCTAGACACTGTGTAAAGAATGAGTTTGGACATTCCAACTTGTGCTATTCCTCATAAAGATTTACCAAATTGTCAATAAATATGAGTGTTGTTATTCTTCTTCTACCAATTTTCTTTCTTTTTTAATGTTTTTATTATTTACTTAAAAAAGGAGACATTAACAAAACCATAGGATAAGAGGGGTACTACTCTACACAATACCCACCACCAGATATCTATATCTCATCCCTTCCACTGATAGCTTTCCTATTCTTTATCCCTCTGGGAGTATGAATCCAAGGTCATTGTGGGATGCAGGAGGTGGAAGGTTTGGCTTCTGTAATTGCTTCCCCACTGAACATGGGCATTGACTGGTCAATCCATACTCCCAGTCTGCTTCTCTCCTTCCCTAGTAGGGTGAGTGTCTGGTAAAGCAGAGTTCCAGGAAACATTGGTGGTGTTGTCTGTTCAGGGAAGTCTGATTGGCATCTGGAACCTGCTGGCTGAAAAGAGAGTTAACATACAAAGCCAAACAAATTGTTGAACAATCATGGACCTAAAGGCTGGAATAGTGCGGATGAAGTGTTCAGAGGTCCTCCATTTTGTAGATAGCTAGTAGGCTTATTTTAGTTATATTTCAAAGGGCCTGTAGCTATACTAGTTATTTTTCTTCTTTCTCTAAGCCTGAAATCTGATATGCAGATGGATTCAAGTTATTGTTGTGGGAGGTGATATCATGGCTGAAAAAGGGTTAGCAAGCTGGATTAGGGAAGATAGCTCCCAGGTATGGGAACGGTGTACAAATGTTGTTGATTATAGACCCCATCAATTTGATTTGGTCTGGGGCCCATATTTAGCTTATGAGCCTATATGATCTCTGCATCCCTGTAGATCTGAGCTCAGATTCTGTGGTCATGAGTAGGAACATTCCAAGCTGCCCCAATACCTACCCATCTTCCTCAGGTGTAGCATAGAGTATGTTGTCCAGCCTCCCTTCAGAGGAAGGGACATTCTTTACCATTGTCGATCCAAGTTGAGGACAAGGTCCTATGGGGGGACCACAAAGGCGTATTTTTTGTTGTTCCTGATAGAGATGACCTGTAACAATGGAGAGAGGGATTTATCTGAGATCTAGGCCCATCATGTTTGGGAATCTCAGGACTCCCAGAATAGGTCCCCAGCTGATGCAGTGGCCTGATAGTGACTAAAGAGTCATCATTAAAGTATGCCAGTCTCTTGCCGTTTTTCAGCTTTTGCAGTCCTTGCTTTGCTAAGGTTAGCTTTGGAGTGAGTGAGAGAACTGTAATAGGAAGTAGGTGAGGAAGGTATCTAAGTCTAATCAGATACTATTTCATTAGGAACTTTATACAGACTCACTGCAGAATATTGTATACTTTTGCTCTCAGGTATATCTTTTGTCCTAATTTTTTTTCAGTGCATTTTTTTTTATTTAAGAAAGGATTAATGAACAAAAACATAAGGTAGGAGGGGTACAACTCCACACAATTCCCACCACCCAATCTCCATAACCCACCCCCTCCCATGATAGCTTTCTCATTCTCTAGCCCTCTGGGAGCATGGACCCAGGGTCATTGTGGGTTGCAGAAGGTAGAAGGTCTGGCTTCTGTAATTGCTTTCCCGCTGAACATGGGCGTTGACTGGTCGGTCCATACTCCCAGTCTGTCTCTCTCTGTCCCTAGTAAGGTGTGTCTCTGGGGAAGCTGAGCTCCAGGACACATTGGTGGGACACATTCGATCCAGGGAAGCCTGGCCAGCATCCTGGTGGCATCTGGAACCTGGTGATTGAAAAGAGAGTTAACATATGAAGCCAAACAATTTGTTGAGCAATCATGGATCTCAAGCTTGGAATAGTGGAGAGGAAGTGTTAGGGAGGTACTCACTGCAAACTCTAGTGTAATCCTGCTTTCAGGTATATATTTTGCAGTAGTTTATGGATACGTGTGCACATAAGCTCTCTCTCACAGAAACTGGTGTATATCTAGGTTATGGGACTTTGTTAGAAAGTGAACTACCTGAGATAAAACTAGAGTGTACTATAAAAGGAAAGGTCTCACCCGAGTAATGAAGCTGAAGGGTTGTCATTCCACACGTGAAGTCTCTGGACACAGTCTGAGGTGAAGCATGTTGAGGTGGCAATCGTTGCGTTGGTTAGGTTGTGATCGGCAGATGCAATATTATTTGGTTTGGATTGGGAGACACATCTGGGAAAGTGGGCCCTATCCAAGGGTTCCAGGACTGGGGGAAGTAGGGGCTCTATAGTGGAGATGTGAGGTTCCTGCTGTCTTAGGGTTCAAAAAGACAATCGATAGTTAATGTTATCATCACATTATTTGTTAATTGGGTTAACTTTGAAAAGTCCTTTTGTTATGGTTTGCTGTACAGTATCCAGTATCTTGTATATAGCTGTGCTATTGGATGCTTCTAATCTACTTGGTCTACGCTTTTGAGAGAGTTCGCATATCAAATACACAGCCTATATATTAAAAAGATTCAGTTTGTGTTTTGAGAAACTTTGACCTAATTTATGGATTCATGTGAACATATGCTCTCTCTCACAGGACCTGGTCTATATCTAGGTTTTGGGATTTTTTTAGGAAGTGAACTTCCATAAATGGAATTAGAGAATACTATGAAAGGAAAGGTCTCACTCGAGTAATGAAGATCATGTGTTGTCATTCCACACCTGAAGTCTCTGGACACAGTGTGAAGTGAAGCATGCTGAGGTGGTAATTGTTGCGTTGATTAGGTTGGGATCGGCAGATGGTATATTATTTGGTATGAACTGAGAGAAGCACGCAGGAAAGTGAGCCCCCCTCTAGAGGTTCCAGGTCTGGGGACATATAGGCTCTATAGTGGAAGCTGAAGGTTCCTGCTGACTTAGGGTTTAAGAAGACAATAGATAGTTATTGCTATAATCACATTATTTGGCAATTGGGTCAACTTTGAAACAATACCTCTGTTAGGATTTGCTGTATCATACACAACATCACCATAATTTATGTTCGTTGACATTATTTGTGTATAGCTGTGCCACCAGTTGCTTCTGTTCTCCCTGGTCTAAGCATTTAAGAGAGTCAACATATCAAAAACTCAGCCTATGGTCTGTGCATTAAAAAGCCTTAGACATTCAGTCAATTTTTCTCCTCTCATATTAATTAGTGATTTATATGACTACAAATTAATAGGAGTGTACATAAACACGATTCCCATCACCAAAAGACTGTGTCCCATCCTACCCTCCACACCTGCCCCATGAAGCTGAACATTCCCTTCACACTCAACTCAGGGTTTTTACTTTGGTACCCTACTCCCAATTCAGTCAAATCCTGCTTTGAGCTTTCCTCTTTGTTCTCTCTCAACTTCTGTTTATGAGTGGGATCATCCCATATGGGTCATTATCTTTCAGACATAGCTCACTTAACATAATTCCTTCTAGCTCCATCCAAAATGGGTCAGAGAAAGTGGGTTTATTGTTCTTAATAGCTTCATAGTATTCCATTCTGGATATATACCACAGTTTTCTCAGCCACTCATCTGTTGTTGGGCAACTGGGTTGCTTCCAGATTTTAGCTATTACGAATTGTGCTGCTATGAACACAGGCGTACACATATCTTTTAGGTTGGGTATTATGGAGTCCTTGGAGTATATTCCCAGGATAGGAATTACTGGGTCATGTGGAAGGTCCATGTCTAGCCTTGTGAGAGTTCTCCAGACTGCTCTCCACAGCAGCTGGACCAATTTATATTCCCACCATCAGTGCAGAAGGGTTCCTTTCTCCCCACAGCTTCGCCAGCATTTGTTGCTGCTGTCCTTTTTGATGTATGCCATTCTCACAGGAGTGAGGTGGTATCTCAATGTTGTCTTTACTTGCATTTCTCTGACAATTAGCGACCTGCAGCAGTTTTTATATGTTTGTTAGCCTTTTGGATCTCCTCTGAAGTGAATGTTTTGTTCATATCCTTTGCCCATTTTTGGATGGGTTCATCTGCTTTTTTGTTGCTAAGTTTGCTGAGCTCTTTGTATATTTTGGTGGTTAGTCTCTTGTCTGATGCATGGCATGTAAAGATCTTCTCCCATTATGTGAGGAGTCTCTTTGTCTTTAGTTTCTTTGGCCATGCAGAAGCTTTTCAATTTGATGTAGTCCCATTGATTTGTTTCTGTTTTAGTCTTCCTTGCAACTGGGTTTATATCATCAATGATGTCCTGTAGGTTTAGGTAGTAAACAGGACAGAGTTATAGCACAGAATTTTAGAGTATACATATTAGAGGTAATTAAAACACATTGTGAAGGGACCCAAATCATCTTTTTCTGAAATACTGTGATATATCATACATAAATATATATATTATTATAATTGAAGTTGTTGTGCTAGACATATAATATTATATAATTACATTCATATAAAATATATTGCATATATGAAATACACTCTTTAATGGTATTTCCATGTTAATTTGTTATTCATATTATTCCTTTGATATTATACGTTTTCAATTTATAACTATGTAACATTCAAGTCCTCCCATGATCTTATATTCTGTGAAAGCTTTCTTTATAACGAAATCAAATCTCAAGAAAATTTCAATACTTATAAGTCATAGAAGTTGTTTTTTTGTGTGTATATATATATATATATATATATATAATTTTTATTAATAAAAAGGAAAGACTGACAAAAACCATAGGGTAAGAACAGTACAACACCACATAATTCCCGCCAACAGAACTCCATATTCCATTCCCTCCCCTGATAGCTATCCCTATTCTTTAACCCTCTGGGAGTATAGACCCAGGGTCATTATGGGGTGCAGAAGGTGCAAGGTCTGGCTTCCCCACTGAACATGGACAGTGACAGGGGAATCCACACTCCCAGCTTGTCTCTTTTTCCCTAGTGGGGCAGGGATCTGGGGCTCCAGGACACATTTGGTGGGGTCGTCTGCCCTAGAAAGTCTGTTTGGCATCCGGGTAGCATCTGGAACCTGGTGGCTGTAAATCCTGCCCTCATTCCATTCCTAGTGCTCAAGCCAGCCACTGCATTGCAGAAAGTCAGGAGTTGTAGTCACACTGCCATCTTAGCTCTGCCCAGTCATAGAAGTTTCTTTCTTTATTGTTTATTTTCCCTTTTGTTGCCCTTGTTGTTTTTATTGTTCTTGTAGTTATTATTGTTGTTGATGTTGTCATTGTTGGATAGGACAGAGAGAAATTGAGAGAGATGGGGAAGACAAAGAGAGGGAGTGAAAGAGAGACACCTGCAGACCTGCTTCACTGCCAGTGAAGTGACTCCCCTGCAGGTAGGGAGCCTTGGACTGGAACTTGGATCCTTATCGGTCCTTGTGCTTCATGCCACATGTGCTTAACTCCCTGCTTCGCTACAGTCTGACCCCTCATAGAAGTTTCTAATAGGAAGAGATATAGAGAGCATGTAAACCAATGTTTTGAGTATCCCAGTAAAGTAGCTGAATCTCACAGACCTTCTCAGTTTAATAGGTCCTTAAGGGTACTATCACAGCTCAAGCCTTAATTCCCTATTCCTCAGTCCACTGTATCATGCATGTTGTCTCTCCCACATATTTCTCTCATTTTTTCAAACTGTCAGGTCTCTGTTATACCTTTTTAACCTCCAAGTAAAGTGAATCAATCAACCAAAAAATCATCTTCAAGGAGTAACACTATCCAGTATGAAAATTATTAAAATAATGAGGAGTACTATGACGTTACCTGATTTGCCCTTTCCTGCCCTTTCTCACCAACCATAATTGCTCCAATACTATTTTATTGGCTTAAAATACATTATTTAAGAGGAGTAGCAACATTAATGTTTAAAAATATTATTAATTATTTATTTTAAGTAGAGACCGATGAATTAAGGGAGAAGGGGGTGAAAGAGAGGGAAAAAGAGACCTACAGCACTTCTTTCCCACTTATGAAGCTTTTACCCATGCAAGTGGGGTCAGGGGGTTTGAACCTGGGTCCTTGCATACTGTAATATGTATGTTCAACCAGGTATGCCACTGACCAACACTAATATTTTAAATGAAAATATTTCTTCAGATTAAATATGTACATTCATTTTTTATTGATGTATAACACATTGCCACAAACACTGACTTAAAAAGCAATACAAATACATGATTTTAAAATGTCTATAAGCCAAGTCTCTTGTTATAGGTGAAATTGTTTTGCTTCATATCTCACAGGCTGAGGGCTGGTAAACTAGCTCACTTGAATATTCTGCTACTTTGTCATGCATATGACAAAAGAAAGAGGAAAAAAAGAAGAAAGAAAAAGAAAACCTGGGCTAGAATCAAATGTTAGGGTGGCCAGCTTATCTGAAGTTTGAGATTCTCTTTCCCAGTCACATGGTTTTCAGCAGAATTCAGTTCATGGAGTTAGATGACTGAAAATCCCCATTTTCTTGATTGTCAATGGAGGGACATTGCGTCTCCTTGAGATCACAAGCCATTCCTCCTACAGGAATTTCTCCATAACAAGCAGCTTTTTTTCCTTTCAGAACCAGTGGAAAATTTAATCACTTGCTTCAAATCTCTATTCAAGAACATAGTCCCTTTAATAGTCTTGCTTGATTGAGTCAGGGCTCAACTAAAATAATCTCCCTTTTGTGCACATTAAAAAAAAAAATCAACCAGTCTGGGACATTAATTACAACAGTAAAACATAAAGAGGAAAAAAACTTGTGGTCTGGGAAATGGCACAGTGGATAAAGGGTTGGATTCTCAAGCATGGGGTCCTGAGTTCCATCCCCGGCAGCACATGTACCAGATTGATGTCTAATCTGTTGTCTCTCCTACTATCCCTCTCATTAATAAATAAATAAATAAATAAATATTTTTTAAAAACTTGATCTTTGTTATAAACTAATCCCAATAGTAAACAGTAAAATCCTAGCTTTTCAACTTAAATAGAGTAATCGTTACATATATATATATATATATATATATATATATATGACATCATAGTATAATATAATGTAAACTGGAGGCAGGAATCTTGGAGATCAATTCAGAATTTCTGAGAATACTGCTACACACAATAAATATTCACCCAGAATTGAGATAAAGATGAGCATCAGGCTTCTTGTCTCAAGTGGCCTCCCCCAGGGCTCTGTTCTGGCTCCTACGCTATTTAATATTTACATCAATGACCTTCCAGAAACTTCTTCAAGGAAGTTCATCTACGCCGATGACATCTGCTGTGCTACTCAGGCATCCAAGTTTGACATCCTCGAGGAAACACTCATGAAAGACATGTCTCTGATATCTGATTACTGTAAAAAATGGAGACTAATCCCTAGCACTACAAAAACGGTATCATCTGTTTTCCATCTACACCATGCCTCAGCCTCACATGAGCTTAATGTGCAGCTTGACAATACGAGAATCCAGCATGAAGCCCAGCCAGTCTATCTTGGCGTTACTCTCGATCGCACCCTGTCATTTCACGAACATCTGATAAAAACTGCAGCAAAGGTGGGCGCGAGGAATAACATCATTGCAAGACTGGCCAGCTCCTCATGGGGCGCGAGTGGTTCCACACTACGATCATCATCTCTGGCATTATGCTATTCCACTGCAGAATACTGTGCCCCAGTATGGTTCCGTAGCCCCCATGTCCACTTGGTCGATTCCAAATTATATTCCTCCATGAGGATCATTTCTGGAACCATCCATTCCACCCCGGTTCCATGGCTGCCGGTTCTTAGGAACATCACCCCGCCAGATATTCGTCGGGATGCGGCATCATCTAAGTTCATTTCCCACGTCTACGCTCGACCGGACCTGCCAATAAACGCGGATATCTTCGCCCACCCTGTCCAACGCTTGACGTCTCGTCATCCAATCTGGTCTCCTACGCCTACACTGAACTTCTCTATTCCAGACTCTTGAAAACAGAGTTGGCAGTCAGCTGAGGTAAAGAACAAACACCTCATCACAGACCCCTGCAAGTGTCAACCCGGCTTTGACCTAGCACGTTATGATTGGGCCCTCCTCAATCGCTATCGAACAGGCCATGGCTGGTGTGCCGCTATGTTCCATCGCTGGGGAGCCAGAGACAACCCGAACTGCCCCTGCGGCTACAGACAGACTATGACCCACATAGTCAACGACTGCCACCTCTCCAGAATCAAAGGAGGTCTTGAAACTTTACATCATGCTCAACCTGACGCTGTTGACTGGCTACGGAAGAAGGGCAAACACTAGAAGAAGAAGAAGATCAGGCTTCTAAAGGAGAAAGATCAACAGCATATATCTGTTTAGGAAGGATAAATGACCCAATTTTTTTAAAAAAATTATTTATAAAAAGGAAACATTGACAAAACCATAGGATAAGAGGGGTACAACTTCGCACAGTTCCCACCGCAAGAGCTCCATATCCCATCCCCTCCCCTGATAGCTTTCCTATTTTTTTAACCCTCTGTGAGTATGGACACAAGGAATGACCCAAAAATTTAATGATGACACTCAACCAGGGTTAACCCTGTATTAAATAACTTTAAGACCTTTGTGAAACTTCTTTTTAAAAAAATATTTATTTATTCAGGATAAATGTTAAGAGAGAGAGAAAGAACCAGACATTACTCTGGTACATGTGCTGCCGGGGATTGAATTTAGGACCTCATGCCTGAGAGTCCAATGCCTTATCCACTGTGCCATCTCCCGGACCACTGAAACTTCTTTAACTTCTTAGTTTCATTACATCCATTAAAAGAATTACACAGAGATCTACAATGTACTTTTGGCAACTTTATTTTCTTTGACTCCCATAAATCTGAAGGAAAATATGTTTTCATCATTTTAAAAGATTATGCTCAGAGTAATATAATAAATTTAAAGGAGTAGAACTAGCAACTGAAAATATGCCCCAACAGATTGAATGTGTTCCTTGAAATGTGTGAGACCTGGTTTTGACCATTAGCACTTCATCTACCAGAACAGAACTCAGAATATTACATTGATGCAACAAAGCAATCATTTTACAAGAAAACTTATAATTCAAAATGGTGTAAGAACAAATATGTAGTCTATAGAGAGGAGCTATAGCGATCTATTGGGATGATGGCTTTCCTCTAGAAAACAAATGTTAAAACAGGGCTGGCAGTGGCACACCTGATTACACGCACATATTACCATGCACAAGGACCTGGTTAAAGCTTTCACTACCCACCTGCAGGGGGGATGCTTGAGGAGCAGTGAAGCAGGTTTACAGGTGTCTCTGTGTCTTTTTTCCTATCTACTCCCCCCTTCTCAATTTCTCTCTGTCCTATCAAATAAAATAGAAAGGAAGGAAAGAAAAGAGGGTAGGAGGGGAGGGAGGAAGGAAGGAAGACAGGAAGGAAGAAACAAAGAAAGAAAGGAAGATGGCTTCCAGGAGTATGTAGTGCTGGCACTGAACCCCAGCAATAACCCTAGTGATAATAATAAAATAAAATAAAATAAAATAAAATAAAATGTCTCAACAAACTTCATCAGAGCACAGATAGTAATTTTTAAAGTAAAACCAGCACTGTCTGAAAGTTGTTGATTGTTCATGGGCAGTGAAAACAGGAGGAGAGGGGAAAAAAAGACTCAAGTAGAGATAGAACAGTAAATTTCTGGCAGGTGCAATATTTACAATTGCTTCAAATCCATTCAGTGGATTTAAAGGGCCAACAAAGAACAACTCGGGAACTGTGTGGCTCGAGGGAGAGAAAATCTTTACATGACAAACATCAGACAAAGGGCTAGCAACCAAAATACATAAAGAACTCACTAAACTGAGCAATAAAAAGTCAAACAATCCTCTTTAAAAATGGAGGGAGGACAAGAACAGAATCTTAATCTTCTCTAAAGAAGAGATCCAAAGGGCCAACAGATATATAAAAAATATGATCAAAGTTACTGATGATCAGGGAACGCAAATAAAGACAAAAATGAAATACCAGTTTACACCTGTGAAAATGCCATACATTAGAAAATACAGAAACCTTAACTGTTAGAGAGGCTGTAGGGGGAAAAGGACTCTTCTAAACTGTTGGTGGGAATGTAAATTTGCTCACACACACCCCCCCCCAGATTGTAAAAAGACAGTCTGGAGAATCTTCAGAAGGCTATAAATGTATCTTCCCCTAAGACCCAGAATATCCCCCTGAGGATATATTCAAAGAAAGTAAATTCACTTATCTGAAGAGGCCTATGCACACCTGTGTTCATACTAGCTCAAGTTTTGAAGCAACCCAGATGACCAACAACAGATGTGTGGCAAAGAAAGTTGTGTTACATATGCAAAATGTAATACCATGTTATATCATAAATATAGGGGTATCAGGAGAAGAGATAAATAAGGGACCATAAATAATATTAAAATAAATAACTGCATAATTTCCTAATTAAAGACATGATCAAGATAAAGATATTCAGGAAGTACAGACAACTCCATTTTTTTTTATTTAAGAAAGGATAAATTAACAAAACCATAGGGTAGGAGGGGTACAACTCCACACAGTTCCCACCAATCCAATCTCCATATCCCCTCCCCTCCCCTGATAGCTTTCCCATTCTCTATCCCTCTGGGAGCAGAACTCCATTCTTAAACCCAAGTAGACCTACACCAAGACAGGTCATTGTGAAATTATCAAAAGTCAAGCACAAAGGGAAAAAAAAAAGGAAATTTCCAAAGGAAAAGAGACAGTGACTTATAAAGGCAGCACAGCAGATTTGCAGCAGGAACCATGGAGACCAGGAGAGAGTGGTGGAGTGGTATAGTCAAGGTTTTAAAAGGCATGAATTGCCAGCCATGCATACTTTACCCTGCAAGACTATCATTAAAATATAAAGGAATAATAAAAATGGTACCAGATTAAAAAAAGCACTAAAGCAGTTAACCAGAGCCAGACCTGAACTGCAAGTTACTGAAAGGAGTATCACATAGAAAGAAACAAGGAACATACAACTCTCTCCAAGGTTGAGACAGAGAAGTACAAGCCATAGAAATATGAGGCAATTTTAAAGTATGAAAGGAGTGGAAGAAATGGATAAATCCTGTTCAAGTAAAGAATGGTGAGCCAAAAATAGTATTGAAAGACTCTTCTTACATTATGTATGTACAAACTATTGTATTTACTGACTACTTTAAAACATTAATCCCACCCAAAAAGAAAAACAATGTTAAAAAGACTCTTCTTAGATGCATTGATACATAATACATTATTTTATAAATTACATATATAATACTTTTACATATAACACATTTACATCTAGGCAGTTCTCTATGACTTTTTAAATTATGTCATTTTCTCTAGTTTTTTTTCTTATTTCTTTTTTTAAATTTGATCAGGTAGAGAGAAATTAAGAGGGGAGAGCGAAATAGGGATGGAGATAGAATGAAAGATACTTTCACTACTACTTCACCCCTCATGAAATTTCTTCCCTGTAGGTGGGGAACAGAAGTTTGAACTCAGACCCTTATGCATGGTAATATGTCCACTCTACCAGGTGTGCCACAATATGACTGTATATCTCTAATGCTTTTTATTTTGTTCTATTTTATTTTTAGTACAATTTATTTTACTTATATTTTGTTTATTGGATAGAGAAAGAGAGAGATTGAAAAATAAGGGTAAGATAGAGAGAGGGAGAGAAAGAGACACTTGCAGCACTGTGTTAGTCTGGTGAGCTTCCCCCCTTGCAGGTGGGGACTGGGGGCTCAAACTGGGATCCTTTTCTTGTACAAGATAACCTGTGAGCTTAACCATGTGCACTACTGTTGTGCCGCCTTATCTATTTGTTTTGGTCATCCTCCTTATTGCATACCATACTTTGAATTTCTTTATTTTTGTGTTTATTTCTGAAATTGTTTTTCCTTGTTTTGCATTCATGTACAAAATTCTACCAGTACCACTTCTTAGTGACCCCTTTCATTACATTAATAATCAACTTTAGATACCTTCTTTCACTCCCTTTAGCATGCATATTTTTATTCTACTTTATGAGTTAAGATTCATTTTGCTTCTTCTTGTGTTAAGATTCATTTTGCAGTATTGTATATTACATTTAATCCACTTTGCAGAATTCTTTCTCTACTGTATTTTCTGTACATATTGGAAATTGTCTCTATGTTTCCTAGAATATATAGCATCTTGCCTGAGTGTATGTATTCAATCTTTTTATTATTTACATTTGTACAATGCCAGGCTACGTGAGGATGTTTCTTCCCGGGCACATGCTCTCTGGGTTGGAGAGAACTCGACCAGAGCCAACCTGGGTTGCTGCTTACTCAGCGACCTGGGAGAGAAACCAGGAACTCATGGAGGTGTGGGAACGCAATTCTTTATTGATGCGGGTACTCTCCAGAGTCAGGATTGAGCACAGAGGGTTAGGCCACCATGTGGCCTCAAACTGCAATGGCCACCTCTTGCTCTGCACACTAGCCCTTCTCCAGGTCAGGAAACAGGAGAGAAAAGAGCGAAACCCAGAACAGAAATGGGTTTTATGGGATAAAAACCAGAAGTGGCAGGTCAGAAATGGAAATGGCTAGGAAAGGGGGTAGAGAGAGGCAAAAGGCATGCTGAGAAGGTGGAAGCATCCTTAGCAACTGTTGCTATGGTTTTAACTGGTGGGAATTAGCAATATCCTGAGGGGATAATGTGGTGGGGATCTTTCAGGCAAAACAATGATTATGTAAATAGACCATAGTGTCAGCAATGGAGGATGGAGCAGGGGGGCTGCCCAACAGTACAAGATAGTTCTTCTGGTGCAAGCTATTGTAAGAATTGTGTGGGGGGAGAGATGGCAAAGAGTATTTCCCAGTAGAGGATTAGTAGTATCATGTGTGAAGGTCTGGGCTTGAGTCCTGGCACTATACCACACAACATGCAAGGAGCCCTATGGATGGTGGAACAGTACTGTTGTTTTTTACCGTCACTTCCTTTACATCCGCCCATTCTTACTAAATAAAAAAGAAAAGAAATTGTTCTGTGAGACAATTCAGTAGTATCTTGTATGCAAGAAGCCTTGAGTTTCTCTCTAGACTCTGTTTCCTCCTCTTCTTCTTTCTTCTCCTTCTTTCTTCTTCTTCTCCTTCTTTCTTCTCCTTCTTCTTTTCCTTTCTTTATTTCTTTCTTTTTACCAAAGCATTTTTCATCTCTGGAACATGATGTCTGGGATTGAAACAAATCCTAGAGCCTCAATCATGAAAGTCTTGAATAGCCAGTGTGTTACCCCTCACCTTCTGATTCTGCATTTTAAAAGCAAATGTGTGTCACTGGTCATCTCCATCAGGAACGATATACTGAACCCTATTGTAGGCCTCTGCAGGACCTTGCTCTCAGTGTAGGTCAACATTGGTAGGGACTGCCCCATTCTTCGAAGGGAGGTTGGGTAAACATACTCTGCCACTTTTCACTTTCACTTTTCAAAAAGTGAAAATATTTAAATATCCTGCAATGGGGTAGAGCCAAGATGGCAACTTGGAGAGAGCTGCTGACATGAGCTCCAACAAGCATCAGCTTGTGACCTAGGATTCTCTGGATAGAGTAGGATACTGGGCCATTAGCAGGAGGGTGAATAAGGGTCCTAACTGTGACACCAAGAAGGGGTCCTATAGCTCACATTTGGGTTACAAAACAGAGGCCAGGAGGAAAAAGAAAGGAAATCTTTTTATTAATTCTGAAGCTCACCCCTCCCGCCCACCCCAGAATCAGCCCCCAGGGACTGGACAGCCACTCCTAGAAGGCTTCCTGCTAAGATATTTTCTTTACCAAAATTCCTGGCTCATCAGGGGTGTCATTTCAGTCCTTTTACTTTTTGCTTTACTTCTCTCTTTTTTTTTTCTAAGTGGCTGAAGCTCTATTTGAGTGACAAAATATCTGAACAATCAGAGCCTCACTCCTGCCTGGGAAAGACTACCTGGAGATTTGTTTGTTTGTTTTGTTTTGGATATTTCTTACAATTGGCTGTCTTTGCTCAGGATACATGAGCCAATCTGGAGCTCTCCAAGCTGCAGACTGACTGTTAGGGGTTTTTACTCTATTCTATTTTATTATTACTATTATATACATGTGTGTCCCATTTTCCCCCTCATTCTTCAGGTTGACCAAAATTAACTGTTAGTGTTTTTTCCATTGCTAGGTGACTGGATGTCCTAGCCATTATGAGAGGAACTTGTTGCACTCTAACTCTCCCCTCCAATCTCCTTTTGCCCTACTCCTAGCTAGTTCAAAACAAAAACAAAAACCTCTTTCCTTTCACTATCTTTTTTTTCTTGTTCTTGTCTTCTTTTCTTCCTTCCTCCTTCTTTTGCTTTCTGAATTAAATGATCCTCATTTGTGAATTATTTGGGGGAAGAAATATGACTGGGAGTGAACTCTGTGTGTGTGTGTGTGTGTGTGTGTGTGTGTGTGTGTGTGTGTGTGTGTGTGTCTTTTATACTTCTCTTTCTCCTCTTGCTATCCCTAGAATTTATAGTGGACTGTAGATTTGCATAATTTTCTATTCTTGCCTCACCTTTTTTTCTTTATCTTTCTTTTTCTTTTGGATTTTAATGCTACTTTTTCTTGGACTGGAAGTGTTGTTTGGCTAACTTGTATTGGTTAAAGTGCATCAATCTTTGCTTCAATTGCTAATGTTGTAATTTCTGAGGCTGGTGACTGCATTTGTCATAAAGGTATTCAGTATAGTGGGGCTTGAACACAAAACACAACAACTGAAGAACAACAGAACAGAAAAATAAAAAATACATCAATAAAAAGGTTAAATCAAGAGCAAATAAAACTGCTACCACAATGAATCAAGACAGGAGGACAGAAGAAACTCCAAAGAACTCAGAAGTAACCATAGATAAGAAAAGTATGCAAGCAATAGTAAATCTAATCACAGAAATGAAGACAGCTATGGAGGAAAAGTCTATCAGAATTAGGGAAACAACAGATGAGATCCTCAAGGAAAATACAAGCTACCTCGAGGTAATTAGAGAACTGAAAGCTGAATAGTTGAACTAAAAGGTCAATTAGCAGAACAAGCTAATACTATAACAGAACAGAAGAAAGAAGCTGAGGGAAGGGAAAACAGGCTAACACAAGCAGAAACAGAATAAGCCAGACAGAGGATGAGCTAGAGAAAACCAAGGAAGAGGTAAAATATTTCAAAAAGAGATTGAGAGACACTGAAAACAACAACAGAGACCTATGGGATGATCTCAAAAGAAGTAATATTTGTATAATTGGCCTGCCAGAAGAAGAAAGAGAGGAAGAGGAAGTAAACATTCTAGAGGAAACAATAAAAGAAAACTTGACATACCTAAACAACAGAAAAGACATTAAGATTCAAGAGGCCCAGAGAGTCCCAAACAGAATCAGTCCAGACCTGAAGACTCCAAGACACATCACAGTTACAATAAAAAGAAGCAAGGATAAAGAAAGGATCCTAAAGGCTGCAAGAGAAAAACAAAAAGTCACATACAGGGGAAAGCCCATAAGATTATCAGCAGACTTCTCCACTCAAACTCTAAAAGCCAGAAGAGAATGGCAAGATATCTATCAAGCCCTCAATAAAAAAGTGTTTCAACCAAGGATAATATATCCTGCTAGACTTTCATTAAGACTAACTGGAGGGATCAAAACCTTCTCAGACAGACAACAGTCAAAGGAGGCAACCATCACCAAGTCTGCCCTGAAAGAGGTATTAAAAGTCCTCTTATAAACAAGAAAATCACCATAATACTTGCCATATATAAGAGCAAATAAAAATATTTGTTGAATAATGGCACTATAATACATTCAATCCATAATATCAATAAATGTCAATCGCCTAAATTCACCCATTAAAAGGGACAGAGTGGGAGGATGGATCAGAACACACAACCCAACCATATGCTGCTTGGAAGAATACCACCTGACCCAACAAGAAAAACAAAGACTTAAAGTGAAGGGATGGAAAACTATCATACAGGCTAATGGACCACAAAAAAAGGCAAGAACAGCCATTCTCATCTCTGACACAATAGACTTTAAATTAAATAAAGTAATAAAAGATATGCAAGAATATTACATTATGATTAGAGTATCAATCAACCAAGAATATTTAACAGTTATTAACATCTATGCACCCAATGAGGGACCATCTAAATAAATCAAATACCTACTGAAAGAACTACAAAAATACATCAATAGTAATACAATAATAGTGGGAGACTTTAACACTCCACTCTCACACTTAGACAGATCAACAAAGCTGAGAATAAACACAGAAACAAAAGAATTAAATAAAGAGATGGACAGACTAGACCTCCTGGACACTTTCAGAGTTCTTTACCCCCCAAAAGTGGAATACACATTAATTTCAAATCCACAAAGCACATACTCAAGGATAGACCACATGTTAGGCCAAAAAGACAGCATCAAAAATTCAAATCATCCATTGAAAATTCAAATCATCCACTGAAATCATCCCAGGTATCTTCTCAGATGACAGTGGAGTAAAGCTAACATTTAACAACAAGCAGAAAATTACTAAAAGTCACAGAATTTGGAAACTCAACAACGTATTGCTTAAGAACCACTGGGGCAGAGAGACACTCAAGTATGAAATTCAAATGTTCCTGGAAACAAATAAAAATGAAGACACAAGCTATCAAAATATTTGGGACACAACTAAGGCAGAACTGAGAGGGAAATTCATACCCATACAATAACATATTAAAGAACAAGAAAAAGATAAATTAAACGACCCTCCTACATACCTTAAGGACTTAGAGGAAGAGGAACAAAGGAACCCTAAAGCAACCAGAAACACATAAATCATTAAAATTAGAGCAGAAATAAACAACATCAAAAATAAGAGAACCAAACAAAAGATCAATGAAGCCAAATGCTGGGTCTTGAAAATTAAACAAAATTGGCAGACCCCTAGCCAGACTCACTAAAAAAGGGGGGGGGGGAGAACACTCAAATTAATAGAATTATAAACGATAGAGGAGATATCACAACTGACACCACAAAAATCCAGAAAATCATGTGAAACTTCTATGAAGTACTATATGATAACAAGCTAGAGAATCTGGAAGAAACGGAAGAATTCCTAGAAACATATGCCCTTCCAAAACTGAACCAAGAAGAACTACGAAACCTAAATGCATCAATCACAGACAAAGAAATGGAAACAGTTATTAAGAATCTTCCCAACAACAAAAGTCCTGGACCAGATGGCTTCACAAACGAATTCTACAAAACTTTCAGGAAACAGCTAATACCTATACTTCTAAAGCTCTGCCACAAAATTGAAGAAACAGGAACACTTCCTTCCACTTTCTATGAAGCCAACATCACCGTGATACCAAAAGAAGATAGGGACACAACAAAAAAGGAAAACTACAGACCAATATCTCTTATGAACATAGATGCCAAAATATTAAACAAGATCTTGGCCAACCGGATACAGCAACATATCAAAAAGATTGTTCATCACGACCAAGTAGGATTTATCCCAGGAATGCAATGCTGGTTCAACATATGTAAGTCAATTAATGTCATTCACCACATCAATAAAAGCAAAACCAAATATCACATGATTATCTCAATACATGCAGAAAAAGCCTTTGACAAAATTCAACACCCATTCATGCTCAAAACTCTACAAAAAATGGGAATAGATGGGAAATTCCTCAAGATAGTGGAGTCCATATATAGCAAACCTGCAGCCAACATCACACTCTATAAACAGAAGCTGAAGGCATCCCCCCTCAGATCAAGAACTAGGCAGGGCTGGCTGTCCACTGTCACCATTACTCTTCAACATAGTATTGGAAGTTCTTGCCATAGCAATCAGGCAAGAGAGAGAAATAAAACAAAGACAGATTGGAAGGGAGGAAGTCAAGCTCTCACTATTTGCAGATGATATGATAGTATACATAGAAAAACCTAAAGAATCCAGCAGAAAACTACTGGAAGTTATAAGGCAATATAGCAAGGTATCAGCCTACAAAATTAGTGTACAAAAATCAGTGGCATTTCTTTATGCAAACACTAGATCTGAAGAAGAAGACATCCAGAAATTGCTCCCACTCATTGTTGCAGCAAAATCAATAAAATACCTAGGAATAATGCTGACCAAAGAAGTGAAACACTGGTATACTGAAAACTGAGTCACTATTCAAGGAAATAGAAATCCATACCAAGAAATGGAAAGACATCCCATGCTCATGGATTGGAAGAATAAGTATCAAAATGAATATTCTCTGCAGAGCCATATACAAATTTAATGTGATACCCATCAAATTTCCTCCAAGCTTCTGTAAGAGAATAGAAGTATAATCAGTTATCTGGAACCAGAAAACTCCTAAAATTGCCAAATAATCTTGAGGAAAAGAAACAGAAATAGAGGCATTACACTCCCAGATCTCAAACTATATTATAAGGCCGTCATCATCAAAACAACCTGGTACTGGATCAAAAATACAAACACAGACCAACGGAACAGAATTGAAAGCCCAGAACTAAACCCCAACACCTATGGATATATAGCTTTGATAAGGGGGCCCAATGTATTACATGGAGGAAGGAGACTCTTTAATAAGTGGTGTTGGGAAAACTGGGTTGAAACATGCAGAAGAATGATACTGAACCACTTTATCTCACCTGAAACAAAATCAACTCAAAATGGATCAAGGACATTGATGTTACACCAGAAACTGTTAAATACATAGAGGAAAGCATTGGTAGAACACGTTCCCACCTAAACCTCAAGGACATCTTTGATGAAACAAACCCAATTGCAGGGAAGACTAAAGCAAAAACAAATCAATGGAACTGCATCAACTTGAAAAGCTTCTGCACAGCCAAAGAAACTGGTTACAGAACTCTGGTGGTGTGAACTGTGTTCAGTTGTACCTCTCTTATTCTATGGTCTTGTCAATCACTATTAAATCAATAATAATAATAATAAAAATAAATTGCGTGTGTGTGTTAAGGACTGTGGGAAATTCAAAGAGTTGTATGCTTCAGTTTTCAATGACTATCATTGCTACCATTTATGGGCAAACGCTAGAAGAAGAAGAAGAAGCTACCATTTATATATTACCAAATGAACTGCATTTCTCTGAAAGACAACTATGGGATGATTTCACCCAAATACTTTGTGAAAACTACGATGGTTGTCCCAGGGGAGGAGTGAGGTCTGGGGGTTGAGCAGGGTAGGGGTCACAGAACTGTGGTATTGGGTATGTTATGGAACTCTATTCTTGTAATCTTATGATATTATAAAACATTGTTAAATAAATAATAGAAATAAATTTAAACATTTTAATGAAAGAGAAAAATTTAAAAAAATGTAAAGTGAAAAGCAGTTAATTCTCAGATATGTCCATGGTATCATCAAACACAAAGTATGACATTGTTATATTTTTTATTTGTATCCCCTTATTTTTTTATTCCCATCTGGACCACAAGCTACTTGATGCCAGGGTGTAAATCAAATTCTCTTTGGTTTTTATTTATTTTCAAACATATATACTTTTGTCTAGAGACACTGAGAAATCAAAAGGGTAAAGGGAAATAAGGAAAGAGAAAGATCACATGCAACACTGATTCACTGCTTGCAAAGCTTCCCCCCCTACAGGTGGAGACAAGGAGTGTGAACTCAGGTCCTTGAGCATAATATATTTGCTCAACTGGATACACCATGATCCAGGACCTCAAATTTTCTTTTGAATCCTTAACAGTTAGCACCCAAGTGGGACATAATAACACAATAGGCTCCCTGTTGATGTTTGTTAAAAATCAATTATATTCTCTGTAGTGCAACTTGTATTTGTTATAAATGTGACACTTGTTATTTGAGCATGTTCTCTAGCAAAACTTCTGGACTATACTGAGAAACTAATAAGAACTTCCAGCTACCATGCAGAAAAAGGACTTAAGATATAGGAGTTTTTGTATTCAGAAAATTATAAAGACAATCAGGAGAAATGTATGTGTATATATTTATTTTTCATTCAAACTATGATAGATATTAATGAGCTAAAGTTGACTAATATGACATATATGTCCCTGAGAAGATTATACATTTGTGGAAGATAGAGTTACAAATAGGAATCATGTTAAACATCAAGAAAAAGCTAATAGAGTGTGCACTGTAGTAGTAGTAGTGTTAAGGAATATGTGAGTAGCTCTGCTTGGAAGAACATGAACAAATGCTCCCGTCATTCTTATGTCATTATTGACTAGGGAAATGCATTGTCATTTTAAATAAATTAACATATGGTGAGGTTAATGGAAATGTCAAGAAAACATGTTTCTTTACATTTCTGTTTCTAAGACAAAGGAACTACCACTAAAAATTAAACACTGAATATATATAGGAAAGTATTCAATGAATTAGATTAAAAAATACTTAAAATGACTCTGTTTTATTATTATGGTGGAGAATAAAGAAACCTGAGAATGGTAAAGATTCCACATACATATTGACGTATATAATTTTATACATACATATATATCACTCTATCTAAAGGGATGTTAAAGATTTTTATCATCTAAATACTAGTTGCTTCATTATCTCCATGGCAAACAACAAAAATATAAAAGTGTAATCCTTGATAATTGCAATTTTTTTAAAAAACCTGTTACATGGGAAGATCTTAAGTAAAAGAAGGACATGCAAATTGTACAATAAGAGTCAAATAAGATATTTCACTAACTGGGTATACGACGGGAGAAAGATTACATGGAAATAAATGCAAATATTATTCTTTACTAAGTCTAGTAAGGCATTTCTATTTTTATTCCACAAATGTTCTTAGTTTGTAATTGATGATTTTGTGAAATTACTTTCTTCTGAAAGCCAAAAGTAGATGTTCCTTTTCCCCCTTTTTACCTATTCATCAATCTCATCTAATCAGATTACAATCTCCAGGATAATTAGAGATAAGACTTACACTGTAACAAATATTGTTACGATGTGAAAATAAACATCTTTTTCAGTATCATTTATAGAAAGAAAAATCTAAAATTTATATTTGGATACAATGGAATTTGTTTCACTCAGTGAATCCCTAAGTACTAAATTTAAAGCCCTTTTTTGCTTATTTTTTAAATTTATTTATAAAAAGGAAACGTTGACAAAACCATAGGATAAGAGGGGTACAACTCTACACAGTTCTCACCATCAGAGCTCCAGATACCATCACATCGCCTTATAGCTTTCCTATTCTTTATCCTTCTGGGAATATGGACCCAAGATCACTGTGGGATGCAGAAGGTGGAAGGTCTGGCTTCTGTAATTGCTTCCCTGCTGAATATGGGCATTGACAGGTCGATCCATACTCCCAGCCTGCCTCTCTCTTTCCTTAGTAGGGTGGGGCTCTGGGAAAGCAGAGCTCCAGGACATAATGGTGGGGTTGTCTGTCCAGGGAAGTCTGGTCTGGCAATCAGTGATCTGGAGCAATTTTTCATGTGTTTGTTAGCCTTTTGGATATCTTCTGTAGTGAATGTTCTGTTCATATACTCTGCCCATTTTTGGATGGGGTCATCTGCTTTTTTGTTGCTATGTTTGCTGATTTCTTTGTCTATTTTGGTGATTAGTCTCTAGTCTGATGTATGGCATGTGAAGATCTTCTCCCATTATGTGAGGTGTCTCTTTGTTTGTGTGATAGTTTCTTTGGCTGTGCAGAAATTTTTCAGTTTGATGTAATCCCATTGGTTTGTTTCCTTGCAATTGGGTTTATATCATCAAAGATGTCCTTGAGGTTTAGGTGGGAAAGTGTTCCACCAATGTTTTCCCCTAAACATTTGATAGTTTCTGGTCTAACATCCAGGTCCTTGATCCATTTGGAGTTGATTTTTGTTTGTGGTGAGATAAAGTGGTTCACTTTCATTCTTCTGCATGTTTCAACCCAGTTTTCCCAACACCATTTATTGAAGAGAGTTTCATTTCTCCATTTAATACTTTGGGCCTCCTTATCAATGATTAGATGTCCAAAGGTGTGGGGGTCTTCTTTGCTTCTTAAAGGACTTTTATTACATAAATTTACCCAGAAAAGTAATTTTAGTTGAATTAAATTCAAATTCAAGAAAACCTTAGGTGTTTTTACTCTACACCTAAGTTAACATTTAACATTCTACCTGAGATATTTCAAAAATTATCTGCTTCTGTGAAGGAAGGTATGAGTAAATATACCCTTGGCTGACCAATCTATATTGTTATATAATCTTTTTTAAATCAAGGATATTTTGTGCATATTTTTAAGCTTAGTAGTGAGTTTATAATGGGTAACATCTTGTTATAACACAAAGCACTAGCCCATTTAATCAACCACTTTCAGTTGTTCATTTCCTGTGTTCCCACGTTCTTGAAATGTTTTTGAAACTTAACAGTAAAATCATAGAATGTTAGAACTACAGACCAAGGAAACAATCTGAATGTTCTACTGAATCCAAATTATGTCAATTACAATTATAAGAAGGGCTTTAAATTTAGTACTCAGGAATTCATTGGGTGAAACAAACTCCATTATATCCAAATATAAATTTTTGATTTTTTTCTACAAATGATACAGAAAAACATGTTTATGTCTATGTTGTAACAATAGTTGTCATATTAAATGTGTATAAAATATACTCTGGGTGATCAAAAACTGGCTACCAGCAAATCCGTGAACTCAGTGTCTAACATGGTAATTCAGACATGGGAAAGAACTTTATTATCTGATCTCTGTGTATCCCTTCACCCTAGATAGAGATATTTTATAACATTTTCTTTTTTTTATAACATTTTCTATCTTCAGGTATTAATGTAAAATCAGATACTTGGTTGGTCAACATCCCAGTCATGGTGGCTAAACTTCGGGTTCAGAATCAGACCATAAAAACAGTTTCTTTTTTCTTTATTATTATTATTGTAATAATTGTTATTTCTACCAGAGCACTATTCAGCTCTGCTTTATGGTGGTGTAGGGGATCAAAACTGGGACTTTGGAGCCTCAGGCATGATAATCTCTGTATAACCATTATGCTAACTACCCCTGCCCTTCAATTAATTTTAGTGAAATAGATGACAGATAGATGATGATGAAGCCAGATAGATAGATGGATCATAGATAAATAGATGATGTTGAAGTCAGATAGATAATAGATAGATGATAGACAGACAGGTATATATAGATAGGTGATAGACAGAGATGATAGATAGATAGATGGATAGATAGATAGATAGATAGATAGATAGATAGATAGATATAGAGACCATTACATTACTCAATTCTTGCTTATAGTGGTTCTGGGGATTGAACCTGATACCTCAGAATCTCAGACATGAGGCTGTTGAATTACTATTATGCTATCCCTCCAGCCCTGCAGTACTCAGTTCCATGTGGCATGTGAATCTTTCCCTGCTTAGTAAAGGAATTCAGTAGGGTTGGGAATACTTGAATGCTCCCAAAGTTATGCCCTTTCACCTGCCTGGTCTGCTATTTCGCAGTGGCTCCCTGCCAACGTGGTAATTGGAGCATGAACTCCCTCTCCCTAAACTGCCACCTCCACGTACTTTTGATCACCTACCTTCAAAAAAAGCAGGTGCTTGGACTGATTAGATGTCTTCAGGAGATAATGTTAAAAAAACACGCATGAAGAAAGAAAGTATTTGCTCTCTGTATTATGACTCAAAGGGACTTTTTCCTGACTCAGCTTATTTTTCCTGTTTTTAAAATTTTTAATCAAGAGATTAATGGTTTACAATAAACACAGTTGTTGATATATGTGTAAAATTTCTCAGTTTTCAGCAAAACACTTTTACCCATAACCTAGGTAAGCCTCCACCATCATAAACAGAATCTTCATTCGACCCCCTGCCCACTCTCAGAGTTCTTTATTTTGCTGTAATACAATAAACCCAATCCAAATTCTACTGTTCTTGTTTCTCAACTTCTATCCACGAGTGAGATTATTCCATATCCATCATTATCTTTTTAGCTTATGTCACTTAATATGCTCCATCCAAGATGAGGTAAAGAAGGTGACTTAATTATTCTTAATAGCTGAGTAATATTATATATATATATATATATATATATATATATATATATATATATATATATATATATATACACATACTTTCTTAGCCATACATCATTTGTTGGATACCTATGTTGATTCCAGATTTAGGCTATTAAAAACTGTACTATTATGAAATAGGTATACACAGATCTTTTTGGATGGGTGTGTTTGATTCCTTAGGATAAATCCCCAGGAGTGGAATTGCTGGGTCACTGAATATGTTCATTTGTAGCCTTCTGAGAATTTTCCAGATTGCTTTACATGGACGTTGGACCAATTCACATTCCCACTAGCAGTGCAGAAGGTTTACTTTACCCCTGCAACCTCTCCAGTATTTGTTGTTACTATCCTTCCTGATTTATGACATTCTCACAGGAGTAAAGTGGTATCTCACTATTGTCTTTATTTGAATTTCTTTGACCATCAATAACTTGGAGCATTTTTTCATATGCCTGTTGGCCTTTTAGATCTCTCCTTTGGTGAATATTCTGTTCATATCCTCTCCCCATTTTTGGGGGACATTTTTTTGCTGTTTTCATTGAGTTTGGTGAGCTCTTTATGTATTTTGGTTATTAGCCTCTTATCTGATATATGGCATGTAAGATCTCTCTCATTCTGTAAGGAGTCTCTTTGTTTGGATGGTGATTTCTTTTGCTTTTCAATTTAATATAGTCCCATGGGTTTACTTTTATTTTTGTTTTCCTTGCAACTGGACCTATGTCATTGAAAATGCCTATAAAACATAGATGGAAAGGACTTCTGCCAATATTTTCCTATAAGTATTTGATAATTTCCAGTCTGACATCCACACTATTCAGACATTTGGAGTTTCCTTTTATGTGTAGTTCAGTTTTATTCTTCTGCATGTTTCAATCCAGTTTTCTAAATACCATTTTTAAAATTTTTATATTTATTTATTTTCCCTTTTGTTGCCTCTGTTGTTTTTTTATTGTTGTTTTAATTATTGTTGTTATTGATGTCATCATTGTTAGATAGGACAGAGAGAAATGGAGAGTGGAGGGGAAGACAGAGAGGGAGAGAGAAAGACAACTGCAGACCTGCTTCGCCTGTGAAGTCACTCACCTGCAGGTGGGGAGCCCGGGACTCGAACCAGGATCCTCAAGCTGGTCCTTGCGCTTTGTGTCACGTGTGCTTAACTCGCTGCACTATCCGTGACTCACCTATTTAAAAAAAAAATTTAAATATATTTGTGTCAGTGACATAATGCTTTATAAGATCATATGATTCCAATTTTATAGTTCTATACCTCACCCACCACCACAGTTCTACACCCTCCACCCGTTCAAAGAAAACCACCATAATTTTTATAATGTCTTAAAAACAATTTTCACTAATTTTTGCTTTTTATAGAACTACTACATGCAGGTACTTTAAAAATAAAAACACTTGCGACTAGTACTCCAATCTCATATATGCCTTCAGTGCTGTCTTCTTACAGTTGTGCATGATTACCTTATTACTTATATTTCTTAATTTCTCAACTTACAGATATGCTTTTCTCTCTAAGATGATGAAGTTTTAGTAATCTCAAAATTATTTCATCCCCTCTTCCCCCACTTCCCTTCTACCCACCCTTCCAATACCTTATCACCTTTTATTTTCATCATTGTTAAAAGTTTCACTATCTGGGAATCGGACGGTAGCACAGCGGGTTAAGCGTACATGGATCGAAGCGCAAGGACCCGTGTAAGGATCCCAGTTCGAGCTCCCAGCTCCCCACTTGCTGGGGAGGCTGGGGAGTAACCCTTCACAGGCAGTGAAGTAGGTCTGCAGGTGTCTTTCTCCCCCTCTCTGTCTTCCCCTCTTCTCTACATTTCTCTGTCCTATCCAACAATGATGATATCAATAACAACAATAACCACAACAATAAAAAGGGTAACAAAAGGGAAAAAAAAATTTAAATAAAATAAGTTTCATTATTCTTCATGATAGAGCCAAAACGTTTTCAATAATATAAACTTTTTTCAAACAACTAAAATATTGTTGAAAATAAACATATTTTTACTGAACTGTCTATATATCAACTCTATCAAAATGATTCAATGCAAATGTAAAGTCTCTAGCATGCCTAAAGAATGATCAGTTTCATCAACTTACTTGTCAACTCCTGTTTTTGTTGGTTTGTTTCCTGAACATCTGCTGGAAATCACTGTTCTGTTACAGTCTCAATTGTGGATTTTCTTGTATTCCTGCATAACCTTGTTGATTTCACTATCTTCTATTTCCCTCTAGAACTACACAATTGTTGGGAATCCAATATCTTTTGAATACTCTCCACCTGTTTTAGTGGTTTCCTAAAATTACCTTCACCTGTATAATTTCATTATCACAGAGTACTCATATAACTATCTTTCATCAAGGAGTTGTGCCTGAGGTACACACATACACGCACACACACACAAGGTGAATGTAAACTGTGAGTTGTGTGACTCGCTCAACCAATGAGGGTATCATGAACATGATTACATCACTTACATTTGACATCAGAGTTCACGTTATTGACATATATAGGAAATAATGCCATTCCATCTGTTTCCACCAAACTAACTCTCACTGGTAAATATTTTATATTTTTTAGGGACTCTTTTTTCATGATACTCTATTCCATCTTTTCACAGTGCTATTTATATATTTGTTCCAATTCAAACTATATAGGTCATATATATTCCCTTTTTTTCTTGTTTTAAATATATTTTATTCTTTGGTAAGTATTGCCAGATAACTACCCTTTGTCTGCAGTCTTGGATATGTATTTTAATTTCATGTCTTACATATCCCAATTAGTGTATCACCCTAGAATTGTTTTTTTCTATTTACAAAGTTGCCCTCAAGCTATTGTTTTTACTACTTTCTTCATGCTATGTATTATTTTTCCTACAAAGTACTCAACTTCTTTCTGTCAGTTATTCCCAAGGAATCTTTGGCTGAGTGAGGAATTCAAATAAATGTGCCTTTAGGTTCATGATTAGCCAATAATTTGTTCTGCTTTGTATCTTAACTCTTTCAGCCATCAGGTTCCAGATGCAACCATGATGCCAACCTGACTTCCCTAGGTGGAGACCTCACCAATGTGTCCTGGAGCCCTGCCTCCCCGGAATCCTGCTACACTAGGGAAAGAAAGAGACAGGATGGGAGTATGGATCAACCTGCCAATGCCCATGTTCAGCGGGGAAGCAATTACAGAAGCCAGACCTTCCACCTTCTGCACCCCATAATGACCTTGGGTCCATGCTCCCAGAGGATTAGGGAATGGGAGAGCTATCAGGGGAGGGGAGGGTATGCATAGCTCTGGTGGTGGGGATTGTGTGGAATTGTACCCCTCTTATCCTATGGTCTTGTCAATATTTCCATTTTATAAATAAAAAACTAAAAATGTGTATTAAATTGCTGTGGACTTTTTGTAGCCACTGTTTATTGATTTTGTAATCTATTTATGACAAATAGGAAGAAAATGAATAATCTGTAACAGGCCATCCTGAATAAAGTCTTTCATAAGGAGGTCAAGCATAGCTTGCTTCAAAAAGGTATTCAATTCTATAGGTTCTATTCCTCAATTATAGATTATCTCTGGGTTTTCTAGACCTTAGTTAAAGTTAAAACTCTTTCCCATTAAAGCAAGAGTATTATTATCATTAAAGAAAGCTTTTGCATTGTAATTATGAGGATCTCTGGCCCTTCACATTAGAATATACTTTGTATTTAAAGGGACAGCCTGGGAGACCGGCAGTAGCGCAGTGGGTTAAGTGCAGGTGGCACAAAGTGCAAGGACCAGTGTAAAGATCCCAGTTCCAGCCCCCGGCTCCCCACTTGCAGGGGAGTTGCTTCACAGGCAGTGAAGCAGGTCTGCAGATATCTTTCTCTCCCCATCTCTGTCCTCCCCTCCTCTCTCCATTTCTCTCTGTCCTCTCTAACAATGAAGACATCAGTAACAACAACAATAACTACAATAAAACAAGGGCAAAAAAAAGGAATAAATAAATATTAAAAAAAATAAAGTGACAGACTAATTTGGTTAGAGCAAGTCTCTGTGTAAGCTAATTACATGTGATAATTTTGCCTGAAAGGAGATTGACTTGAAAGTGAATCCAATTTAACGGTGAGGAGATTGTTATAGGAAACATTTCATTGTGGGCATAGAAGTCCCTTAAAGTACTAATTTTTCACTTGAATAACCATATTGCCAAAGCAGGGATTTTTTAAATTACTTAATATTTGTGAGATATTAATCGAGCCAAGAAAAAATACAGTGAGAACTTTTATTTTATTTTATGGAAATGATATAAGATTTAGTCTGATTGTTATGTGAAAATGGACTTCTATTTCCCTCTTCCCACTTGTTCTTAAGATATGCTGGAACATTTTGCTCCAGTGAAGGACAAAGCTAATTCATTAATTACACTAACTCAGAAGGAGTATAGTTTGTCTAGTTTATCAATCTTTCTGAGATTTTCTTTTTCTTTTTAAATACAATCTCATCTCTCTGGAGTTTTAATAATCATTAATCAGAAAATCATTACATGCAGCTAGTAACTATTGTATTGGAGATGAAATGTGGACAGTGCAAACAGAAAGGACACAAGAAATGCTTTCAAGAGGATCAGAAGCATGGCTTTAAGCAGTTTTATCTGACTGTGGATGCTTAGTAAGAATTCTTTGGAGTACATAAATCAGATGAGAGTCTTTTCTATTTTTATTTATTTATTTATTATTGTAGAGAGACAGAATTTGAGATGTAAAGGGGAGATAGAAAGAGAAAGAGATAGAGAGATACCTTCAGCTGAGTTTCACCACTCATGAAGCTTTCCCCCTGCAGGTGAAGATCGGTCTTGAATCTGGATCCTTGTTCACTGTAATGTTTGTGATTAACCATATGCACCACAGCCTTGCCCATAGAATCTTTTAGTTTCCAGGAAAGACTCATATAAATCTAAGTCAAATTCAGTATGAATCCTGAAAAATAACAACCATGGGCTTGTATATACTCCATATAGATACTGGGGTTTGTGTAATATAGAAATTTGGTAGGAACACTGGCCAACTTCAAGCCTGATGAGGATACTCTGGCCCACTTGGCCAATTTAAAGACCGCCATGTTTACCTGTTCTTCTAATTGTTTTTCCTTCAAGCTGTTCCAGTTCATATAATCACTACCATCAGTCATTCCATGTGTTAAAGTCTAAAGCTTCCAGAAAGGTCCTATAAGATTGCAAATCTTATTTGGGAAACAGCAGTGAATTATATAGTAATCTTTCCAAGTATCTCTTTCAAGAAGAAGTAGTAATGACATGCTATTTTTAGAGTTCTGTACCAATGTATCTCATCTTCATCGGAATCCCTTTCTGTGAACTATTCTCAACTAGAGAATGCTATTTAATCTCCCCTACAGATTAAGTTCACCTTATATTTTGATGTTCAAATCATATCAACAGACAAATCAAAAGTGGATCATAAAGATCTGACCTGTCTCAAGGTAGAACCCTGAAGATAGTTCTATTTACAGTTACCTATGGTATAAACTTTGACCACCATCTGAATTTCTTCATAGTTGTACGTCTCACTCTGCCCAATCCTAATTCTCTGTCCTCTTAAGTATTGTTAGCCAATGAAATTTCTATATGTAACACCGAGAATCTTAGATTTTGTTTACTCAGGAATAGAATATTCAAGACTTGGTATTAGAAACTTACAAGCATTATAAACAGACTTTAAAATGTGATGGGAAACGGGTAGATTAGGAATAAGTGACAGCTCTTGGTATGTGGTTATTTTAATAAAAAAAATAATCACCAGGAGGAGTAGATTTACCATGTAGGCACTGAGCCCCAGCAGTAGTCATACTGTAAATAAAATAAAATAAATTAAAAAGTAAAGAGGAAAAGTTCTTGGAAGATATAAAATTTGAAAGGTGGGGGGATTAGAGGGAGCTAATGGTCAGAGAAAGTAATTGTAAGAGCTTTTCAACCAAAGGAATATTGTAGGTATTACCTATATACTGGAGAAAGACAATGATAGACTGAAGGTGATTAATAAGCACTGTAAGGTGAAATATGAAGACCAGAGAATTTTCTTGGTATCACATACAAAACCCTTATCTCCTGAACATCAACAGTTGAACATCATAATAATTATGTTTGCTATTTAATTATAAGAATATTTAGGTGTCCAGCTACTACAGAGCAGGTTGAACTCCTCATCTCACATGACAAAATCAGGATACTTATCTGGTTGCATCTTCAGTCCTTGAGGTAGGAACATCTTCATTGGTGTTCTTAAGATTCTTGTATCTCAAATCACCTTTAACTCTCTGGGTCTACAAATACAGTCAACATTTACATGTTGAAGGCTAGTCCATCTCTTTAAATGATAATTAGGAGGGCTATACCATCAAAGGAAAAATCAAACACTATAGGTTATTACCTTCACTACCCCACATTAACAGGTCAATAAATAAAGGAAAGTTGCAAGATAGAAAATGTTGGAACTTCTAAAAAAAAGGGGGGGGGACTAATACAATGAAATTTCTACAAGATTTTGGTAACATATTAAGATAAATTTGTAGTACATATGTGAGTCTAGATCCTAAAGATATTGAGTAAAATGAGACAAATTCAAGGTATCAAGATGTAAATGGACTGGTTTACTATGCAACATTTACTGTCTTACCAGTTTTGATAGGGGACTTTGCTAAAGTATTGCTAGGTGGAAACAGAGATAGTTCTCATGAAATAAAAGTGAAAATGTTAGAACTCTCCTGAAAAACAGGAAAAAATAATCAAAGACTTAGAGAAGTGGGTGTGATAGAAATAGAAAACTGTCAGATAATCAATATTGTGTGGAAATTTCCAGAAGATGCTTCATTGACAAAAGTGCTAAGCAATACACTGGTGTTGTAGCAAAAGTATAGTAAAGAAGCTCAAGTCCAATCTCTACTTACCCAGGACATGTTTCTACTGTTTTTATTTTCACATTTCAATCATCCACACAATTTTATTTGTATATCCATATCTTTGTGGAAACTCTAATTTTTAATGTTGTAAATATGAACCTCTGAAAATCAGAATATTTCCTCTCCTCAGGGTTTTTTTTTCTTGCTTGCTGTAGGTTGTAGGATTTTGTCTAATGATTTTTTAAATATATTTTTATTTTGTTTGTTAGCTTGTTGTTAGCTAGTGTTATCGAAATGAGCAAACATAGCAAACTCCATCCTGCTTTCCACACACATAGATTATTCAAGAAAAAAAAATGAAACAGAGAAGGCAAAGAGAGAATGAAAGAAACTATAACACCAAGGCTTCCTTTAATATGGTGAAGAGTGGTCTCGAACTTGGCTCATGAACATGACAAAGTAGCACACTCTTCAAGTGAGCTATTTTGCTAGCCCCACATATATACTTTTATACAAAGTTCAAGCCAGCAGCCTGTAATGTAGAGATCCAGGAAATGATGATCCTGTTAGGCAAACCTCTGGGAAAAGGCATTACTTAATGATTCTATCTTGAAGTTTTATAGACCTCTAGACACTGGTGATTCATTATTCATGGCAGATCCCCTTCCAGGTGGACATGAAACCTCATGACAGAACTCCTCCCAGTCAGACCAAAGGGGGTGGGGAAGCCTGTGACAAGAATCACTCTAGCTGGACAAACAGCCTTATGACAGGACCCTTTATGCCAGCCAGATGTCCACATGACTGAATCACTTTTCCCCCACTGGTTCCACAACACTTTATAAAACCTAAAACCCAGCCTCAGAATAAGATTTTTATTATTATTATTGCTGTTGTTGTTCTTGTTGTTACATGGTTTTTGAAGACATGAACCTGTCATCTTCTCAGGCTTCGCTAAACCTGGTTATATTTGCTTTTTCACATTTCTAGGTTAATTGGATTGCTGTGAATATCGAGCCTTTGATTTCATAACACTTTGACAGAAATTTACTGAAAGCAAAGAGCCAAAGAGGGGGTATCAAAGTAAAGAGAGAGGACACGATGGAAGGAAGGAGATCAGAAAAGATAACTTTTTGTTTCTGAAGAATATTTCTGTTTGGAGACTCCCATAGCTTAAACGTGTCATTTGCAACTTTCATTTCCTGTTTGCACAGAGTTAAAATTCAAGATCACTTGAAATCTTAGGGTCAATTTTGTTTTTTCTGGCTATTCTTTCTGCTCTGAGCACTTCTTTGGCTTTCTAAGTCCCTGTTCCACAAAAAAAAAAAAAAAAAATCAAACAAAACCTTATTCTTATTTTACAGTTCTTAACATTTATTTGTTTATTTCAAAGAAAAGAGATACAGAAAGAAAGATAAAGGAGTGAGAGAAGGAGAGAGGAAAAGAGGGAGGGAGGGAGAGGTGGACAGAGGTAGAGAAGAAGGAGAGGGAGAAACAGGGGAGGCAGGATAGGAGAGGGAGGAAGGGATAGGGAGAGAGAGAGAAAGAAAAAGAGAGAGAAAGAGAGAGAGAGAGAAGACAGATCACTGCAAAATTATGGCTACTGGGGGTATGCTGGGAATTGAACCTGGGACCTCAGAGCCACAGACATGAAAATCTTTTGCATAACCATTATGCTATCTTCCTATCTAAATTGTACACTTTGTAACATGGAAAATATAATTCTTAAAATAATTTTATTTATTTAATATTTATTTAATTTCCCTTTTGTTGCCCTTTTTATTGTTGTTGTAGTTATTATTGTTGTTATTGATTTTGTCACTGATAGATAGGACAGAGAGAAATGGAGAGAGGAGGGGAAGACAGAGAGGGGAAAAGAAAAACAGACACCTGCAGACCTGCTTCAGTGCCTATGAAACGATTCCCCTACAGGTGGGAAGCCGGGATCCTTAAGCTGGTCCTTGTGCTTTGTGCCACGTGTAAAATTTGTTTATATACTACTTTATTCTTCTATGATTTCTCTGTCAAGATTTTCAAGGTACTCTGTTACATAATTATGGTGTAAGCATTCACTTGTATAATGTAACACCTATCTATGATTTTACCTAAAATCAAGTTCTTACATTAGGACACATACTCACAAGTATCAGCTGTTTTTTACCTGGAGTCAAACATTTAAAGTACCATTGAATGCATACAGAAATAAGTATGTCGAACAAATCAAATGCACCAAAATTAGAGCAGATTTTATTAATTTGATCAAGTGTGAGTAAGAGTGCAGTAGTATATTTTCTCTAGCCAACAAGATTTGTTTGTCATTTTCTCCTTTTATATGTGCATTTTTTCATTGTGGTGTTATTTGACTATTACTGGATATTTCCATTGCACACTAGCAGAAGTCCAGGGTTGGCACAGTAGATGTAATTTGGAATTTGGTAGTTTAGGAAGGAGATCACTCAGGAGCATTCAATGGGTTCAGAATGCCAACTAATTAAACACCTGGACATAAAGTATACTTTCACTGGCTGGATTTTGGCAAGTGTATCTTATTTGAATATTCATAGGCACATAACCAGGTCATGGGTTCATGATTTTATAAAAATAACAATCCCAACATCCCAAAGTATCTTCTTAAAAAATAGAAAAGACAGAAAGAAGTTTCATTACTGAGTAAGCATATCCAGCTTATAATGCATCATCAGTATGCCAAAAAAAAATCCAGTCTATTTTTACAGTCACAACCCATTATGTACATATGCTTTCAAGGCCTCTCAAGCAGGACTTAACACCATCATCTACTACCAATTCACTCATAAGGTGCATCTTACATTTACTTGAAATTAATTAAACCATTTGTCTCAGTTAATTGCATTTCTTCAAAGGTATACTAAAATTTCTTATCTCCATGGCAAGCAGATGGTTACAGCTTAGAACAAGGTGTCTAGCTTAAACTGCCACTGTGAGGGAATTAGAGGATATATCTTTGTAAATGTTCATTTTTTTAAATGACTCACAAGCATTTAAAATCAATTCTAGGTTGTAAATTTGGCAAGAGGGTTATTAGTCCCTGAAAAAATGCCCATACATATCAATAGGCTAGTTTAGATGAAAAATTCACAAGAGGTAGGCTTCTGGTGACAAAAGGGGGGGGGGGATGAGGGAGGTTGCAGAAGAATTTCAATTTTGACAACATGGAAAATTAAGCTTTTATGTATCTTTGTAATGGGTACAATACCAGAGTGCAGGAACAGGGAAACACCATCTGCATTGACAGCTGGAACTACCAGGGATTGAGTGGGAAGCCTAGTAGCTTCAGACAGTGATCTAGTCCATAATAGAATTACAAGAATTCAGAAGCCTAAACTGTCATTGAAACCAAAGTTCACCAAAGTAGTCCAGAATCCACATATTTGATCTAAGTTGGACTAGTGTCTGTTAAAACAAGTTTTAAATAAGATCAAATCACAATAAACAGTACATCTAGGATACATTATTAGTTATTTATCACTGATGAGAAAAAATCCACCATTTTAATAAAAACAATAATATAGTAACATTGAGTTAAGTAGTGTTAAAGTGAAAATTATTTTAAAGCAGTGGTCATTAAAATTCTTCAAAATCAATTAAAAATATCTTAAGTCAAAATAAGAAATTGAAACACCTCAGCAAAGAAATAGAAGTTGTAAAAAAAAAAAAAAAAGAATCCAACTGAAAATTATAAATCCCCAAAATATAATGACCAAAATAAGAAAATTGATTCAATATTTAACTGAAGATTACAGAAGTAGAAACAGTGAACTTGGAGATGCAGCAATGGAATTTATTCAATCTAGACAATAGAGAAAAAATAGACTGAAGAAAATGAACAAGACTTTATCTACAGAAAAACAAAAGATTTTTCTAATATTTTATTGTAATGACAGAAGAAACATAATGTGGTTGAAAGAGTATTTAAGGAAACAATGGCAAATAATTTCCCCTGTTCAATAAAATAAATAAAGTTTAAAGACTCAAAAAGACTCTAAATAGAATACACTCAGAGAGAGCCATGTAGAATATCATCATAATTGAGAAAAACTTTTAAAATCTTGAGAATGTTATCTGCAACACTGATAAATAGTTCCAAGAATTCACCTTTCTGTGCAACAATGAAGACTCAAGAAAAACAAGCAAATGAATGTGTCAAAACTCTAGAAAATGGTGAAAGGTTAACAGCAAACAAGTAAATGTTGAATCAAGAAATGCTAAGTCCAGAAAAAGGAAATCAGGGGACTGGGCAGTGGTGCACATGTTACCATGTACAAAGAAATGGGTTCAAGACCCATCTGCAGGGGAGAAGCTTTATGATTGATGAGGCAGGGGAGAGGGGAGATTGGCCCTGGAAGAGGTGGATTCATAAAGCATGCACCAAATGCAAGCAAATCTAAAAGTAAATTTAGAAAAGGGCAAGTTTAAAGTGGTAGGCAAGTTTTGAAAATTTTTATTTGGCCTTTCTAAAAAAGCATTTTCCCCCTTCAAAAGATATTTTACTTCTTTCCCATGAGAGAAACATTCCTAAAATGGCTGCCCAATTTCCTAGGATGAGACCCTAATACCTGTTTCCAGAGGGAGCAGAAAACATTTAATTTGCAAACCATTATGCTTGTCCTTTCCAATCTGTTTGGTGGCTGCCTCAAAGATTTGAATTATTTCACCGAAAATAGATGTCTCTTGTGGCAGAAAATTGGACACAAAGCAGTCATCTCTCTAAAATAGCAAAAGGCCAATGAAAATCTGTCACCACCTAAGGCAATGTAATACAACTGAGGCAAACAATAAATAGATCAAAATCCAGGGGAGAAAGGCTAGAGATAGAAAATCCTCAGAGAATGAAAACACTGAAAATTTACCTAACTAATACCAGGGAATTTAGAAAGATCTATGCATGCCTAGAGTAGACATATGCTCAGCAAAAACCTGATGATATCTCAAGATTGCATCACAGTACTGATTGATTATTAGGCTACATGAAGATACTAAGCAAGAACTAAACAGAATTGTAAAAAACTTAGCTAGGCACTGAAAGAATGTTCCAGCATAGAGGTAATCTTCAAAGGCTAAAGGATTTCTTTTTCTTTCTTTCTTTAGTTTTTTTAATTCCTTTCCCACTTTTCTTTCACTGCTAGCATATAAGTAAATATTTGTCAAAACACAAAATGAATACAAACTAAAGGAACAGAGACATCAAAGACTGCACATAGCTAGCAATATAAATGTTACAAAAACACTTGAAAAACTCACAAAATCAAGGAATGAAGAAGGTGAGGAATGTTATTTCATAGTTACCACAGTACAATGTAGTAACTTAAAGATTCAACTTATGGGCAGGACCAAGGTGTCTATTTTCCTTAGCATCTGCAAAAACAACAAAGCCACAGCATGCATGAAAATCCCAACATAGTAATGGGTTTGAGTCTCAAACAAGCTTCCACAGCAAAAGACAAAAGCTCAGAATCCAAGTGGCGAGGACACAGAAATGTCCTCACCATTGGCAAAAAGCTGCTCTGTATTACATACCACAATTGGGAAGAGACTTATAAGATATCTTCAACTGTACAAGCGCGGGGGGTGGGGGTGGGGGTTGAACCAACATCCTGGCACCTGAATCCTAACATGATCTTATGCCTACAACTCTACAACAATGGGAAACATAATATAAAAGCAATAAACATATGGGACTTACAGTGGCAACATTCCCAATGACTGCAGCAGCTTGAGAGTGCAACCTGGTGGACACAATCATACTGAAATACAGTTTCTATAGTAACAGATCCTGGCAGCAGAGCCAGAGAAAAATGTTCCATTTACAGAGCATAGCCTGCTAAAGTCTGTTCTACCACTGGTCTATGAAGCACCTGTAACTTCATGCTTCTGGTTACTACCCAGATTGGTAGAAACTCAGTACTATAACCCCAAGAAGATACTTGTGACAACAAATCCTGGAATCTGTTCAGGTCTGCTCAAGCACAGACTCCTTACTTTGATCTTCACTGTGCATCAAAGATAATGAGAATAAAGAAAATCATATGTACTGGTGAACCAAAATAGTTTGGAGAAAACCTCTAAATTCAGCAGTCGTATAAATGTTCTAAAGAAGGCTTCAAAACCATTGTCCTAAGGATGCTCACTGAAATGAAAAGCTCAAAGGACAACATTTTCAACAAAATCAGAGAAAGAATCAAACATCATAACAGAAATAATAAAGGGGCCCAGATGTGGTACAACCAATTGAGCATATATATTACTATGCACAAGGATCAAGACTCTGGTCTCTTCTACCTGCAGGGAGAAATCTTCATAAGTAATAAAGCAGTGGTGTAGTTGTCTCACTTTCTCTCTCCCTCTTTATCTTTCCCTCCCCTCTTAATTTCTCTCATCAAATAACACAGAAGGAAAAAAAAAAACATAAAATTCTAAGAAAAAAAAAGGAAAGGAGAATTAGGACTACAGAAACTGAGCTAATAAACACAGTAGAAGTTTCAGAGAGATGCTCTTGCCATGCTTGTGATCCATATTAAATTGAGAGCTTTGTATTTCTTCCATTTCCTTACAATGGTTCCTAAACTCTTTCTCTAACAGTTCTACTTAATCTGTATCATGAAGTATCTGACCCTCATTTTGGTTATTCAAACCAGAGCCCTCCTACTTTTACCCACCTCTTTTGGTTCTTGCTGTTTTGCCATCCTTGTGATCTGATTTAAACCCCTGAATTACATGTCAGTACCATAGAGTCATTGGAAAACTTCTGGTACTGTGGTATATCTACTTTTTTTTATCTCTGCCTCACTTTCTGTGTATATATATGAAAGAAAATGTGACCCAATAGCAGTAAAATATGTATGTAAATGATGCTGAATTTACAATAAAATAAAATAAAATCATAGTAGGGAAGAATACCAGCAGAAAAAACAGAAACTGAAGGTCAAAACTTTGAGTCAGAATAAAATAGAAGTAGCCATCAGGAAAATACACACACCCATGAATAACAAACAAACAAACAAAAACAGCATGACTTTGAGGGCATAGGTATGTCAACCTAATCTTCCCCCAGAGTATTACAACAAAACATACCATATCAACAAATTTCATCAGAGAACAGCTGAGGTTTTCAGTAAAGAAAGGAACATTACTATCAGAAGTTTGGTGACTACAATCAACAGTAGGAACAGGAGGGAAGGAAAAACTGAAGCAAACACACATCTCACTGCTGACAGGCCCCATTTTGCAACTGCTTTAAATCCATGTGCTGGATATAAAGCGCAAGTGTGAACCCCCCCAGGAATCCAGTGGCTTAAGAAAAAAAAAATGTCTGGACTGTTGTTTAGAGCTATAGTAGCCAAAGGCTCTTAAGTGAACCCCAGGGGACCATCTACAGGAATGCCTGAGGCAGTAGAGAAGTCAAACAAACTTCAAGGTGCCCATCCCAACTGTGAGGAAGCCAATTTCTTCTCAGAGCTCCCTCTCATATTAAAAGTTCTCCATTTTTTTTTTTTCAGTCAGGCCACCACAGGCAGAAGCCACCTGGTCTTTCAGATGTTAAGAAACTCCCCACCCTTTGGTGTATGCCCAAGGCCAAGCGGCTTTTTAGATAACTCAGTTATGCTAACTCCTGTTTGTTAAGAGTGAGATTACAAAACTCAGGGTTGCTGTTTGCAAATCTGAAATTAACCTCATTTCGCTTTTTTATCCGCTTTGATTTCGGCACCATAAAGTCTGGAATGAACTCACAAAACACCCCCTTGCTATTCTGCCTCTGTTAGATAAGAAGTGAACACCCCCCCCCAAACCCTGGGCATTATAAATACCCTTAGTTTAGAGAACTCTGTCTCTCTCTCTCTTCCAAGCAACTGGACCACTTTTGGGAATCCGGCTTGGGGGTGAGGGTACCCCCTCAGCTCTCCTGAGGGGTGTGTGTGTGTGTGTGTATGTGTGTGTGTGTGTGTGTGTGTGTGTGTGTGTGTGTGTGTGTGTGAATGTCTGTGTCTTTACATGTGTAACTTTCTAAAAATGGCTATTATATGTGCTTGTGTGAATAAATACTTCAAGTTCATCTATTTCCTGTGTCGGCCTCGGTTTGTAATGGGTACGGTCAGAAGAGTCTTAACACAACTACCATAAAGAGCCTAATGAACAGTATCAGATTGCCCTCCAGGTGAGAAAAAGTGACTTTGAGCTCACAGCAAAGTGCCCACTTTCAGAATTCAGTCTGGGAAGAGAAGGTGGTCTGGGATTTCCACCCTTAACCCTATTCCCATTAAACTCATGTTTAAGGGACATTAAGAGCTATATCAAAGCTTCAAAACTCCTTTACTTCACCCACAACTAACAAAACTGAATTAGCACCATTTGCTGGCCAACAGCAGGAACCAAAAGAGGTGAGTAAACATATGAGGACTCTGGTTTGAATAACCAAAATAAGGGTCACACACTTCATGATACAGATTCAGTAGAGCTGTTAGAGAAAAAAAAATCTAGGAACTACATTGTTAGGAAATTGAAGAAATACAAAGCTCTCAATTTAATATGGAGAGATGGATTGGCACATGGCACCAATTCCCAAGGACCAGCGTAAGCATCCCGGTTTGAGCCCCTGCAGGAGGTGAGGGGTCGCCTCACAAGCAGTGAAGCAGGTCTTCAGGTATCTATCTTTCTCTTCCCCTCTCTGTCTTTCCCTCCTCTCTTGATTTCTCTCTGTCCTATCCAACAACAATGACATCAATAACAACCACAACAACGATAAATCCACAAGGGCAACAAAAGGGGAAAAATAGTCTCTAAGAGCAATGATTGCAGGCACCAGAGCCTCAGCAATAACCCTGGAGGCAAAAAAAAAAAAAAAAAAAAAAAACACCAAAAAACAAAAAAAACTACATGACTTTAAAAGTCACTTGATATGAAACTGGATAATTTGAAAATAAGAGTTACAAGGTATGATGGACACATTTAATGTATTCAAGTCTCAAACAACCAGTCAAGGAAGTCGACTTACCCAGTTGAGGAGATAACATCAGAAATAGAAGACAAAGTGACAACATAATTTGATTTCAAAGTAGAGGAGGAAAACTGGTTTAGAAAAAAAATGAAGCAACTGTTCAAGAGATTGAAGACTCCACTAAAAGAGCAAATATCAAAATTATAGGGGTCTCAGAAGGAGAGAAAAAAAAAGGGAGCAGAAATCATTATCAAACAAATAAAGGTGGAAAGGGTCCCAAATCTGGGATATGGTCAGGTGGTGGATATTCAGGTAGCACAGAGAATTCCCAATCACCTAAACCTAAGTAGACCTATATCAAGACACAGCATGGTGAAACTGTCAACAGTCAATGAATATGAACATTTTTACAAGCTTTCATGGAAAAGAATATCATGACTTATAAAAGCAGCATAGTCACATTAGACTCACATTAGACAAAAGGCCAAGAGAGAGTAAAGTGGTATATTCAGTGTTTTAAAAGGCAGCAACTGTCAGCCACACATATTTATACTTCATGACTATCATTCAAATATGAAGGCACAATCAAAACAGTACCGACATACAAGAACTAAAGGGATGTCATTACCAGACCGTTATTGCAAAAGTTACTGAACAAAGTGCCACAGAGAAAGAAACAAGGAACATTTAACTCTAAGCAAGTTGATACACAGTAAAAACAGACCCAGGGATACTATCCTTAGAAATATGTGACAACTTTAAAGCATAAAATGGAAGGAAGGAATGTATAGAGAATATTCAGGCAAAGAACAATGAGACAAAAATAGTCTTAACAAGATTCTCTTACAGTTATATATATATATATATATATATATATATATATATATATATATAACTTTTATACATACTTTAGGGTATAGCACATTTAACTGCAGAGTTCTCTATGTCTTTTTAAATAATGTCATTTTCCCTCCAGTCTTTTAAAAAATTCCCCTACACTATTTTTTCTCATTTTTCCCATGTATAATACCTTGAGGTTTTTTTTTTGTGTGTGTGTGTGTGTGTGTGTGTGTGTGTGTGTGTGTGTATGTGTGTTTGTGTTCTAGGACTCCTGTTGTTATTGTTTATATTTGTTACCAAATGACCTGCCTTCATCTGAAGGACAACTACCCAGATGGTTTTGCTCATTTGTGTAATATAAAGCCATGAAACAAATGAAGTTGTTAGAAAAGGAAAAGGAAAAAAAAAAAAACCTAGTCAAACCTTCAGTAAAACTTCATGAAAAGTATGTATGGTGTCTAACCTTGGGAGTTAGGGGAGTATCAATAAGAGGAATTAAGGCACAAAACTATGGGAGTAGGCATGGTGTAAAACAGTTATCCTGTAAATTTATGATTTTGTAATCCATTATAACACCACTAGTAAATTTTGAAAAACACTAAAAAAGTAAAAACTGTGTAAAAAATCTATGGGAAAACATTGAAATAAATAGCATTCATGTTGTATGGGTGCCAACATGAGAAGAAAGAGAAATAATTCTTATTTAAAGAAATATTGGCCAAGAGTTTCCCCAAAAACATACACTGAGAATCAGAAAACTCTAAGAGCTCCATAAAAAATAAATCCAAACATAAGCTCACAAAAGCACATAGTAATTAAAATGGAAAAAAAGCAAAGAGAAACAGAGTATATTAAAAAACAACTAGACAAAGATCAAGACTATTCGCTAACTTCTCAACAGAAACTTTTTTTTTCTCCAGGGTTATTGCTGGGCTCGGTGCCCGCACCATGAATCCACCGCTCCTGGAGGCCATTCCCTCCCCCCTTTGTTGCCCTTGTTGTTGTAGCCCCATTGTGGCCACTATTATTGCCATCATTGATGTTGTTCACCGCTGGATAGAACAGAGAGAAAAGGAGAGAGGAGGGGAAGACAGAGAGGGGGAGAGAAAGATAGACACCTGCAGACCTGCTTCATTGCCTGTGAAGCGACTCCCCTGCAGGTGGGGAGCAGGGGGCTCGAACCGGGATCCTTACGCAGGTCCCTGCACCCTGTGCCACATGCGCTCAACCCACTGAGCCACCGCCCAACTCCCTCAACAGAAACTTTAATAGCTGGGAGTCAGGCTGTAGCACAGCGAGTTAAATGCACATGGCGCAAAAAGCAAGGATCAGCACAAGGACCAGCGTAAGGATCCTGGTTCGAGCCCTCACTCCCCACCTGCAGGGGAGTTGCTTCCCAAGGGGTGAACGCAGGTCTGCAGGTGTCTATCTTTCTCTCCCCCTCTCTGTCTCCCCTCCTCTTTCCATTTCGCTCTGTCCTATCCAACAATGATGACATCAACAACAACAATAATAACTACAACAATAAAACAACAAGGGCAACAAAAGGGAATAAATAAATTAGTAGATAAAAGAAAAAAAGAGAGAGAGATGGAGTCTCTCTCTCTCTAAAAAAAAAAGAAAGAAAGAAAAGAAACTTTAATAGCTAAAAAAATATCTGGCAGACTCCCAGAACCTAGCCGTCACCATAAAGCAGCAATAGTAGGGACAACCCCAGTCTCTGAATGGAAGTTGGGGTATCCTGCCCTGCTGCTGGAGGAAGACTGGTTCTGAAATGAGTGCAGCCTGCAATGTCCCAGCTGTGACCATGAGCTGTGAGCTCAGACCAATAGGGACCCAGAGGTTACACAGGCTCTGGTGCTAAATATAAAGAAGTAAATACAGGTAGTCTGGCGGTAGCACAGTGGGTTAAGCGCATGTGGTGCCAAGTACAAGGACTGGAGCCCCATAAGGATCCCGGTTCCAGCCCCCAGCTCCCCACCTACTGGGGGTTTGCTTCACAAGTGGTGAAGCAGGTCTACAGGTGTCTATATTTCTCTCTCCCCTTCTCTGTCTTACCCTTCTCTCGCCATTTCTCTCTGTCCTATCTAAAAACGATGACATAAATAACAACAACAATTTAAAAAAGGGCAACAAAAGGGAGAATAAATATAAAAATAAAATAAATAATAAAGAAATAAATATACATATACCCTAGGTCAGGTAGATGGAGGTAAATAGTTATTTTTTTCCACAGACTTTTTCCCAAGAGTGAGAGCTACTCACTACCCTAATACAACTTCTAGTCTCTTTCTGTACTCCAACACCATTTTCTCAGACAATATTCTTATCAAACTTCAGGCTAGCTATTGAACTCAAGTAAAAACTACCATAGTTGTGTGCCCCTGGGACCATGCTTAAAATGGACTTCCTGGCTTTCTTCTACCCTAAGACTGCTAATCTTATCTGCTCTATCCCTACTTTTTGGTTCCTGTTCATTAACCATTTTGTCTCACTTTATGTCCTGCCACCTCCCATACACCAAGTTGCAGATGCTACCATGACTCTGTCCTGACTACTCTGGGCAGACAAACTCACCAATGTGTCCTGGAACCTCACCTCTCCAGAGCTCTAGCCCATTAGGGAAAGACAGAAACAGTCTGGGGGTATGGATCGACCTTCCAATGCCCACATCAAGCAGAGAAGCAATTACAGAAGCCAGAACTCCTACCTTCTGCACCCCAAAAACAACCTTGATCTATACTCCCAGTGGGGGAGAACTGACAGGAAGAAAAAGATAAGAGGGCTCTGAGCTCCAGCTCCATTAGCACCTAGAAAGAGAAAAGGAAAAGGAGAGGGATAGGGATATGTGGAGGTAGTAATGGTAGCATGAATGGCTTGGAGGGGAAGAAATTAAATCAGGAATAAAAGGGAGGCAATTATGTATAAATGCACACAGATAGTTGTAGAGATGATGTTTGGCCCATGTCTACAACTTTAAGGGAATTGCAGTGGCTTGCAGTGGGGAGACTGAAGATTCAGAACTTTGTCTGTGGGAATGGTGTGAAGTTATAGCCCTGTTGATACATAATTTTGTAAATCAATATTATATCACTAATATATTTTTTAAAAAGAAATATATGGTGGAAATATGGAGTTTTAAATGAAAAAGACATTCACCCAAGAATATTCTATCCAAGGAGATTATCAATCAAGTTTCTTAGTAGTGATTTAATATTTAATATTTATTTACCAAATTATGAGACAACAGGGGCATTATTGCACACCATTCCTAACAACAGAGTTCTGTGCCCCTATCCCCTCCATAAAATGTATTTTCAATCCATGAAAGAAGGAAATTTTAGAGAAAAGTCAGTGTGGGTCAGTTGATGGTACACCTAGTTAAGCACTCACATTACACTGCACAAGGACCCAGTTTCAAACCCTTGGTCCCCACCTGCAGAGGAGATGCTTGATGAGTGGTAAAGCAGAGATGCAGGTGTCTGTCTCTTTCCTTCTCTAGCTTCCCTACCCTCTCAATTTATCAATGTCTCTATACAATAACAAATAAATAAATAAATAAATAAATAAATAAATAAAATGTAAGAAAAATGAGTGAGACTAAAGAAAAAAAAGTCATCAAAATAAACAAGTTTTGTTCTGCAAAATACAATGTGAAATTAGTGGGAAAATAAGCTGCAAACTGGAATAAAACTCACAAAAGACAGAGCATATAAAGGACTGTCACTCAGAATATACAAAGAATTATTGGCGGTTGATCAGTGGCTTAGAGTATAATTATACCTGGATACCATTTCTCATCTCTCCATGAAAGGGGTCTGAAGAACATTCTCAGCTCCAATTAAGGTCCCTTTCTGTCATCATGCACATGGACCACAACTGGAAAACAGATCATCTAACTCAAAATGGACAAAAGTCCTTACAGGACTTATGCCAAAGATATACAGATGGGGGAAAAAAGCACAACAAAAGATTACCCACAACTTATTTCATTAAGGAAATTCAAATTAAAACAACATACAACTACATACCTGTTAAAATACATAAAATGCTGTATACTGGTAATTGCCAATATTGGTGTGACTATGGAGGAATAGGAATTTTCATTCATTGCAGGTACAGATACAGAATGGTACAACTACTTTGGAAGATGGTTTTGCACCTTCTTAAAAAAAAAAACTTAACATTTGACCCTAAGATCTAGAAATTTTCCATGTTTGTCATTTATTTATAGAAGTAGAAAAGTTGTGATCACAGGAAATTATGGTTAAATGTTTACAGAAGCTTTATTCATATTTATGAAAACTTGGAAGTAACCAAGTGATTTTTTTTCAAAGGTGAATGGACAAATAGACTCTATGATCCAGGCAGACAAGAGAATATTATTAGATGCTAAAGAAATGTGCTTGCAAATCATAGAAGGCATATGGAACTTCAAATGTATGTGACAAATTGAAATAAAGAGATTTGAACAGAGTACACACTATACGGTTCCAAATATATAGCATTCCTAAAAATACAAAACTATAGAGATAGTGAAAAGATCATTGGTTCACTGGAGTTGATGGAGGAGAGATAAGCAAGAGTACAGAGGATTTTTAGAATAGTTAAAAAAAAAACCCTGCTAAGTATCCTAATGAAACATACATATCAGTATACATTTATCAAAACCCATAAGATATGCATCACTAAGAGTAAACTTATGTAAACTGCAAACTTTTAGTGACCATGCTGTGTTATGTTATGTATGTGATAAACATAAGTTCTTCAGAGGTAACTAATGATCCATTTCTCAGAAAAAAAATAAAAAGTGGAAACAGGGAATAGGGAAATTCATTGTACCTATTTTTCAACTTTCTATGACACTAAAGCTGATCTCAGAACTAAAGTCTTAAATAATTTAGTAAACAATAATAAATAAATATATATATATCATATATATATAAATATCCATTACTTTTTTTTTCTGTTGGTTTACAGAGGCCTCACACATGCATTTTTTTTTTTTTTTTACTGTTTTGAGACATCTATTTCGGATAGATGATGATAGATGATGATGATAGACCAGTGATAGATATATTGATGATAGGTAGATAGATAGATAGATAGATAGATAGATAGATAGATAGATAGATAGATGATATATAGATAGACTGACAGACAGAAGTACAAGATATAACACAGTACCAAGCTTTCATCAGTGTCATAATACTTTCAGATTGTGTCCTGGGGGACTGAAATTGGCCTTCATGAAAGGCAAGTACCCTCCTAGGGGAACTGTCTTACAGTCCTTTCAATTACTTTCAGATGCATGCCAGAAGACTTGGGGATATTATGCTGTCATATATGAATGATATATCAGAAATATTAAGTCAAATACAAACATGACTCCAGTTACATGAAATATCAAAAACAGGTTAATCTTTTTTATTCCCCTCAAGAACAGATGAATCTTTACAAACATAAAATAGATTGTGTTTGGGAATATGGTTATACTGACGATTGAATTTGGAACCTATAGTGTCTCAGACACGAAAGTCTTATATGTTAATTATATGAAATCTCTATGATCTTAAGGGCATTTTACAATGAAGGAACATAAAAAATTGCTATCATATTTATCTTTAAAGAATGACTACTCATTTGTATAGTGTGTTGCTTTGTCATGTGCAATACACAGGTTCAAGCTTGGCTTAGTACTATTCTCTCTGCAACCCGCCCCCCAACTAAAGAAACCTATCCAAACAGAAATATAGTGATAATATATTAAGATTTCATCCTTTATGGCGTCGGGCGGTAGTGCAGTGGGTTAAGTGCACATGGCACGAAGCACAAGGACCAGTGTAAGGATCCAGGTAAGAGCCACCGGCTCCCCACCGGCAGGGGGGTCGCTTCACAAAAGGTGAAGCAGGTCTTCAGGTGTCTATCTTTCTCTCCCCTTCTGTCTTCCCCTCCTCTCTCCATTTCTCTCTGTCCTATCAAACAACTACATCAATAACTACAGTAATAATAACAACAAAGATAAAACAACAAGGGCAGCAAAAAGGGGAAAAATAGCCTCCAGGAGCAGTGGATTCATGGTGCAGGCACCAAGCCCCAGCAATAACCCTGGAGGAAAAAAATTTTAAAAATTAAAAATAGGGGCCGGTGGTGACGCACCTGGTTGAGCGCACATGTTACAATGTGCAGGTCCCAGGTTCAAGCCCCTGTTCCCCACCTGCAGGGGGAAAGCTTCACGAGTGGTGAAGCAGGTTTGCAGGTGTCTTTCTGTCTCTCTCCCTCACTATCTCCTCCTCCTCTCTCAATGTCTGGCTGTCTCTATCCAATAAATAAAAGATAATAAGAAAGAATATTAAAAAATAAAAAATAAAAAAATTGACCCTTTACCAAAGAAAGAACATTTGACCGAATAAAAATAGAACTGTATGCAATAGACTATGCCATATTAATGTCTTTAGTACTCTTATAGTTGAAGCAAAAATTATAACATTAAATTATATGACTTTTCATGTATGCAGAAGAAATACTTAAGATAATTACATTTTTAAAGTGGAAAAGTTATAAGACCCTAAATGGAAAGTAAAATTTCTATATTTCATTAAATTATGAGACATCCAACTCAGTACACTGCAATAAGTCATACATGCATATGGTATAGTACCTAGAAATGACTGGGGACATTATTTAAAGAAATAAACTCAAGAGCAAAGTACAGGAGATATTTTTATAACCAAACTTTTAAAGCAGTGGAAGTTTGCATGCTTGACAAAAAGGTCAACATAATATTAATCAACAATAGTCCAATGAAGTGGCAAAGATCTAATGATCAGCAACGTTGAGGTTAAATTTCCAGAAGGTAAAATTAAAGTTGAAATACAATGGTGATTACAATGAGCTCCGAGACTTCATTTTTTTTCCCTGAAACATAAGTTAGGATGGAAGCCAATAAATCATGAGCATGAATATAAATAGCATTAATTAGTGAGTCTGTGGGTTTATGAGGTTGATTATAAGGCATGTACAGAAGTAATCTATTGCCATTAATAGTCCAACAAGATTTAAAAAGGAACATAAACTTTAAGACAAATCCCAGTTAAGGTTTTAAAGTACTCATTCCATACAATCATTCCATGAATGCTATTAGACCTCACAAAATTGGAAATAATCTCCAATAAACTACTAAACTCTGTACACAGTCTCTACTTCACAGCTATAATAATAAAGGGAATATATCATAGATACCAAAACATGGAGGAGTGTTGATGAGACTGATTTTTATATCGGGACATAATGTTAGATTACTTTAGCTATCTCCAACAACCTATTTTAAATACCAATTAAAAGATCTACAAACATTAAAATTTCTGGAAAACGAGCTCATAGCATTATATTTAGAAACTTCCAAGACATAACTGATTTGTCCAGTAAGTTGTATCACACAGTACTTCTTAAACTCTAATGTGAAATTGCTAAAATGAAGTTTCTGATTTTAACAAGTCTAGAGGGGGCTTCATAATTTGTAGACTCTCAGGTGATGCTATTGATTAAAGGTTTTGTAACACCTGTAATTGCTGCTCAAAATTACATACTTTGAGTAGCAAGCATCAAATCAATTAGGAACGCAGTACTAAGAAGGTCAAAGTTTTAAATTCTCCATATTTATCAGTTAGCTTACTGTAAATAAACTAGCATGGAATTTGGAGTGAGCATGAACATCTTACAATCCAAGACTCTTCATTTCTCTCTCTCTCCCTTTCTCCTTCTAATTTTTTTTTGTTTGTATTTTAACTTTAGTTCTAACAGATCTTTCACTTATTATTGTGTGGTCTAAGAGACAATCTTTCTCAGTTAGTCCCCATATCTGTAAATCAGGGATATTTATGTCTTACTTCTGGAGGTTGTCATAAAAGTTAAATTAGATATTTATAAAATGCTAAAAAAAAACGTGTTTAATGCTAAATAAACATTATTTCCCACCATTCCTACCAACACCTTAGGAGTAAATACATTCTTAACTCTGAATTTTTCAAGTCATTGATTCAAAGGTGGCTGGACTTGAGATCACATAGGCACACTTCTAATACAGAGATGAGAATCTCAATTTTAATGTATAAATCCATGCACATATTGGCAAAAATAGACTGATCTTCTAAAGTTTTGCCTACAAGTTCTCTTATCTCACCTCTTTGCAGTTTCATATCGCAGGTCTGCTTTGTTGTTTTACTTTTACTTGAGAAGTATTCTGCTTTTATTTCAAGACCTCTGCTCTTAGAATAAAGTGACTGGTACAACTCTCTAAATATTCACGAGAGAGGCCAAATAAATGTGGCAGGGAAGGTCATTCACTGATAAGAGCAAAGAACTTGAATGTTTGAGGTCCTAGGTTCAATTCCTTGCATTGCATATGCCAAAGCAGTGATCTGGTTCTTCTTCTTCTTTTTTTATCTTTTCAACAAATACATACATCTTTTGAAAAACAAATGACTTCTATATTTTTATTTACTTATTTATTTATTTTTATGGAAGAGAGTTACAGAGAGAAAGATTCACACACAGAGAGAGCAGAGCAATGATCGACTCTAGCTTTTGGTGGTACAGAGAATTGAACCTGAGACTTCAAAGCCTTAGGTATGAGTCTTTCACATAACCATTATGCTGTCTCCCCAGCCCAGTCAATACAACTTTAATTACAAGAAACTATGATTAAAATGACGTGATTAGCAAAATAATCAGGAAAAAATTCCCTCATTATACATTAATAAGAAACAATAATGATAAATATTCAACTTGATTATATAATTTTAATTCACTGCTTTCTTTTGTTGTAAGTTATTGTTGTATTTTGAATGTGCACCAACCTTGAACTTGCTAATTCCATTTCTAAGTAGAAATACAAAAAAAAGAGCTTAATGGCTTTTATTCATTGTTATTCATCCCAAATAATATCCTCTAGAGGAAAATCAAATATAGTCTTTTGTAACTATAAAATATATGCATATTTTGTGGAGATACAATAAATAAAATGCAATATTCTATTACATAAACTCTTCCATTGGCTTTTTTCTTCTGACTACTACTGAGAAATCTGTCTAAATGGCAATTGTTTTTTCAGCTATTCTAATACTTTCTGTGCATAGAAACCTGACTGGTATAATATTTTATCCAAGAAGCACCTGGAATAAATTAGACTTAAGTCCTGAATCAGGCACAGTAAAAAAAAAAAAAATCCTAATCCAAAGAATATATAACATTTAACTTGACTTCCAAGGTCAAGTGTTGATCTTCAGATTTATGGACAGATATGCCCCCTAGTGGTTCCAGTGGGGATAAGAAAAATGGACAGCCCTGCCTGTCACTAGCTAGAGAAATACTAAGATTGATCTAATCTCATAGATACATGCACAGTTTATATGTATCAGAACTGTATGTATAGGGATTTGCAATCCATTAGCTTGTAAAAATTTAAATTCTCATTAAATTCTTGCATGCCTGTATCTAGACACTGTGGAGTGTGTGGAACAAGGGTGGCATCATCCATGCAAATAATATTAGTAAAATGTAAACATATTTTAGTGTTTCTGAAGGATCTGATCTTATTTTTAAATGAAAGCTGCCAAATTATATAATGTAGATAAGGTTATACTCACAAAATAAAAAATTTGAAATTAAAACCAAACTATTTGCTCTAAGAGTACTAAAGATTTTTTTGTCATTCTATTAAACGTATTAATTTATTATTGGACAGAGACAGAGAAAACTTAAGAGAGGAGGGGGAAACAGAGAGAAGGAAAGAGACACTCGCAGCCCTGATTCACTACTCATGAAACTTTCCCCCCTTCAGGTGGGGACTGGGGCTTGAACCCAAATCCTTGCACACTGTTATGTGTGCGCTTAACCAGGTGTGCCACCGCCTGTCCTCTAAAGTTTCTATTTTATTTCTTTAAAGAATGTTAAAGATTAATGAACGCTGGTGTTAACATTTCTTGCCTAGTGCAGAAGTTGATGTGGGTTGCATCTAACTCTAAATTAGGTACAGCTATATCTTCTTAGCGCAGAAGCTGCAAGTATTGAGAGAGTGAATAACAAAGTACAATATGTATCCTCAGTATGTCAACCATGTGAATTGCATCCTTTATTATTCCTTATGTTTTGAAGCTAAAATACCATTGTATAGTGAACTCAAATAACTTGTAATAACTTATACTTTTGGATTAAAATACATACTTCTTAAAGTTCTAGTGTGAAGTTTTAGTAGACGTTAGGAATTACTTTTGGGCAGGGGTAGACAGCATAATGGTTCTGCAAAGAGACTCTGATGCCTGAGGCTTCAAAATCCCAGGTTCAATCCCCTGCACCACCATAAGACAGAGCTGAGTAGTGCTCTGGCATAAAAAAAAAAAAAAGGAATTACAACTTTTTCTTAGCATCTGGTGAAAATGTATGCTCATACAGAGGTTTCTGACCTTTTCCAGAAATCACAAAGCTTAGTAATCTCCCATCCAAGTACTAACCAGGCCCGACCCTGCTTAGCTTCCGAGATCAGAGATCGGGCGTGTTCAGGGTGGTATGGCCTTAGACAAAGCTTAGTAATCATCTCTAAATTTTCCTAGGAATCATTTAGTGTTATCCACATATTTTTTAATTTTTTATTTAAGAAAATATTAATGAACAAAAATATAAGGTAGGAGGGGTACAACTCCACACAATTCCCACCAACCAATCTCCATAACCCACCCCCTCCCATGATAGCTTTCCCATTCTCTATCCCTCTGGGAGCATGGACCCAGGGTCGTTGAGGGTTGCAGAAGGTAGAAGGTCTGGCTTCTGTAATTGCTTCCCCGCTGAACATGGGCGTTGACTGGTTGGTCCATACTCCCAGTCTGCCTCTCTCTTTCCCTAGTAGGGTGTGTCTCTGGGGAAGCTGAGCTCCAGGACACATTGGTGGGGTCTTCAATCCAGGGAAGCCTGGCCAGCATCCTGGTGGCATCTGGAACCTGGTGATTGAAAAGAGAGTTAACATACGAAGCCAAACAATTTGTTGAGCAATCATGGATCCCAAGCTTGGAATAGTGGAGAGGAAGTGTTAGGGAGGTACTCACTGCAAACTCCAGTGAACTTCTGCTTTCAGGTATATATTTTGCAGTAGTTTATGGATACGTGTGCACATAAGCTCTCTCTCACAGAAACTGGTGTATATCTAGGTTATGGGACTTTGTTAGAAAGTGAACTACCTGAGATGAAATTAGAGTGTACTATAAAAGGAAAGGTCTCACCCGAGTAATGAAGCTGAAGGGTTGTCATTCCACACGTGAAGTCTCTGGACACAGTCTGAGGTGAAGCATGTTGAGGTGGCAATCGTTGCGTTGGTTAGGTTGTGATCGGCAGATGCAATATTATTTGGTTTGGATTGGGAGACACATCTGGGAAAGTGGGCCCTATCCAAGGGTTCCAGGACTGGGGGAAATAGGGGCTCTATAGTGGAGATGTAAGGTTCCTGCTGTCTTAGGGTTCAAAAAGACAATCGATAGTTAATGTTATCATCACATTATTTGGTAATTGGGTTGACTTTGAAAAGTCCTTTTGTTAGGGTTTGCTGTACAGTATCCAGTATCTTGTATATAGCTGTGCTATTGGATGCTTCTAATCTACTTGGTCTAGGCTTTTGAGAGAGTCCGCATATCAAATATGCATATTAATATGAGTATTAATCCACATATTTTCTACGCTAACAGCAGTATATACTACATACTATATTACATAATTGTTTTAAAACTTGAAATATAAAATTAAGGTTTAGCAGTCCGATAATATCATTTACTTGGATAATGTACATGCTTTGTCATGTGTGTGACCGGAGTTTGAGTGTGGTCTCTCTGTGTCTCTTATTCTCTAAGTCAGACCAGAGACTTGAAGCTCTAGTACTGAAAAAAAATTAATAATAACAATGAAAATAAAATTAAATGTATGATTAAAACAGTGTAATGTTTGGCAAATTATTGTGAGTATATGACAAGAAGAACAAAATTGGGGGGGCGGCAGTGCACACTTGGTTAAATGCACACACTACAGTGTACAAGGATGCAGGTTCAAGTCCCCGGTCCCCAGGTCCCCATCTGCAAGGGGAAAAGCTTCATGAATGGAGAAACAGGGTTGCAAGTGTCTCTCTGTCTCTTTCCCTCTCTATCTCCTACTTCCCTCTTGACTTATGACTGTCTCTATTCAATAAATAAATAAAAAAAATTTTTTAAAAAGGAAGAACAAAATTTGTTAGACCTATAGAACTTCCTTCCTAGATAATCACAAAAAATGAAATTAATTATTTTAATAAAGAGATTATCTGCTGAAAATAAAGACCAATATTTTTCATTACCCAAGGGTCTCTAGAAGGATTGTGATCACTCACTCTAAAGCTCTATTCTTGCTCATATTCCTGATATATTTCAGTCTCCATGTATCTTCCTTTACCTTGCCTGGACTTACTGCAGCACTGCTTCATAGCTTGCAGCCCTTCCCCTCTACAAGTGCAGACAAAGAGCTAGAATCTGGGTCCTTGGACATGGTAGCACATGCACTAAACGGGGTGTTATTGCCCAGCCCCAATCTTCTAATGTAATTCCTTTTAGAGAAGGTTAATGTAATATGGTGGTTGTCTGATTGATTATGGTGCAAGTAACTAAAATAAATTGTTTAAGTGAACTAAGGGAAAAAACTCAAATTTTTAAAAAAATCAGCATTTCTGGGGATGAGGGAGGTGTCTCAGCATTACAATATATGCTTTGTATGCATAAGGCCATGCGTTCAATCCCTAGATCCACATAGGCTAGAGTAGGCTCTGGCCTAATTTATTTAAAAAAAAAAGGTTTTCAGTAAACATTTCTTTTTTAAAAATTTTATTTATAGTATTATTGTTTTTATTACCAGAGCACTGCTCAGCTCTGGCTTATGGAGGTGCAGGGGATTGAACCTGGGACTTTGGAGCCTCAGGCATGAGAGTCTCTTTGCATAACCATTATACTATCTAGCCCTGCCACAACATTTCCAATAATATGGGGTTGGTGATGGAGATGTGAATTAAGCATTTGGCAAAGCACATGTTTAAAATGGAGTACTCTACAGATCTCAATTTAAATAATCCTGCTGATAAAAAAAAAACAGGAGTACGAACTGGTAAAAATCATTTGGTGGTTGTTGCTAGTGTGTAAACCTTTTTTATAGGTTACTAATACATAAAATACACTTAATTAGTTTGCCTTTGGGGGTCTGTTTGTTTAAAATAACTACATTTAAATATGTTGTTTATGGTATAGTCAATATACTCTAAAGGAAATTTTGTTATTGTTTGGAGAACAGTAGTAAAATACATCACCATTAGACCCTGATGCAGCTGAAACAAATAAAGGAAAAACAAAATTATACTCCAATATCCTTGAAATCTTTGCTGTTTTGTAGTAAATGTGTATTGTTTCTTTAGCTTTGTTTTTGAACAGATGTGTATTTGCATAATGTGAAGATTTAGTTAGAATTGTGAAAGGAAAATCACATCTCTATTTTACAATGGGACTAATATATGTGTAAAGGATTAGATAAAGCATTCAAAAAACAAGCATATGTTTTACACTTTAGTTCTAACCCACTCTTTGTATTTGAGGAGATACAAGATGTATCATGAATGTATAACACTATACCTAATTTTCAGTAGAGTGCAGAAAGGTATGCCTCATCTGTAGAAAATTATTCTCTTTGCATCCTTAGGAACTCAACTGGTACTGTTACTGTTTATATATTTTTTTTAAGATTTGTATGCTTGGGTGCTTCCCCATGAATGCTAACTGTGAATGTTCAATAACATCCAAACCAACAGCAGATAACTAAACATTTAATATAATATAATGCAAACTTTCAAACAATTGTGCTACCATTGTGTCCTGAATTATAATATCTCATTACTTCAAGTCATTTAGTGCCACAAAGACTTCTCTGCATCAATTTATCTTTTTCTTCCCATTGCTCCCCTGCCCCCAAATGGAAAGGTTGATTGAGTACACAACATGCACATATTACATACTTTCTATGATGAGCATACAAGGCAGGTTGCCTTGAATTAGGACTATATTTACTATAATAATAGTGTTTATTGCTAGCAGTAGTAAAGAAAAATAAAAGCTTACTAACCTCTTAGAAGGCAGGCTGACATGAGGCACATACTAAAATCTATTATAAATCAGGTCCAGCACAAGCTATTTTAATCCACAGCAGAAGGTACATTGTTTTGGTTTTAGACTCAACACATTTGGATTTAAAATAAAAATTGGTGTCCAAACTGAAGTCACAAATAACTAAACTAAACTTTTATATATTCTCCTTTCCCTATTTAGTTAAATACTTTTAGTGCTTAGTAATGCCTGACATTCAGTACTGAAATTTCCAGATCCTTTTTTTTTGTGTGTGTGTGTGTGTAATATGTTTTTCTTTTTTTTTTTTTTTAATTTTTTATTTAAGAAAGGATTAGTGAACAAAAGCATAAGGTAGGGGGGTACAGCTCCACACAATTCCCACCGCCCAATCTCCATATCCCACCCCCTCCCATGGTAGCTTTCCCATTCTCTATCCCTCTGGGAGCATGGACCCAGGGTCGTTAAGGGTTGCAGAAGGTAGAAGGTCTGGCTTCCGTAATTGCTTCCCCGCTGAACATGGGCGTTGACTGGTCGGTCCATACCCCGAGTCTGCCTCTCTCTTTCCCTAGTAGGGTGTGTCTCTGGGGAAGCTGAGCTCCAGGACATATTGGTGGGGTTTTCAATCTAGGGAAGCCTAGCCAGCATCCTGGTGGCATCTGGAACCTGGTGATTGAAAAGAGAGTTAACATACGAAGCCAAACAATGTGTTGAGCAATCATGGATCCCAAGCTTGGAATAGTGGAGAGAAAGTGTTAAGGAGGTACTCACTGCAAACTCTAGTGTAATCCTGCTTTCAGGTATATATTTTGCAGTAGTTTATGGATACGTGTGCACATAAGCTCTCTCTCACAGAAACTGGTGTATATCTAGGTTATGGGACTTTGTTAGAAAGTGAACTACCTGAGATAAAACTAGAGTGTACTATTAAAGGAAAGGTCTCACCCGAGTAATGAAGCTGAAGGGTTGTCATTCCACACGTGAAGTCTCTGGATACAGTCTGAGGTGAAGCATGTTGAGGTGGCAATCGTTGCTTTGGTTAGGTTGTGATCGGCGGATGCAATATTATTTGGTTTGGATTGGGAGATGCATACAGGAAAGTGGGCCCTATCCAAGGGTTCCAGGACTGGGGGGAGTAGGGGCTTTATAGTGAAGATGTGAGGTTCCTGCTGTCTTAGGGTTCAAAAAGACAATCAATAGTTAATATTATCATCACATTATTTGTTAATTGGGTTAACTTTGAAAAGTCCTTTTCTTATGGTTTGCTGTACAGTACCCAGTATCTTGTATATAGCTGTGCTATTGGAAGCTCCTAATCTACTTGGTCTAGGCTTTTGAGAGAGTCCGCATATCAAATACATAGCCTATATATTAAAAAGATTCAGTTTGTCTTTTGAGAAACTTTGAGACATACAATTGATTTCCCCCTCTCATATTAATAAACTACTGATTTATATGTCTACATTTTGCTAGGAGTGTACATAAACACCATTCCCACCACCAAAGGCCTGTGACCCATCCCACCCGCCCACTCCCACCCCCCACTGGCCCAGGAAGCTACATGTCTACCCCTCACCACTGGGTTTTTACTTTGGTGCCCTACTTACAATTTGATCAGGTCCTGCTTTTAGTTTCCCTTTCAGATCTTCTAAGTCAGCTTCTGTTGATGAGTGGGATCATCCCATACTCATCTTTATCTTTCTGACTTAGTTCACTTAACATAATTCCTTCTAGCTCTGTCCAAGATGGGTCAGAGAAGGTGGGTTCATTGTTCTTGATAGCTGCATAGTATTCCATTGTGTATATATACCACAGCTTTCTCAGCCACTCATCTGGTGTTGGGCACCTGGGTTGCTTCCAGGTTTTAGCTATTATGAATTGTGCTGCTATGAACATAGGAGTACACACCTCTTTTTGGTTGGGTGTTATGGAGTCCTTGGGGTATAACCCCAGGAGAGGAATTATTGGGTCATATGGAAGGTCCATGTCTAGCCTTCTGAGAGTTTTCCAGACTGCTCTCCACAGAGGTTGTACCAATTTACATTCCCACCAGCAATGTAAAAGGGTTCCTCTCTCCCCACATCCTCTCCAGCATTTGTTGCTGCTGTCCTTTTTGATGTATGTCATTCTTACAGGACTGAGGTGGTATCTTAGTGTTGTCTTAATTTGCATTTCTCTGACAATCAGTGACCTAGAGCAGTTTTTCATATGTTTGTTAGCCTTTTGGATCTCCTCTGTGGTGAATGTTTTGTTCATATCCTCTGCCCATTTTTGGATGGGGTCATTTGCTTTTTTGCGGCTAAGTTTGCTGAGCTCTTTATATATTTTGGTGATTAGTTTCTTGTCTGATGTCTGGCATGTGAAGATCTTCTCCCATTCTGTGAGGGGTCTCTCTGTTTGTTTAATAGTTTCTTTGGATGTGCAGAAGCTTTTCAATTTGATGTAGTCCCATTGGTTTGTTTCTGCTTTGGTCTTCCTTGCAATTGGGTTTGATTCATCAAAGATGTCCTTGAGGTGTATGTGGGAAAGTGTTTTACCAATATTTTCCTCTAAGTATTTGATTGTTTCTGGTCTGACATCTAGGTCTTTGATGCATTTGGAGTTGATTTTTGTTGCTGGTGAGATAAAGTGGTTCAATTTCATTCCTCTGCATGTTTCAACCCAGTTTTCCCAGCACCATTTATTGAAGAGAGCCTCCTTTTTCCATTTAATCCTTTGGGCCCCCTTATCAAAGATTAGATGCCCATAGGTGTTGGGATTTACTTCTGGGCTTTCAATTCTGTTCCACTGGTCTGGGTGCCTATTTTTGTTCCAGTACCATGCTGTTTTGATGATGATGGCTTTATAATACAGTTTAAGGTCTGGGAGTGTGACGCCTCCATTTCTGTTTCTTTTCCTTAAGATGGTTTTGGCAATTCTAGGTGTTTTCAGGTTCCAGATAAATGATTGTAGTGTTTGTTCTATTCTCTTAAAGAAGCCTGGTGGAACTTTGATTGGTATTGCATTAAATTTGTATATGGCTCTGGGGAGAATATTCATTTTGATGATATTTATTCTTCCAATCCATGAGCATGGGATATCTTTCCATTTCTTGGTATCAGTTTCTATCTCCTTGAGTAGCGACTCATAGTTTTCAGTATACAAGTCTTTCACTTCTTTGGTCAACTTTATTCCTAGGTATTTGATTGATTTTGCTGAAACAGTAAATGGGAGTGATTTCTGGATGTCTTCTTCTTCAGATTTAGTGTTTGCATAAAGAAATGCCACTGATTTTTGTACATTGATTTTGTAGCCTGATACCTTGCTATATTGCCTAACAACTTCCAGTAATTTTCTACTGAATTCTTTAGGTCTTTCTATGTATACTATCATATCATCTGCAAATAGTGAGAGCTTGACTTCTTCCCTTCCAATCTGTATCCCTTTGATTTATCTCTCTTGCCTGATTGCTATGGCAAGAATTTCCAATACTATGCTGAAGAGTAACGGTGACAGTGGACAGACCTGTCTAGTCCCTGATCTGAGGGGGAATGCTTTCAGCTTCTCTCCATTGAGTATGATGTTGGCTGTAGGTTTGCTATATATAGACTCCACTATTTTGAGGAATTTCCCATCTATTCCCATTTTTTGTAGAGTTTTGAGCATGAATGGGTGTTGGATTTTGTCAAAGGCTTTCTCTGCATCTATTGAGATAATCATGTGGTTTTTGGCTTTGCTTTTATTGATGTGATGAATGACATTGATTGATTTACGGATGTTGAACCAGCCTTGCATTCCTGGGATGAATCCCACTTGGTCATGATGAACAATCTTTTTCATGTGTTGCTGTATCCGGTAGGCCAAGATCTTGGTTAATATTTTGGCATCTATGTTCATCAGAGATATTGGTCTGTAGTTTTCCTTTTTTGTTCTGTCCCTATCAGCTTTTGGTATCAGGGTGATGTTGGCTTCATAAAAGGTGGAAGGGAGTATTCCTGTTTCTTCAATATTATGGAATAGCTTAAGAAGTATGGGTATTAACTGTTTCCTGAAAGTTTTGTAGAATTCATTTGTGAAGCCATCTGGTCCAGGACTTTTGTTGTTGGGGGGATTCTTAATAACGGTTTCAATTTCTTTGTCTGTGATTGGTGCATTTATATTTTGTAGTTCTTCTTGGTTCAGTTTTGAAGTGCATAGGTTTCTAGGAATTGTTCCATTTCTTCCAGATTCTCTAGCTTGGTGGCATATAGTTCTTTATAGAAGTTTCGCAGGATTCTCTGGATTTCTGTGGTGTCAGTTGTGATATCTCCTGCATCGTTTACAATTCTATTAATTTGAGTCTTCTCTCTTTTTTGTTTGGTGAGTCTGGCTAAGGGTTTGTCAATTTTGTTTAATCTTTCAAAGAACCAACATTTGGCTTCATTGATCTTTTGTATGGTTCTTTTATTTTCGATGTTGTTTATTTCTGCTCTAACTTTAGTGATTTCTGTTCTTCTGGTTGCTTTAGGGTTCCTTTGTTCCTCTTCCTCTAAGTCCTTGAGGTGTGTAGTAAGTTCGTTCATTTGGGCTTCTTCTTGGTGTTTAATATGTGATTGTATAGCTATAAGTTTCCCTCTCAGTACTGCTTTAGCTGTGTCCCAAATATTTTGATAGGTTGTGTCTTCATTTTCATTAGTTTCCAGGAACATTTGAATTTCCTGTTTGAGTGAGTGTCTGACCCAGTGGTTCTTAAGGAGCATGTTGTTTAGTTTCCAAATTCTATGTCTTTTAATAATTTTCCGTTTGTTGTTAAAAGTTAGTTTTACTCCACTGTGGTCTGAGAAGATAGTTGGGATGATTTCAATGCTCTTGAATTTATTGATGCTGTCTTTGTGGCCTAACATGTGGTCTATCCGTGAGTATGTGTTGTGTGGATTTGAAAAGAAGGTGTATTCCAGTTTTTTGGGGTGGAGGAGTCTGAAAATGTCCAAGAGGTCTAGTCTGTCAATCTCTTCATTCAATTCTCTTGTATCTTTATTGGTTCTCTGCTTTGTTGATCTGTCTAAGTGTGAGAGTGGGGTATTGAAGTCTCCCACTATTATTGTGTTACTATTGATGTATTTTTGAAATTCTTTCAATAGGTGTTTAATGTATTTAGATGGTCCCTCGTTGGGTGCATAGATGTTAATAATTGTTAAGTCTTCTTGGCTGATTGATCCTCTAATCATTATGTAATGTCCTTGCCTATCTTTTATTACTTTATTTAATTTAAAATCTATCGTGTCTGAGATGAGAATGGCTGTTCCTGCCCTTTTTTGTGGACCGTTAGCCTGTATGATAGTTTTCCATCCTTTCACTTTAAGTCTGTGTTTATCTTGTTGTGACAGATGTGATTCTTGCAAGCAGCATATTGTTGGGTTATGTTTTCTGATCCATCCCCCCACCCTGTGCCTTTTGATGGGTGAGTTTAAGCCATTGACATTTATTGATATTATGGATTTAATGTATTGTAGTGCCATTGTTCTAAAAAACTATTTGTTTACTCTGATATATTACAAGTATTATAGTGATGTTCTTGTTTATAAGAGGTCTTTTAGTACCTCTTTCAGGGCCGGCTTGGTGATAGTTGCCTCCTTTAACTGTTGTTTGTCTAAGAAGGTTTTGATCCCTCCATCTAGCTTGAATGAAAGTCTAGCAGGATATATTATCCTTGGTTGAAACCCTTTTTCATTCAGGGCTTGATAGATATCTTGCCATTCCCTTCTGGCTTTTAGAGTTTGAGTTGAGAAATCTGCAGAAAGTCTTATGGGTTTTCCCCTGTATGTGACTTTTTGTTTCTCTCTTGCAGCCTTTAGGATCCTTTCTTTATCCTTACTTCTTCTCATTGTGACTATGATGTGTCATGGTGTTTTCAGGTCTGGGTTGATTCTGTTTGGTACTCTCTGGGCCTCTTGCACCTTGATATCCTTTCTGTTATTCAGGTCTGGGAAGTTTTCTTGTATTATTTCCTCTAGAATGCTTTCTTCCCCTTCCTCTCTTTCTTCCTCTGGCAGGCCAATTATACGAATGTTACTTCTTTTGAGATCATCCCATTTGTCTCTGTTGTTGTTTTCAGTGTCTCTCAATCTCTTTTTAAGCTCTTTCACCTCTTTATTAGTTTTCTCTAACTCATCCTCTGTCTGACTAATTCTGTTTTCTGCTTCTGTTAGTCTGCTTTCCCTTGCCTCAGCTTCTTTCTTCATTACAGCTATTTCAGCTTTCAGTTCTCTAATTGTCTCAAGATAATCAGTATTTTCCTTGGGGGTCTCAACTGTTGTTTCCCTAATACTGCCATTCCTTTCCTCCAATGTTGTTTTCATTTCTGTGATTAATAAGTTTATTATTGCTTGCATACTTTTCTTATCTATGGTTACTTCTGACTGATTTGTGGTTTCTTCTGGGCTCTTGTCTTCATTCATTGGGGTAGCAGTTTTATTTGTTTTTAATCTACCCATTTTTTTTATGTGTTTCTCTCTTTTTTTATGCTCTGTTGTTCCTCAGTTGTTGTGTTTTGAGCACAAGTAACACTGTACTAAATACCTTTATGACAATTGCACTCACCAACCTCCGGAATTACAGTAGCAACTGAAGTAAGTATTGAAGGAGTTTAATCATTACCAGTAAGCCAAACAATTTCTCTAGTCCGTGAAAAAATAGTAACCAAATCCCAGTGAACAAAGAGAAAAGAAAGAGAGGATAGCAAGAATAGACAGTTATGCAAATCTATCCAGTGTATATTCTAGGGGTAACAAGAGTGTAAAGGGAACTAGAGCAGAGATACACACATAGAGAGTCCACTCTGGGTCAGATTTCTTCCCCAAAGTCATTCTCAAAGTGAGAAAGGCAAAGAAGAAAGAAGTGTATGACAAGATAAAAAAAAAGAGAGATAGAGAAAGATAAGAGAGAGAAAAGGGAGAAGATAAGAAGAAGGGTTGTAATTAAAGAGCAGTGCGAGGAACTTCCCAAATGTGTATCAGTGAATTAAAAAAAAAAAAAAAAAAAACCTGTTTGGTGGTATGGGGTATCCTGTTAGTAGCTGGTCCCAGGCACTGCTATGGGGGTGGGGGGTGGCGGGAAGGATGTATGCTTGAAAATTAAAAGGAAGAAAAAAGAATTTTTTTCCCCTATTCTAATTCTTAACCCAAATTAAGTTATAGACACCTCCTTGTTGTCACTGCTATGGCCCCTTATTGGCTGGCCTGCTAAAGGCAGAAAATCCTATTGTTTACACGAGATGTGTCCGGAGCTCAAAGGCTAGCCGCTTCTCAGTCCGCCATCTTCCGGGAAACCCCCCCCCTCCAGACTTTTTAAAAGGATTTCTCAAAAATGAAAACTAGCTCCAAGTCCTTTGATCCAATGAGAGCTATACTCAAGAAGTCTTTGGATCCGCTCTCAGGGTCGCGGTGGACCCTGGAGACTCCCAAGAGGAAACCCCCGAGCTAAAGTGCTCTCTCCGGGTCCTCTGCCCGCCGCGTTCTGCAACCGGCGAGGAGCCGCCTTCCTGGGCGGGCGGAGGACAATGCCCGGCGCACTTGCCTTGCCCGGCGCCCTGGGAATTCTGGAGCCCCGCTAGTCCGTGTCACCTTTACTCTAATTCTTAACCCAAATTAAATTGTAATCACTTTTGGTGTCACCCATTATTGACTGGCCTGCTAAAGGCAGAAAATCCTACCGTTGCCGACGATGCGGTCAGAACGCTCACTGTCAGCGACTTCTCAGTCCGCCATCTTCCTCCCCGCCTCTCCAGATCCTTTTAAGTGATGTGAAAACACAGAGTTTAAAGAAAAAAAAAATCGGAGCAAGGAGAGGGTGGAGCCAAGATGGCGACTTTGGAGCCACAGCTGCCCTGAGCTCCAAGAGGTAGCAGCTTGCAATCCAACATCCCTTGAATAGGGTAGGATACTGGGCTGTCTGTAAGAGGGGGAACATGGGCTGGTCAAAGTGACACCAAAATACAGTCCCATAATTCTCTCTTGGGCTGACAAAGGAAAATCTTTTGATTATTTCTGAGATCACCCTTGTCAGGGGGACAAAGAAAAATCCTTTGATTATTTCTGAGCTCACCCCTTCACCCTAGTACCAGCCCACAGGAGCAGCTCAGCCTTTCCTAGAAGGCTCCCAGCTGAACTATTTTCTTTAATGATTCCTGGCTCAGCAGGGGTGTCATTCCAAGCCTCTTCCTTTAACTTCTCTCTTTTTCTAAGTGGCTGGAGCTCTATTTGAGTGACAAAATACCTGACCAGTCAGAGCCTCATACCTGCTTAGGAAAGAATACCTTGAGGGTTTTTTTTTTTTTTTTGTATTTTTTTGGATACTTTATACAATTGGCTGTCTTTACTCTAGCTGCCTGTAGCCAATCGAGCAGTCCAAGCTGCAGACTGTTAGGGGTTTTCTATTCTATTTTATTACTACTATTATTATATACACGTCCCATTACCAGCCACCTTCTTCAGGTTGACCAAAATTAACCATTGTTGTTTTTTCCATTGCTAGGTGTCCTATCCATTGCAAGAGAAAATTGTTTCTCTCTACCTTTTCTCTCCACTCTCTTTTTTCCCTTCCTCATAGCTAATTAAAAAAAAAAAAAAACTCTTTCCTTTCACTGCTCTTCCTTTTTTCTTCTTTCTTTCTTCCTTTTTTTTCTTTTCTGCCTTCCTCCTTCTTTTGTATTCTGAATTCAATGATACTTGCTTATGAATTATTTTGGGGAAGAAATCTGACTCGGAGTGGACTCTATGTGTGTATGTCTTTTCTATTTCCCTTTATCCCCTTTCTATCCCTAGAATTTATAGTGGACAGTATATTGGCATAATTATCCATTCTTGATTTCCCTTTTATCCTATCTCTCTTTTTCTTTTGTTTGGTTGCTATTTTTTCTTGGACTGGAGGTGTTGTTTTGCTAAATGGTATTGGTTGAACTGCATCAATCCTTGCGTCAGTTACTATTGTTTTAATTTCTGAGTTTGGTGACTGTTCTTGGCATAAAGGTATTTAGTATAGGATGGCTTGTACTCAAAACACAACAACTGAAGAACGACAGAACAGAAAAATCAAAAATACATCAATAAAAAAGGTTAAATCAAGAGCAAATAAATCTGCTACCAAAATGAATCAGGACAGGAGCCCAGAAAACTCCAAATCAGTCAGGAGTAACCATAGATAAGAAAAGTATGCAAGCAATGGTAAACCTACTAATCACAGAAAAGAAGACAATTATGGAGGAAAGGGTTATAAGAATTAGGGAAACAGCAAAGGATAACCTCAAAGAAAATACTAGCTACATCAAGGTAATAAGAGAAATGAAAGCTGAAATAGCTGAGCTAGAAGGCCAACCTGCAGAACAAGCTAATACTATAACTGAACAGAAGGAAGAAGTTGAGGGAAGGGAAAGCAGATTAACAGAAGAAAAAAAAGAGAATTAGCCAGACAGAGGATGAGCTAGAGAAATCCAAGAAAGGTGAAAGAGCTAAAAAAGAGATTGAGAGATACTGAAAACAACAACAGAGCCATATGGGATGATCTCAAAAGAAGTAACATTCCTATAATTGGCCTGTCAGAGGAATAAATATAGGAAAGGGAAGTAAATATTCTAGAGGAAATAATGGAAGAAAACTTGCCAGACCTACACAACAGAAAGGACATTAAGATTCAAGAGGCCCTGAGAGTCACAAACAGAATCAACCCAGACCTGAAGACTCTAAGACACATCATAGTTACAATGAAAAGAATCAAGGATAAAGAAAGGATCCTAAAGGCTGCAAGAGAAAAGCAAAAAGTCACATACAGGGGAAAACCCATAAGACTATCAGCAGACTTCTCCACTCAAACTCTAAAAACCAGAAGAAAATGGCAACATATCTATCAAGCCCTGAATGAAAAAGGTTTTCAACCAAGGGTAATATAGACTTTCATTCAAATTAGATGGAGGGATCAAAACTTTCTCAGAGAGACAACAGTTAAAGGAGGCAACCATCACCAAGCCTGCCCTGAAAGAGATACTAATAGACCTCTTATAAACAAGAACATTACTATCAAACTTGCCATATATCAGAGCAAATAAAGAATCATTGAATAATGGCACTACAATATATTCAATCCATAATATCAGTAAATGTCAATGGCTTAAACTCACCCATTAAAAGACACACAGTGGGAGGATGGATCAGAACACAAAACTGAACCATATGCTGCTTACAAGAATCCCACCTGTCCCAACAAGACAAACACAAACTTAAAGGGAAAGGATGGAAAAATATCATACAGGCTAATGACCACAAAAAAGGGAAGGAACAGCCATACTCATCTCTGATACAACAGACTTTAATTTAAATAAAATAATAAATGATATGCAAGGCCATTACATAGTGATTAGAGGATTAATCAACCAAGAAGATTTAACAATAATTAACATCTATGACCAAGTGAGGGACCATCTAAATACATCAAACACCTACTGAAAGAACTACAAAAATACATCAATAGTAATACAACAATAGTGGGAGATTTCAAAACTCCACTCTCACACTTAGATCAAAGAAGCAGAGAATAAACAAAGAAACAGGAGAATTAAATGAAGAGATGGACAGACTAGCCCTCCTGGACATTTTAAGAGTTCTTCACCCCAAAATCTGGAATACACATTCTTTGCAAATCCACAAAGCACAAACTCAAGGATAGACCACGTGGCAGGACACAGTAGCAACAAATTCAAGAGCATTCAAATCATCCCAAGTATCTTCTCAGACCACAGTGGAGTAAAGCTAACATTCAATAACAAACAGATAATTACAAAAACTCACAGAATTTCGAAACTCAACAACATACTTCTTAAGTACCACTGGGTCAGAGATGCAGTCAAGCAAGAAATTCAAATGTTCCTGGAAACAAATTAAAATGAAGACACAAGTTATTAAAATATTTGGGACACAGCTAAAGGAGTATTGAAAGGGAAACTCATAGCCATACAATCCCATATTAGAGAACAAGAAAAAATTCAAATAATCGCCTTACTGCACACCTTAAGGACTTAGAGAAAGAAGAACAAAGGGACCCTAAAGCAACCAGAAGGACAGAAATCAATAAAATTAGAGCAGAAATAAACATCATAGAAAATAAGAGAACCATACAAAAGATCAATGAAGCCAAATGCTGGGTCTTTGGAAAATTAAACAAGATTGACAAACCCCTAGCTAGACTCACTAAAAAAAAGAGAAGACTCAAATAAATAGAATTGTAAACAATAGAGGAGATATCACAACTGACACCACAAAAATCCAGAAAATCATGTGAGATTTTACAAAGAACTATAAGACACCAAGCTAAATAATCTGGAAGAAATGGAAGAATTCCTGGAAAAAATATACTCTTCCAAACTGAAACAAGAAGAATTACAAAACCTAAATGCAACAATCATAGACAAAGAAATCGAAATAGCTATTAAGAATCTTCCCAACAACAAAAGACCTGGACCTGATGGCTTCACAAATGAATTCTACAAAACATTGAGGAAACAGCTAATACCTAGACTTCTAAAGCTCTTCTACAATAACAAAGAAACAGTAACACACACTTCCACCTTCTATGAAGCCAACATCACCCTGATACCAAAAGAAGATAGGGACACAATAATAAAGGAAAACTACAGACCAATATCTCTGATGAACATAGATGCCAAAATATTAAACAAAATCTTGGTCAACCAGAAACAACAGTATATCAAAAAGATTATTCATCATGACCAAGTGAGATTTATCCCTGAATGCAAGGCTGGTTCAACATATGTAAGTCAATCAATGTCATTCAACACATCAGTAAAAGCAAAACCAAAAACCACATGATTATCTCAATAGTTGCAGAGAAAGCCTTTAACAAAATCCAACACCCACTCATGCTCAAACACTACAAAAAATGGGAAGAGATGGGAAATTCCTCAAGATAGTGGAGTGCATATATAGCAAACCTACAGCCAACATCATACTCAATGGACAGAAGCTGAAAGCATTCCCCCTCAGATCTGGGAATAGATAGGGCTGTCCACTATCACTATTACACTTCAACGTGGTATTGAAAGTTCTTACCATAGCAATCAGGCAAGAGAAAGAAATCAAAGGAATACAGACTGGAGGGGAAAAAGTCAAGCTCTCACTACTTTCAGATGATATGATAGTATACATAGAAAAACCTAAAGAATCCAGCAGAAAACTACTGGAAGTTATTAGGCAATATAGCAAGGTGTCAGGCTACAAAATCAATATACAAAAATTGGTGGCATTTCTTTTTGCAAACACTAAATCTGAAGAGGAAGACATCCAGTAATCACTCCCATTCACTGCTGCAGGAAAATCAATAAAATCTGTATGAATGAACCTGACCAAAGAAGTAAAATACTTGTATACTGAAAACTATGAGTCATTATTCAAGGAAATAGAAAAATGATACCAAGAAATGGAAAAAACCCCCATTCTCATGGATTGGAAATATTAATATCATCAAAAGGAATATTCTCCCCAGAGCCATATACAAATTTAACACAATACCCATCAAAGTTCCACCAACTTTAAGAGAATAGAACATAAACTGCAATCATTTCTCTGGAAACATAAAAAACCCCATAATTGCCAAAACAATCTTTAGGAAAAGAAACAGAAATGGAGGCATCACAGTCCCAGATCTCAAACTATAATATAAAGTCATCATCATCAAAACAGCCTGGTACTAGAAGAAAAATAGGCACACAGACCAGTGGAACAGAATTGAAAGGCCAGAACTAAATCCCCACACCTATGGACATCTAATCTTTGATAAGGGGGCCCAAAGGATTAAATGGAGGAAGGAGGCTCTCTTCAGTATATGGTGCTGGGAAAACTGGGTTGAAACATGCAAAGAATGAAACTGAACTACCTTATCTCACCAGAAACAAAATTCAATGCCAAATAGATACAGGACATTGATGTTAGAACAGAAACTATCAAATACTTAGAGGAAAACATTGGTGGAACACTTTCCCACCTAAACCTCAAGGACATCTTTGATGATACAAATTGAATTGCAAGTAAGACTAAAGCAGAAACAAATCAATGGGACTACATCAAATTGAAAAGCTTCTGCACAGCCAAAGAAACTATCACAAAAACAAAGAGACTCCTCACAGAATGGGAGAAGATCTTCACATGCCATACATCAGACAAGAGACTAATCACCAAAATAGACAAAGAGCTCAGCAAACTTAGCAACAAAAAAGCAAAGGACCCCATCCGAAAATGGGCAGAGGATATGAACAGAATATTCACTACAGAAGAGATCCAAAAGGCTAACAAACACATGAAAAATTGCTCCAGGTCACTGTCAGAGAAATGCAAATAAAGATATCACTGAGATACTACCTCACCACTGTGAGAATGGCATACATCTAAAACGACAGCAGCAACAAATGCTTGAAAGGCTGTGAGGATAATGGAACCCTCTGCACTGGTGGTAGGAATGTAAATTGGTCCAGCTAATGTGGAAAGCAGTCTGGGGAACTCTCATAAGGCTAGACATGGACCTTCCATATGACCCAGTAATTCCTCTCTTGGGTATATACCCCAAGGATTCCATAACACCCAAACAAAAAGATATTTGTACACCTATGTTCATAACAGCACAATTTGTAATAGTTAAAACCTGGAAGCAATCCAGGTGCCCAACAATAGATGAGTGGCTAAGAAAGCTGTGGTATATATACACACAATAGAATAATATGCAGCTATTAAGAGCAATGAACCCACCTTCTCTGACCCATCTTGGACAGATCTAGAAAGAATTATGTTTTTTTAATTACTTTTTAAAAATTTAATTAATTTATTTATTTTCACTTTTGTTGCCCTTGTTGTCTTTTTTTTTCATTGTTGTTGTTGTAGTTATTAAAGTTGTTGTTATTGATGTGGTTGTTATTGGATAGAACAGAGAGAAATGGAGAGAGGAGGGGAAGACAGGGGGGAGAGAAAGATAGACACCTGCAGACCTGCTTCACCGCCTGCAGGTGGGGAGCCGGGGACTGGAACCCGGATCCTTACGCTGGTCCTTGAGCTTTGCGCCACCTGCGCTTAACCCACTGCGCTACCGCCCGACTCCCTAGAAGGAATTATGTTAAGTGAGCTAAGTCAGAAAGAAAGATGAGTATGGGATGATCCCAGTCATCAACAGAAGTTGAGAAAGAAGAACAGAAAGGGAAACTAAAAGCAGGATTTGACTAAAACTAGAGTAGGGAACCAAAGTAAAATCCCTGGGGTGAGGGTGAGGGTGGATGTTCAGCTTCCCGGGCCACGGGGTGGCGGGAGGGGTGGTTGGGATGGGGCATAGTCTTCTGGTGGTGGGAATGGTGTTTATGTAAAATCCTATTAATTTGTAGTCATATGAATCATTATTTAATTAATATGAGAGGGGAAAATTGATTGTATGTCTCAAACGTTTGTAGCACAAACTGAGTCTTTTTAATACATAGCCTGAGTCTTTGATAAGTTGACCCTCTCAAAAGTCTAGACCAGTGAGAAAAGAAGCAACTGGTGGCACAGCCATGTATAAATAATGTCAAAGGACATATATTATGGTGGTGTTGGGTATTATACAGCAAATCCTAACAAAGGAATTTTTCAAAGTTAACCTAGTTACCAAATAATGTGATTATAACAATAACTATCTATTGTCTTCTTGAACCCTAAGACAGCAGGAACCTCACACTTCTACTAGAGAGCCTATATTTCCCCCAGTCCAGGAACCTTAGGGTGGGGCCCACTTTAATGCATGGTTCTCTCAATTCATACCAAATAATATTGCATCCACCGATCCCAACCTAATCAACACAACAAGTACCACCTCAGCATGCTTCATTTCACACTGTGTCCAGAGACTTCATATGCGGAATGATAACCCTTCAGCTTCATTACTCGGGTGAGAGTTTTCCTTTCACGGTATTCTCTAATTCCATTCCAGGCGGTTCACTTCCTAAAATATTCCTAAAACCTAGATATAGACCAGGTCCCTTAAGATAGAGCATATGTTCACACGTGTCCACGAACTAGGGCAAAATATATACCTGAAAGCAAAAGTACACAGTATTCTGCAGTGAGTCAGTATAGAGTTCCTAATGAAAGAGTATCTAATTAAACTTAGATACCCTCCTCACCTACTTCTTATTATAGTTCTCTCACTCACTCCAAAGCTAACCTGAGCAAAGCAAGGACTGCAAAAGCTGAATAAGGGCAAGATACTTTAATATTTTAATTATGACTCTTTAGTCACTATCAGGCCACCCTATCAGCTGGGGTCTTATTTTGGGAGTCCTGAGATTCCCAAACAGACATGATGGGCCTAGACCTCAAATAAATTCCTCTCTCCATTGTTACCCATCGTCTCTAGTCTCTATCAGGAACAACAAAATAGAACCCTTTGTGAGCCCCCCATAGGACCTTGCCCTCACCTTGGATCCACAACAGTAGAGAATGTTCCATCCTCTTAAGGGAGGATGTCCAACATACTCTATACTACACTTGAGGAAGATGGGTCGATATTGGGGCAGCTTGGAATGTTCCTACTCATGACCACAGAATGTGAGCTCAGATCTACAGGGATGCAGAGGTCACATAAGATTGTAAGCTGAATATGGGCCCCAGACCAAATCAAATTGATTGGGTTTACTGTCAACAGTATTTATACCACTTCCCCATATTAGGGAGCTACACTCTTTCTTTCCTGATCCAGCTTTCTGTCCCTTTTACAGCCATGACATTACCTCCCCAGACAATAACTTGGATCTACCTGCATATCAGATTTCAGTCTCAGAGAAAAAAAAAAACTAGTATAGCTACAAGCCCTTTGAAATATAACTAAAATATGCCTACTAGCTATCTACAAAATGGAGGACCCCCCCCAACTCTTCATCTGCACTATTCTGCACTATTAGGCCCATGATTGTTCAACAATTTGTTTGGCTTTGTATGTTAACTTTTTTCAGCCAGCAGGTTCCAGATGCTAGTATGATGCCGACCAGACCAGACTTCCCTGGACAGACAACCCCACCAATTTGTCCTGGAGCTCTGCTCCCCCAGAGCCCCACCCTATTAGGGAAAGAGAGAGATAGGCTGGGAGTATGTATCACCAGTCAACACCCATGTTCAGCCGGGAAGCAATTACAGAAGCCAGACTTTCCACCTTCTGCATCCCATAATGACCTTGGGTCCACACTCCCAGAGGGATAAAGAATGGGAAAGCTATTAGGGGAGGGGACGGATATGGATATCTGGTGGTGGGAATTATGTGGAGTTGTACCTTTCTTACCCTATGGTTTTGTTAATGTCTCCTTTTTAACATAAATTTAAAAAAAGAAAAAAAAACTTTCAACCATATCACAACTGCAAAGAGAAATAAACACACTCATCCAGGTTACCTTTTTGATCTGATCTAAATGCGCCATCATAACAATTTTGTTTGTTTAGTTCAGTTAAACTAGTCCAGGGGTCAAATGCATGGACAGACTAGCTTTAGGTTATACTTTGATGCATCTTTAGACTATTTAAGGAAGACTTGGAAAACTGTTTTGAAAAAAAAAGGAAATAAGTTGTTTATAAAGTCTGGTAACTTCAAGCTTTTAAATAACATAAAAATCAATATTCTCCCAAGGAAGGATTCTTTTCATTTTCTTTGTTTTACAGTTCTCTCTTGTAAAGTGTAGCTAGTTTTTTTTCTATCCTAAAAAATTACAAATGAAAGTTCAAGAAAGCAAATTAATATTGCATAAAGTATTGTCTTTGTTTAATCCATACTTACATTAAAAAGGTTGCCTATAATGTGAATAAAATTACTCCTCTGATACTGTCAACTCAGGAATATATTGTAGTCAAACCTACAAGTAGCATTTTATAATATCTAGAAGAATATAAAACTAATATTAGCATAATGAATTTCCATCCACTTGTTTAACTTTGATTAAAATGAGCTCATTGAATTTTGTGTCTAGTTCTGAAAGCCTCAGCAAGATGTTCAGTTTCTTTTTCTTCTGAAATCTGAACAAAATGAAATTTCATATACTGGTGGGTAAAGTCATAGAAAAACCTCTGGGGAAATAAATCATGCCATACATGCAAAGTACCTACCTTTTCCATTTTATTTCATATAGATTTGTCTCCTTATTTAATTTCTTGATTTTATCTATAGTATACCTCATTATTTCCCATTGTATATAGCACAATCTCATGCATTGCCTCAATTTTCTGGTATGTATGGAAAAGTCAACATAAGTAGTTAATATGATAAATTATGAAGATGCAAATTATTTTATATTTCATTTTTTATTAAATATTCCTTTTTTGAATATTCATTTAAAGCTCAAAATCTCACTGAGGGAAGCTTTTTGGTTCCTTTTTTATGGGAGAAATTTTAGTGAAGTATATTCACACAAATTGCATTCTTATATTTCATAGCAAAGCTTGTATTTACATTATTTATTGTTATTATGTTATATAATAACATAACTTTCCAAAAGCAAATAATAGCTTTACTATGCACACTCAAGAGTATAGTCAGGCTACTGTACTAGTGGAAAAGATATAAGCTGAATTACCTTACTGGCCTTGTTTCTTGGAAACACTTTTCACTGTCTCCTTTCACATTTTGTTTCTTCCATGATAAAAGACATATAAATGATCCTGTTTGAGATTATTTTCATTTATAATCCACTATGTCTTTCAGTGACAGATCATCATTTCTTCTTCTCAATATATAGTTTTTGTGTGTGTATATATTGTACTTTTGGAAATGATGTTATCTCAATGCTACAGTGCTTTACCAACCCACTTCTTTATAACTTTGGTAGCTTTGGCGTGGTGGAAAGTTTCTAAAGTGCTATAAAACTAATCAATGAACCAGTTTTTACTTAACATTTCTGTAAGAGACATTATGTCAGTTGAGACAAGAGGTCAAAATAAAAAAACTGTACTGGTCTACAAAATATAGCTTTGTTTTATTCTGAGTTACTATAATATTGGAATGAATAAAATTTATATATCACGATATCAATGTGACCTCAACAAAAACAGCCAATTTCCACTGAGCACCTATTCTGAACCAAGCTCTTCATATGAATAAATCAGTTTATCCTCAAACAACTCCATTGTGAATATTGAAGACAAAGAAACTGATGTATTAATATGTGACAGTTCTGGAAACATGCTGCCAAGATTTGGGCATCTTTCACTTGTGTAACCTAGGGCTAAATAATCTAATTTTGCTCAACCTCAGCCTCTTCCCTTCTTTGGAAATAGTAGACAAATCAGATTTAATTCATTCATACAAATTTACATTAGAAGGTTGTTAGATTTAAAATGGGAACAATGAAGGGGCCAGATGGAAAAGTGAGCAAGGATCCAGATTCAAGCTCCCAGTTTCCACGTACAGGGAGGAAATTTCACAAGTAGTGAAACAATGCTACAGTTATTTCTCCCTCTCCCTCTCTGTATCTTATTTTCCCTCTCATTTTTTCTCTGCCTTGACACAATATAAATATATATGCATATATATATATATATATATATATATATATAATTGGAACAGTTAAAATAATAATAACCTTGGGGGTTGACAAGATAACTCACCTGGATGGTTTACCTGTTTTTTTCATGCCCAAGTTTGACCCTAGCCCACACTTCACTGGAGGGATCTTTGATGTTTCTTTAACACTCTCTCTGACTTCTGACTCTGTTTCTCTCTTTCTGTCTGAAAATGTTCAGTTTTGGAAATCCCTGTAAGGGGATTTTCGATATCCTTGTATATTCAGCTAAAGATGTCAAATATTGTTTTCACAAAGCAGCAGAGAATGACATACAATTGGCTAAACTATATATATATATATATATATATATATATATATATACACACATATGTATGTATATATACAGAGAGACAATTATATATAAACATATATAAAGTAATATATATTACTTTAGATTGTGTCAATGTGACATGAATTCAGTAGAAATCTATATTTATTCACATTTCACTGAGTTGTAGCTTTTGTTGCCTCAGTTTCTCAAAGAGCCATCCTGGAGCTGCTAGGTGGATGCCACTTTGGATCTTCCCCCTGCATTCAGCAGAAATCATGCTTTTAACGTTTACCTTTTCCTGGGAAAGTTATATGCTATATAAAAATATTTCTTATGAGACTGAGCAGCAGCAAGAGGTGCGCGAAGGATATTTTGCATGGCCAGTGTTGTTGGTATATCATGTTTTGTGTTTAACTTCCTGTCATGTAGGGAGGCTGGACAACATACTCTATGCTATGCCTGAGGAAGATGGGTTGATATTGGGGCAGCTTGGAATGTTCCTACTCATGACCACAGAATGTGAGCTCAGATCTACAGGGATGCAGAGGTCACATAGGCTCATAAGCTGAATATGGGCCCCAAATCAAATCAAATCAATGGGGTTTACTGTCAACAATATTTATACCACTTCCCCATATTAGGGAGCTACTCTCTTCCCTGATCCAGCTTTCTGTCCCTTTTACAGCCATGACATCACCTCCCCAGACAATAACTTGGATCTACCTGTATATCAGATTTCAGGCTCAGAGAAAAAAAAACTAGTATAGCTACAGGCCCTTTGAAATATAACTAAAATATGCCTTCTAGATATCTACAAAATGGAGAATCCCTCCAACTCTTCATCTGCACTATTCCAGCCTTTAGGTCCATGATTGTTCACCAATTTGTTTGGCTTTGTATGTTAACTTTTTTCAGCCAGCAGGTTCCAAATGCTAGTATGATGCCGAGCAGACTTCTCTGGACAGACAACCCCGCCAATTTGTCCTGGAGCTCTGCTTCCCATGAGCCCCACCCCACTAGGGAAAGAGAGAGGCAGGCTGGGAGTATGGATCAAACAGTCAATGTCCATGTTCAGTGGGGAAAGAATTACAGAAGCCAGACCTTCCACCTTCTGCACCCAACAATGACCTTGGGTCCATACTCCCAGAGGGATAAAGAATAGGAAAGCTATCAGGGGAGGGCATGGGATACAGAGTTCTGGTGGTGGGAATTGTGTGGAGTTGTACCCCTCTTATCCTATCATTCTGTTAATGTCTCCTTTTTAAATAAATTAAAAAATTAAAAATATACATACACATAATAAATTATGAATCTAGTTTGAATGAATACTTATTCCATTTTTGTAATAAAAAGTAGGCAGTATAGTGTTGGAATTTTTAGTATACAATTTATAAGGATTATTAAATTGTATTATGAAGCTAGTGTACTAAATGGATTATTGCTCAAATCATTTTGGACAGCTAGAACAATAGAGTGTATGAGAAGTCCAGAAAAAAAATAAGTGTAGGATAGGTCTTTACTAAATGATAAATAAAGCATTTCAAATAAGTAGAAAAAGAGAAAATTACTCAAGAACTATTACTGGAACAATTGGCTAACCATCTGTAAGGAATTAATCTAGCTCAGAGTCTGTAACAAAACACATGCGTATCAAAGATAAATATATTAAATGTTAGAATGTAAAAACATGCTACCTTTTGCCTATAATGTTGGCAAAGACAAAAAGAAATGTTAATATTAATTTCTGTCAAGTGAAGAAGACACAGTTTTCATACATCAAGTCATACATGGATTGAAGATTACTTGATATGTAGTTAAACATAACAAGAATCTAAAAATTTTTTTTCTTTGAGGGGCAATTTTATTTGTAAAAAGTTATCCTTAAGATGAGGATAGTCTTTACATTGAGTTTTAATAGTGAAATTAAGAGCAATCCAATCACCTAACAGCTTGTAAAAAACATTTGTAGATGGAAGCAATTGATTTTTATGAAACAGTTATTTTTAAGAAGTTATTCAGTCTGTTAACTATGTATATGATGTACTGCTAAGAGCAAACATAGTTTCAACATGTGATGGAGAGAGAGGGAAAGAGAGAAGAAACTAGAACCAATGAAATATAAACTTCATAATGTCAGAATTATAGTTTCAACTGAACATTGTTTTCTTGTATGTTCCTCATGGAACAGATATTTTCATGGAAAAATTTCCATTCCACAAGCATTCTATTGGAAGAAGGCATCTCCATCTCTATTTCCTTCTTTATTTTATGAAATTTTCATATACATTTTAAATATATTTTAGTTTAGTTTTATATAGACTATGATGTCAAATTCTCAATTTCCTGAAATGGTTAGCCAATTTTTCCAACACTTTCTCACAAATCCCTACATGTCTATTTGAAAGGGTGATGACTTAAATTTGCTGCCCATAAATTGAAAATATTTACTACTTTCAACACTCACTGTAGTTCACCTGCCTTTTTGAGTTTAATTTTAAATGATCGAGGAAGGCATATTATGAATACTAAACCTACAATAGACTTCAAAAGACTTTTCTTCATATTACTTGTGGGGGAAATGTATAGATATATTAAAAACAAACAAAACAAACAACAAAAAACCCTTGAAAACAAGTAGTGGTGGCCTATTAAGGCTGTCTGAATGGAAAATTTAGGGACTAAGTTTTAAGAATTATACTAAGAATTATCCAATTGTAGGTCTACTTTGGCAACAGGCTTGATGATCTACACTGCACCCTACAGAGCTGGGTAAATATTATTTGGATAAAGAAAAAGAAGTGAATTTCCTTTGGATAAAGAGGAAACCAAGGAAAGCTGCTGAGCTTGAGAGAACTGGGTGTTACTTCACTAAAAGAATTAGTTGTACAGATAGGTGGTTCCAACAGTAATAGAGAGAAGAAATGAAGAAATAAACGATAGAGGCCAGATGGTAGCACACCTGGTAGAACACATGCATTATCACATACAAGGACCAGTGTTCAAGTTCTCTTTCCCTACCTGCAGGGGGAAATCTTCACAAATGGTAGAGCAGTCATGTAAATATCTCCCTCTCCAGCTCTCCAGCTCTGTCTCCAGCTTTCTCACTCTCTCTCCCCCCCCCTCTCTCTCACCCCTCCCCTCTCTTCTGCTCTTCTGCTCCTTTTTCTTCTCCCTCCTCTCTCTCTTTCCTCCCTTCTCTTTCTCCTCCCTCCGTCCTCTCTCCCTCTTTCCTTCTCTATTCCTGTTTCCTACTCTCTATTAAAAAAAAAAACTAACTAAAGCAACTCCATAAGTATTCATCAAATCTGTGCTCATCCTGGAACATATGTGTCGATAAGCACCTGTTCAGAATTACAAAGATTTTGAGATCTACATAAATAAATAGACTACAGCTCATCGCCCAAACAGGCCACTGAGTAGCTCCTACATGAGACATCTAAGTATATTTAAGAATCTCAGCCAACTTCAAACAGGAAGAAACAAACAATGCACATATGAAACTCACTATAGAATCAGAGACCTGAAAGCTAAAAGCAAAAATAAAGAAATAAAATAAGACAAATAAAACTTATTATCTATAGATTAATGCAATGGGTTAAATTGTATTTCCCAGAAATTCATATGCAGAAGCCCTATTTCTTAGAATGTGGTTCTATTTGAAGAAATGGTCCATGAAATAATAAATACTTTAAAATGAAGTAACTGCCTACACTTCAGATCCTAATCCAGTATGATTGCTGTCCTTAGAAGAAAAGTACATGTGGCTAGGGTGGTGAAAAAAATATATATTGGGATGCTGGAAAAGTCATGACACATTTTTGTATAGAAAAATACATTATTTTGTAGTAAGGCAAAAAATAAAAATCTCTAGGTGGAGGGTGAGGGTGAGGGTAAATGCTCAGCTTCATGGGGGGGGAGCATGGAATGGGACAGTCTTTTGGTGGTGGGAATGGTGTTTATATACACTCCTACTAACTTGTACTCATATAAATCACTATTTAATTAATATGAGAAGGGAAAAATTGATTGAATGTCTCAAATTTTTCAATTCACAGACCACAGGCTGAGTCTTTGATATGTTGACACTCCTAAAAGCTTAGACCAGGAGAGCAGAAGCAACAGGTGGCGTTACTTTATAAAATACAGATATATATTGTGGTCCAGGAGGTGGCACAGTGGTATAGAATTGGGAGAACTGGGCTCTCAAGCATGGGGTCCTGAGTTCAGTCTCTGGCAGCACATGTACCAGAGTGATGTCTGGTTCTCTCTCTCTTCTCATGAATAAATAAATTTTAAAAAATAATAAATAATATATATAAATAATATCAAAGGAAAAATTATGGTGAGGTCACATATGATACAGCAAATCCTAACAATAGGATTTTCAAAGTCAAACCAATTGCCAAATAATTTGATTATAGCAATAACTATCTATTGCCTTCTTAAACTGTAAGACAGCAGGAACATCCCGCTTCCTCTGCAAAGCTCAAATTCCCCCCAGTCCTGGAACCTCTATGGTGGGGCTCACTTTCCTGCATGCTTATCTCAATTCATACCAACTGATACTGCATCTGCTGATCCCAACCTATTCAATGCAATGAATACCAACTTGGCATGCTTCACTTCCGAATGTGTCCAGAGACGTCAGGTTTGGAATGTCAACCCTTCAGCCTCATTACTCGGGTGAGACCTTTCCTTTCTCATAGGACTCCTTAATTCCATTTCTGGTAGTCCACTTCCTTACAAAGCCTCAAAACCTAGATATAGGCCAGGTCCCATGAGATAGGGCATATGTACACATATATCCATAAATTAGGGCAAAATTTATAACTGAAAGCAAAAGTGCACAATAGTTTGCAATGAATCAATAAATGAAGCAAGCAAGTAGAAAGACCTAAAAAGACACCTTAAAGTACCTAATGAAATAGTTTCTACTTAGATCTAGATACACTCCTCACCTACTTCCTATTACACTTTCCTCAGTAACTCCAAAACTAACTTTATCAAAGTAAGGACTACAAAATCTGAATAAGGGCAAGAGACTGGCATACTCTAATGATGACTCCTTAGTCACTATCAGGCCACCGCATCAGCTGGGGCCCTAGTCATGGAGTCCTGGGATTCCCACACAAACACAGTAAGCCTAGACCTCAAATACATCCCTCTCTCAATTGTCACTGGTCATCTCCATCAGGAACTGTTGGTATGTTTCATATTGTCTTTTTCCCCTTCCCCCCAACTCTGAGAGAATTGGTTTGGCCCTTGCTAGTTTCCTGCCCCTCTTTCTCCCCGCCCCGTATGCTAAGGACATCCAGAGTCCCAGCAGCAGCGGTGGAGGGAGAATGATAGGGAAGCACATATTGTGGTGATTTGCCTGTTCGTGAATAAAGATTAAACTGCAGCTTCTCAGCCCAGCCGTGTGTCCTTGAGTCTCTGTCTCTGTCTACCGCCACGACGCTAGCCTGGCCTGCTGGAGCTCCAAACTTTAACAACCAGGAACAGCATAATGGACACCTTTGGGGCCCCCATAGGACCTTGCTCTCAATGTGGATCAACAATGATAGAGAATGTTCCATCCTCCCAAGGGGGGTTGGATAACATACTCTATCTACCACCTGAGGAAGATGAGTACTGAAATTGGTACAACTCAGAATATTCCTACTAATGACCACAGAATACAACTTTGGACCTACAGAGATGTAGAGGTTACATAGGCTCCTATGTGGAAATTGGGCCCCAGATCAAATAGATAGGGTTTACAGTCAACAATATTTATACACCTTTCCCATATTTGGGAGCTACCCTCTTCCCTGATCCAGCTTTCTAGCCCTTTTTCCAGCCATCTCATCATCTCCCCAGACAACAAACTGGGTCCACCTGCATATCAGATGTCAGGCTCAGACAAAAACTAATAATGTCATGGGTCTTTTGGAATATAGCTAAAATAGACATACTAGCTATTTCCAAAATGCAGACCCCCAAATATTCATCTGCAATATTCCAGCCTCTAGGCTCATGATTAATCAACAATTTGTATGGCTTTCTATGTTAACTCTTTTTTAGCCACCAGGTTCCAGATGCTACCATGATGCCAACCAGAATTCCCTGGACTGATGACACCACCAATGTGTCCTGGAGCTCTGATTCCAGGAGCCCTACCCCACTAGGGAAAGAGAGAGACAGGCTGGGGTTATGGATCGACCTGTCAATGCCCATGTTCAGTGGAGAAGCAATTACAGAAGCCAGACCTTCCACATTTTGCACCCCATAATGACTCTGGGCCCATATTCCCAGAGGATTAAAGAATAGGAAAACTACCAGGGGAGGGGATGGAATATGGAGCTCTGGTGGTGCACCCCTCTTATCCTATGGTCTTGTCAGTGTTTCCATTTCATAAGTAAATTAATTAAAATAAAAAATAAAATAAAATAGATGAAACTAGAGGAGATAACACTGAGTGAAAAACTTATAAAAGTGAAAGACAAACTAAAAAAAGAAAGAAAGAAAAATACATCATGGGCAGGGGTAGGTAGCATAATCATTGTGCAAATAGACTCTCATGACTGAAGCTTCACAGTCTCAGTTCAATCCTCTGCACTACCAAAAGTCAGAGCTGAGCAATGCTCTAGTAATAAATAAATAAATAATAAAAGTAGTTCAAGAATTAAAATACAGAAAAGAAAAATGCATTAACTCAATAGTTAATTACTTTTTTGCATTAACCCAATAGTTCACCTAGAAAGAGCGTATCTTTGCAATGTGTATTTGATCCAATTTTGAGCCTAGTCCTCACCAAACTGAATGAGGCTCTGGTGGTGTGGTCACTTTCACTCACTTCTGCTACATCTCTGGCTCTATCTAAAATAAACAGATCAATAAAAAAAGAAAGAAAGAAAAAGGAACGGATACCCAGATACTTATGTACATATATACTGACAGAACAACATTAGTATGGCTAATCAGTAAAGAAAACTTCTGTGAATTTTCTATCTGAAACCATGGAGGTCAAACAAAAGTGACATAATGCTTTCCAGTGTGCTGTGCAAAAAAAAAAAGTCTATCAGCAAGAATTCTGTTCATCAGAAATGAAGGGGAAATAAAGACAATCTCAGATGAAGGGAAAACTAAGAAAATGCATCATCAGAAGATTTTTCTGTAGTAGAATTGCCAATAAAACATAGTCAAACCAAAATAAAATGGTTCCATAAATAACTTTTGAACTTGAAGAATGAGCAAATAGCTCACCTGGATAGTGAATCTGTTTTGCCGTGTGCATGACTTCAGTCCACTAAAGGAAGCTTTGGTGCTGTGGTATCTCCTCCCCACAGCCTCAATCTCTGTTTCCTTATATCTGAAAATTTGACCCACAGTGGTAAAACAAAGCCCAGAGAAGACTAAGCAATAAACAAACAAACTTTGGAACATCAGGACTGAAAGACTAGCAAAAGAAATGTAAAATATGAGAGTCAATCTATTTAATGTTTTCTGGAGGTTCAACATTTGGCCCCTATCTCAGGAAGGAGAGGTTTTATTTACCTACTCTGTCAGATATTTCTGCAACATCTACTTCCAAAGCTGAGTAAGAGAGAACAGTGGAGGGCAAAAACTCAAAAAAATAAAAATAGAAATAAAAAATGTTAAGAAAAACCAAGACAACGTTGCCTCCCTTCTATCCCCCACAAACTCTTTCAGACTGCCACTGGGTGCCTGTTATTATTATCAAATTACTGGGGAGTTTTAGGTTAAGATAATTAAGGGAAACATGGTAGGTGTTATCTTTCCAGCTTCACTATTATTGTTGTCTTAAGTCTTCATCATCATTAGGCTTCACCACTCTGGGTATTCTTTCATATAGCAAGAGACAGACAAAGACACCATGGTACTGAAGCTTTCCTGAATGTGGTGGGGACCAGGGCTGGAATTCAGGCTGTATGCATGACAGAGCACACATCCTCCCAGGAGACCTATCCCTGACACTATTTAAATTCAAATACAGTTTTCCCTGTTTTTTTCTAATGAGTTGAATACTTTAACTTTAAATTTTGTTTTTCTTTTTGCTTCACTTCCCTTTTGCATTTGCTCGCTTTTAACTCTTTGCACAGGGAAAGCTTTCAGCTCCTCAAAACCAGTAACGGAAGGATAAAGTGTGTTCCCAGCTTCAATTTTATCTCCAGCTCTCCAAATTTAAACAAGCTATTTTAATATATGTCTTGGGTGGATAGTGCAACAAACTTTCAGTGAGGTCCCAGTGGCCCCAGGTTCAATACAGTGTCTTCACTATAAGCTTTGGTGAAAATAATAATAATAATAATAATAATAATAATAATAATAATAATAATAATAAATGTCTGTTTTGTCAGGTAAAAACAATTACATTGGATGAGATAACTGGTAACTGATACAGTTTCCAAGAATTCTAACATTTTGAATTCCTCAGCTTGAATACTTCATGGTGCTCCTGCCTACCTGCCCTTGGCTGTTGATAGTACCTGGAATAGTTTGCATCTAAGGAGAATCTAAGGAAACAAGATCATACCACTGCATGCAATGAGTCATCCCTAAGATTATCTAAGCACCTAATTAATCATCTGAGCTCAGAACAATTCTGAATAGCCATTCTGGTTTCATGGAGTATAGTTATAAAGTTGGCTGAGCTTCCCCACTAGGGAAAGAGAGAGACCGGCTGGGAGTATGGATTGACCTGGTCAATGCCCAGGTTCAGCGGGGAAGCAGTTACAGAAGCCAGACCTTCCACCTTCTGCATCCCACAATGATCGTGGGTCCATACTCCCAGAGGGTTAAAGGATAGGGGAGGGGATGGGATACGGAGGTCTGGTGGTGGGAACCATGCAAAGTTGTACCCCTCTTATCCTATGGTTTTGTCAAATGTTTCTTTTTTTAAAATTTATTTTTTATTTAAGAAAGGATAAATTAACAAAACCATAGGGTAGGAGGGGTACAACTCCACACAATTCTCGCCACCCAATCTCCATATCCCATCCCATCCCCTGATAGCTTTCCCATTCTCTATCCCTCTGGGAGCATGGACCCAGGGTCCTTGTGGGTTGCAGAAGGTGAAAGGTCTGGCTTCTGTAATTGCTTCCCCGCTGAACATGGACGTTGACTGGTCGGTCCATATTCCCAGTCTGCCTCTCTCTTTCTCTAGTAGGGTGGGTCTCTTGGGAAGCGGAGCTCCAGGACATATTGGTGGGGTCTTCAGTCCAGGTAAGCCTGGCCAGCATCCTGATGACATCTGGAAAGTGAACCACCTGAGATGGAATTAGAGTATACTATGAAAGGAAAGGTCTCACCTGAGTAATGAAGCTGAAGGGTTGTCATTCCACACCTGAAGTCTCTGGACACAGTCTGAAGTGAAGCATGTTGAGTTGGCAATCGTTGCGTTGATTAGGTTGCGATTGGCTGATGCAATGCAATATTATTTGATATGGATTGGGAGAGTCATGCAGGAAAGTGGGCCTTATCCTAAGGTTCCAGGACTGGGGGAAATAGTGAAGATGTGAAGTTCCTGCTGTCTTAGGGTTCAAAAAGACAATCGATAGTTAATGTTATCATCACATTATTTGGTAATTGGGTTAACTTTGAAAAGTCCTTTTGTTAGGGTTTGCTGTATAGTACCCAGTACACACATAATTTTCCCCCTCATATTAATTAACTAGTGATTTACATGACTACACTTTACTAGGAGAGTACATAAACACCATTCCCACTACCAAAAGACTGTGTTCCATCCCACCCCCCCACCCACACCCCCAACTGGCCCAGGAAGCCGCATGTCTACCCCTCACCACAGGGTTTTTACTTTGGTGCAAATGTTTCTTTTTTATAAACAAAAAAGTAAGGCAGGAAGTGAAAAAAAATGTTGGCTGAGGCTTTTCTGAGGCCCACTGTTGGATGGCAGCTTCTCACTCTGTCCATTCTTGTTTCTTTCCTTTCAAACCCAAATAGATGCTAATTCTGAAAGAAGTTCTTAAAACTTCAGCATATTAACCTTTGTCTGGAGTCTGTTTTGCAAAAAGCCTTATCTTCAACAAGCTAGAAGTAATATTTCCCTTGCCTGGAGACTTAATTTTTACTTCTGTCTTGGTAGTACTGCCATCACATAATGTACTCTATTTATTGCACTTGTATATAGCTCTTTCTTTCCTACCAATTTATAACTACTTGAAGGCAAGTGCAAAGCAGTAACTTATCTTTAAATTAAAGATATATATTTGCTGTTTATTTATTTGAGAGGAGAGAGAGAATCAGAGTATCACTTTGGCATATCTGGTACCTCATATCTGCAAATCCAGCACTTTGTGCACTGTATTACCTCCAGAACACAATGCATTGCATTTTTATGGCAACTAACACTGATTCATTACTTGGTTAATTGAGTGAATGCACAAATGAAGTGATATTGAAATTCTCCCCTGCTATATCTTTTTATTTTTTAATTTTTTTTTAATTTTTAAAATTTTTTTTTTGCTGCTGGGGTGGGGAGAAGCCTGGGCTCTTTGAGGCTGAAAATTTAATCAAACAAGCTTGAAGGAGATTGATAAGAGTTAAACACTGATCCTCCCCTTTTTTTATTGGGAATTTAATGGTTTATAGTACAATTGTTGGCACAGGAGAACTATTTTTCATTTCACCAAGATGCGTGCCTGAAAATCAAACTAACTCCAAACTAGATCCATAACTCTGTACCAGGATCTGAAAGTCCCCCTCTCCCCACCACCCCTCTCTCCCTATCCTCCTTCCCCAGGGTCCTTTGCTTTGCAATACACAAAACCAGTCCAAATTTTACTTTAAGTTCCTCCTTTCTGTTCTTGTTTCTTAAATTCTGCCCTTGAAAGACATCATCTCATATTTATCTTACTCATTCTGACTTACCTCACTTATCATGATTCCTTCAACCAAGTCCTTGGTTACTCATCTGCTGTTGGACAGATGAGCTGCATGCAAGTTTGGACTATTACAGATTGTGCCACTTTTTAGTCCTATCCTCAACAGACCTGTGGAACAGAATGGAAAGCCCAAAGATAAACCCCCACACCTATGGACATCTAATATTTGATAAGGGGGCCCAAAGTATTAAATGGAGGGAGGGCTCTCTCTTCAATAAATGGTGCTGGGAAAAGTGGGTTGAAACATGCAGAAGAATGAAACTGAACCACTTTATCTCACCAGAAACAAAAATCAACTCCAAAATGGATCCAGGACATGGACGTTAGAACAGAAACTATCAAATACTTAGAGGAAAACATTGGTGGAACACTTTCCCACCTAAACTTCAAGGACGTCTTTGATGATACAAACCCAATTGCAAGGAAAACTAAAGCAGAAACAAACCAACGGGACTGTATCAAATTGAAAAGCTTCTGCACAGCCAAAGGAACTATCACACAAACAGGGAGACCCCTCACAGAATGGGAGAAGATCTTCACATGCCATACATCAGCCAAATAATACTCACCTACATGTTAGCTGTCAAGCTCAGGCAAAAGTTAGTAAAGTCATGGCCCCTAAGGAATATACCTAAAATACACTATTTAGCTCCTTCCAACATGAAGAACCCAATTTTCATCTGCTATACTTTTACCTTTAAGTTCCTGATTATTATACAAATTGTTCTGCTTTATATCTGATTTATATCTTAATGCTTTTCAGCCACCAAGTTGCAGATGATACCAGGATGCTGATATGACTTCCCTGGGCAGATGGCCTCACCAATGTGTCCTAGAACCCCACCTCCCCAGAGCTCTACCCTACTAGGGAAAGACTGAGACAGTCTGGGGGTATGGATTGACCTGTCAATGTCTGTGTCCAGGGGAGAAGCAGTTGCAGAAGCCAGGTCTTCTAGCTTATGAGCTCCATAAAGATCTTTGCTTCATACTCCCAGAGGGATAAAGAATAGGGAAACTTCCAATGGAGGGCAGGGGATATGGAAATGTGGTGGTGGGGATTGTATCCTTTTTATACCACAATCTTGTCAATAATTTCTAAATCACTAATAAAAATATAGACTGTTATGAACATAGTATACACAGACCTCTTTGGATGAGCGTGTTTGTTTCCTTAGGATATATCCCCAAGAGAGCAAGAGAGGAATTGCCAGGTCATAGCATAGGTTCATTTCTAGCCTTCTGAGAGTTCTCCAGACTGCTCTTCACAAGGCTTTGACCAATTCATATTTCTACCAACACTGTAAAAGCATTCCTTTTAAACTAGAATAATACAGAGTGTAACTTCCAGATATCAGTTTATCAATGAACATGTTTTATCCACCTGAGAAAATCATCTTTTTACACTCAGGAAAAATATGAAGTTATCCACTCTCCATTTACATGAAACCACCCCCTTTGAATCCCAAGATCACTGACATAAGATTAACTTATGTCAGGAAGTAGAACAGCCGGTTAAGGGGTTAAGTGCAGGAGGCACAAAGCACAAGGACTGGCTCAAGGATTACAGTTGGAGGCCCTGGCTCCCCACCTGCAAGAGAGTAGCTTCACAGGCAGTGAAGCAGGTCTGCAGGTGTTTATCTTTCTCTCCCCCCCATGTCTCCCCCTCCTCTCTCCATTTATCTGTCTTATCTAACAGTGACATAAATAACAACAACAATAGTAACTACAACAACAATAAAAACAACAAGGGCAACAAAAGGGAAAATAAATTTAAAAAAAGAATTAGAAAAAAAAGATTAACTCTTTCATAGTTTTAAATCTCTTTATCATTTTAAAATCATGTAGATTATCCATTTATACGTTATCTATTTTTTCTTCTGTTAGCCTATCTGGTTTTTTTGTTTGTTTGTTTAATTAGAACACTGGTCAAGTTTGACTTCTAGTTGTTCAGAGAGGATTGAATCTGGAACCTTGTATCCCTGAAGTATGAAACTTGTTTGCATTACCATTATGGTACCTCCCTAGACTTTTGGTGCTGTATTTGTTAGTTAGCAAACTGCAGATGACCCTAAGGTATGGGACATTTTTTACCCAGTGCCCTGACACCATGAACTTTGATTTTTTTTGTGTGTGAGTGTGTGTGTGTGTGTGTGTGTGTGTGTGTGTGTGTTTTCATAACTTTTAAGAAAATACCGTCACTTTGGTAGTATTTTTACTATCACATGATACTTAGGGCTGTATTGCTAACTGCAGAGATAGTAGATATTATGATTCCCTGGTCAGTTTCCTAACTGGTTTGCCAACAATACATTTAGAAATGTCAATTCTGTCATAACAAATAAAAAAAAATGCATGATGTATCAATATTGAAAAAGCAAGTTTCTTTGCTCACTATTGTATTGGGAAAGCCAGTTGGTGATTTTTATTATTTACTAAATATTCAAATTTCATTTTTAATCATATATAGTTGGAACAGAAGTTCATTCAAAAACAACGTAGTGATATTATTACTCTTGAGAGTTAAATCCATGTGTGTAATCAGAACTATTCTCTTACAAGTCATAGTAAGAATGCCATGTTATTTGCAATCTTACAGCTAATTTCTTTTTCTTTTATTTTCTTTTCCTTTTTTTGTCTCCACTTCCATTTCCAAAAAGTGTCCCATTAAGTAGGAGTTTTTAGAATAATAGAAAAGAGCAGTCATGTACTACACAGCATTCTCATTAAATTAGCCCTTTTCCAAAGCTATCTCTTCTATTTTCCAAATTATATTCCTGTAGTTCATGAATTTAAAAGCTATCAGAGTTTGAATTTCATATTTAATTGCATATGCTCTTTCTGTAACAAGTGTCATTATTCAGTACTTCTCCCTACTTCCTCAACAACAACAACAACAAAAATGCATGCTAAGTTAGAAAGGCTTCTTCATTGACAACCCCCAACCCAGTCAGCTCTGGTTATTGAAGATCCATTCAAAATATTCCATCTTCACATCTGAAACTCTTCATACTCTTAAAATATCATCTATGTAATTTTAATTTCAACTAAAATATTGTAGCCTCTATATTTCAGACAATTATTTGAGAAAACAGCAGAGACTATGAGTACTTCCACATCACTACACCAAGAGTGTCAAGGACAGGTCAAAAAATCACTTTGCACATCTATTGCTATGAAATACATTTGTCAGCATCAGAAGCAAACTCATCATCACCTAGTTTCACCAAAGTCAAATGTGCTTCAGTTAAACATTTTTCTAGCTATATAGTTTCCACCACAGTGCTAAGAAGATAGTGCTAAGAAATGGAAGTAAGATTAAAGAGACACAATACATTCACTCTATGGGTTTCACTCTATGCACAAGAGCTTTCCTAGGGTTAACAAAGCAGTTCACCTGAATAGCTGCTACTTTGCTATGCTATAAGACCCAGGTTTTAGCATGGCCCCCACTAAATTGCAGGAGGCTTTGTTGCAGAAGTATCTTCCTCCCTCCACTTTTGCCTTTTTTCCACCCCTTCTTTCCTTTTTCCTATCCTTTTATTTTTCTTTCTTTCTTTTTTTTTGATACAGACATAAAGAAACTGAGAAAGAAAGGGGAGAAAAGGAGCGAGAAACAGAGACACCTGCTGTACTGCTTCACCTGTCATGAAACTTGTCCCCACAGGCGGGGACAGGGCTTGAACTCTGGTCTTTGTGTATGCACTCCACCAACTGAGTTATCACCTGGCTCTTCTGCCTCTCTCTTTTTATCTGAAAAAGTCAACTCAAAAGAGTTCAGGGTGGCAATGACAATAAATAATTTTCCCAAATAGATATCCAGGATTCTTTGAGCTAAAAAGAAGGGAAAATATCAGAAAAATAATAATCTGATGAAATTTTAAAAACCAACTAAGAAAATGTGTTTATATAGTTGTGCAATCAAAGGACATAATATCAAGATTATATATATGTATGTATATATAGTCTAGCATTGTTACCTAAGGAGGATGCAGATGGAAAGAGATGATGGGAGAGGGGTAATTATTAAACTTTTCTTTATATATACCTGTATAGTTTTATTTGTCAGAGTACACATAGTTTATGTAGGGGAAATGCAAGCAAGTGTTTGAAACCAGGTAGTAAACATTCCCATTTTAGCATCCGTTTGCTTATATTCTTTTCTCAAAATAAAACCACATTAACTCTGGAATGTAACACACATTAAATGTAACAAATGGACTCCCTATTTGTACTGTTTTTCTCTAACTACAAAAATCTCTGTTTTTTTGTTTGTTTGTTTGATTGGTTTTTCATTCTGGCTTTCTAGGTTTCCTCTTTGTTTCAAAACAGTCATCACACTGAATCTGTTTATGAAAGCTTATAGTCACTCCAATGACAATAATAACTTCTGAGCACTTAAGTGCAAGACAGAGTGGGCATGGGTCCATATAGGAAAGAGCAATTATCAAATCCATTAATTAGGACCTTTATTGCTAGCATCATCTCTGTCAACTTAAATCATTTATTGTTTGACTAACACTTGCTTATGCAATCAGCAGTGAATGACTTTAGCTGAATGACAATCCGCTTGAATTTTACAAATATGTCAGTTTCACACTATATATTTCTCAGGAAAGTCTTTTTTGATATTTTCACTAACCAATTCCTACTGCTTGTATAAGATAGGTCTTACATAAGTTAAAAATGGCTTTCTTAATAGAAGTATTTTAGAGAAATTTTGGCCAGTTGATTACCTTTGGTTTTTCCCGGGTATATTTTGTTTCTAATAACTGCTATTATTATAATTGTTACTTTAGAGACAGAGAGGTAGAAAGACTAAAAGAGACCACTATGCAGTTTTTTGTTGGTGTTCCTTCTCATACTGGGTTTGTACAAACACATCATTTATTATTATTACAAATCAGGCCACTGTGACAGGCTGGTCAACATTTCATAATAAACGTCTAAACAAACCGCAAATATAGATGCCAGAAATAACATAAGAACCGGGCGTTAGCTACTCTTACTTTCACATTAGAAATTACTCAAAATAAATTAATGTATCACACATATACAATATATGAAAACATTAAAATGCATTTTAGACAAGTATGAATAAATCAGGAAGAATTTGAGTATCAGTACTGGTCTAATAAAAACCTCTTCATCACTGAAGCAATTTTTTAACGAAAATTTTACTGGCATAATACAGTTCAAATATGTTTTATATACTGGCAGAGACTTATAAGCTCTTGGTGTTGTTTGACAGTTCAGCAAAACTGCTACTGATTTCAACAATGTAGCAAAGGCTGATACATATTCTTTAGAATACAAGTCACAGAAGGGCAAAACTGGGCAGTTTATCATTTCCTATCTATTACCCCCTTAGGTACAATAGGTCATAATGCAGACAGAATGCTTGCTTGTCTGAGGTTTGCCACATCAGAACACCGTGGGGAAATGCTACCATTCAGAGCTCTACCTGACAATGTTCCAAGTAGAGAGTCTAAAATCCTGTCTTTTTTCTTGTGTGCATGTATGATTAAACAGGTTTACATTAACAGGACTTAATATATGGGGGGAGGGAGGGAAAGAACAAAATGAAACATGGACTAGACAAGGTGCATTATATCAAAGCAAAAGACTCTGGATAATATGGTAGAGAGATAAGTTCTCCACTGTAAACTAAGTTCACACACACACACACACATCTTATACTAATGTAACAACACTTTGATGCTTTAGCAAGTCACTGGTCATCAATTCTTGTATTAAAATGTTGAATTAAAAAGAAGGTTTATAGGGGGCGAGTTGTGGCGCAGTGGGTTAAGCGCACATGGCACGAAGCTCAAGGACCAGCGCAAGGATCCCAGTTCAAGCCCCTGGCTCCCCACCTGCAGGGGGGTCGCTTCACAAACAGTGAAGCAGGTCTGCAAGTGTCTGTCTTTCTCTCCCCCCATGACGTCTCCTCCTCTCTTGATTTCTCTCTGTCCTATCCAATGACAACAATAACAATAATAACAACAAGGACAACAAAAATGGGGAAAAAATAGCCTCCAGGAGCAGTGGATTCATAGAAATGTTTACTAATCAGGAACCAAAAGATAAGAGCATAGCAGATGAAATTTGGGGTTTTCAACTTGGAAGAAGCTAGAAAGTTTATTTTAGGTATATTCCAAGGGGCCCATGACTTTACTAATTTTTGCCTGAGCTTGACAGCTGACGTGTAGGTGGGTAAGGAATGTTGTCTTGGAATATGGTGTCAGAGTTGAGAATAAGAGAGCTACAGAGAGAAAAATACTAAGAGTCCAGAGCACTGGTTTATAGTGGTGGTAGAGATTGAACTTGGGGCCTCAGAGCCTCAGGTATGAAAGTCTTTTGCATAACCATTAGGCTGTCTCTATAGCCCTAAATGAGATATTTTTAAAAGTATAAAATATTTTTAGGTTATGGCTATAAAATTTAATAAATATCTTAAATATTTCTTTTCCTAGTTGAGCACTTTATACTCCATACAAGTATGAAGCTTCAAAATCATCAATTTTACTTTAATGTAAACCTTTTTGTTTGTTTGTTTGCTTGTTTTTTGTTTTTGCCTCCATGGTGGTGATAGTGGAGATTGAACCTGGGGCCTCAGAGCCTCAGGCATGAAAGTCTTTTGCATAACCATTAGGCTGTCTCTGCAGCCCTTAATGAGACATTTTTAAAACTATAAAATATTTTTAGGTTATGGCTATAAAATTTAACAAAAATTTTAAATCTTTTCTTTCCTAGTTGAGCTCTTTATGCTCCATACAAGTATGAAGCTTCAAAATCATCAATTTTACTTTAATGTAAACCTTTTTCTGTTTGCTTGTTTGCTTGGTTTTTGTTTTTGACTCCATGGTTATCACCGGGGCTCGGTGCCTGCACTATGAATCCACTGCTCCTGGAGGCTATTTTTTCCCCATTTTTGTTGTCCTTGTTGTTATTATTGTTATTGTTGTCATTGGATAGGACAGAGAGAAATCAAGAGAGGAGGAGACGTCATGGGGGGAGAGAAAGACAGACACTTGCAGACCTGCTTCACTGTTTGTGAAGCGACCCCCCTGCAGGTGGGGAGCCAGGGGCTTGAACTGGGATCCTTGCGCTGGTCCTTGAGCTTCGTGCCATGTGCGCTTAACCCACTGCGCCACAACTCGCCCCCTATAAACCTTCTTTTTAATTCAACATTTTAATACAAGAATTGATGACCGGTGACTTGCTAAAGCATCAAAGTGTTGTTACATTAGTATAAGATGTGTGTGTGTGTGTGTGTGTGTGTGTGTGTGTGTGTGTGTGTGAACTTAGTTTACAGTGGATAACTTCTACCCAGGCTGGCATCATGGTGGCATCTTAATGCTTTTCAGCCACCAACTTGCAGATGCCACCATGATGCCAGCCTGGGTAGACGGCCTCACCAATAAGTCCTGGAACCCTACCTCCCCAGAGTCCTACTCTACTAGGGAAAGACAGTGACAGGTTCCAGGTATGGATTGACAAGCCAATGCCCATGTCCAATGGAGAAGCAATTACAGAAGCCAGACCTTCTACCCTCTGTACCCCTTGAAGATCTTTGGTCCATATTTTCAGAGGGATAAAGAATAGGGAAAACTTCCAATGGAAGGCAGGGGATATGGAATTCTGGTGGTGGGGATTGTATGGAATTTTACCCCTCTTATCCCACAATCTTGTCAATCATTATTAAATCACTAATGAAATAAATAAACAAGCATTTTAAAGTAATTAATTTATTATTTTATTTGAAATATATGTACAAAAATGCAGAATATTAAGACAAACATACCTAGAAAAATACCTTATATAAATATATATATATATATATATATAAAGTCAAGTAAACAGGCTAGAAGATGAAGTTTTGGATCCCTGATCATTATAGTTTAGAATGAGGTAGCTCAACTTTTCACAATATAGTACCAAAAAACTAAAATTTTTCATTTGTTCTCTATGTTAGTTATGTAACTAAAATTTTAAAAAGTCATATTGCAGGATTAGAGATTCCATCCTTGATACAAAGCAGTTTGTTCAAAACCTTGGGTAACTGTTCACCAAAGAAGGGTCTCCAACAGGCATAGCTCCTTACTTAGCAAATTGTACAGAAGATTTCTAACAGTTTTTAATGAACAATTTTCAAAGGCATGTGTATGCCTCAATGAGTGGCATCAGTGATAACACCTTTATTTGCGAAAGGCCATATAGCATGATTAGTAAATATGACATGTAAAATTTACTATCTTTTAGTTTATTACTGCCTTCCTTTTCAGTGGACTATGAAGTCTGTGTTGTTCACACCAAGGCATCCAGTAACTTAGAGAACAAAATAATATTATTATTATTAATAATAATAACTATGAGCTTGGTATATAATTCAATCAACAATATAGTCTCACAGTTGAATTCAACAGGAGTGGGGAAGGAGTCTGATTTCTTTTCTGCAAAACTCTTAAGAAATTATTATCCAAAGACACAGCTCTGAATCTTTTCACATTAGCACCAAGTCAGTTACCAGTGAGTAGAAAAAGTTCTATAAGCTCTTTTATTATCACAGGAAAGAGACTTGTTTAGTTCCTGAAATGCCTTCCCAAGGCCCACTCCCCAAGTGCTAGTGTTTCTGTTTAAAAAAAAAAAGCTAGGTTTAAAGCTAAAAATTACCCATTTGTCCTAATTTTAAAGTGGCTACTATAAGCCTCAGTAATAATTCTTGATAAACATGTTAGTAGTACACCATAATAGGGTATATTGTACAATGTGTCTCTACTAAGCATACATTTTATGAGAACCACAAAACTCAAGCCAGGAAAAGAATTGCTCAGGTAAATGACAAAATCAAATTCTACAGTATCATCAACTTTATTTTTTTATATTTAGTTATTTTCCCTTTTGTTGCCCTTGTTGCTTTGTTACTGTTTTTGTTACCCTTTGTTGTTGTTACTGTTGTTATTATTGATGTCATCGTCGCTAGATATGACAGAGAGAAATGGAGAGAGGAGGGGAAGACAGAGAGGGGGAGAGAAAGATAGACACCTGCAGACCTGCTTCACAGCCTGTGAAGTGACTCCCCTGCAGGTGGGGAGCCTGGGGCTGGAACCGGGATACTCATGCTGGTCCTTGTGCTTTCGCCACATGCGCTTAACCCGCTGCGCTACGTCCCGACTCCCTCAACTTTCTTTTCTTGATATACTTGTTCACTATGGGTATTTATCTATAGAGGATATCAGAACATGCCCAATATATCTACAAATATTCAATACATTAAGAGGCTATTGGTCTTTTCACATGATGATTTTTTATAACATGGTTTATAAGAATAGCACTGCAGTTACTGGGAATCTTGGAACCATATAAGGGTCTGATTTCAAGGAATAATATAATTGACAATGAACTAGTGCCTGGCCAAAAAAATAAAATGTCCTTTTTGAGGGGGATGTTACCCATTTTAATGTCCCACACTCAGATAATCTACTTTGTATTTATATTCAACAGACCCAATTCTTTTTAGCTTCACATTTCTGTATGTCTACCTATTGAAATTCAGCTCTTCATGCATTTTGACCTTTTTAAGAAAGTCAGCTTCATAGTGAATTGTGGTGCATTAGTAATGTAAACATTCAGTGCTTTTTATTCAGTGTGTTTGGATTTAGAAAGTCACTGTCAATAGGTTAATCCTTCTGTACAGACAGTCTCTTTGGCTAAGAGGCATCTTAAGCAAATAAAGGTTTTACCAAAATGCAAATTTCTGAGTATTTCTGTCAACTGTCAAAGAATAAATTTCAGTAGTGGCCTTAAAATTGCTTAATTCTAGTTAATATTCATTTCTATCACCAGAATTCCAAAAAAGAACTTTAGTGTACACAAGTCTAGCTACTGGTTATTTGTAATACAGCTCCAAAAATTATTAGAACATTTGATTTTCAGTGAGCCATTTTTTTTCCAATTGCATTTAATTGAAAGGGAACTATTTTGGAAACATACTAAGGGATCACCAAAATCAGACTAGTATAATAAACTTGCCATTTATTAATTTGGTATATATAAGTTTTTCGTTGCTACAGGGCATTGGTAAATAAAAATATAAATGGACTTGGGTTAGGAAGAATAAAAAAAAATATTTGGAATACATGCAGTGGGACTAATGCAATAAAAATAATGGGATTTTTAGGGGTTATCCCTACAGACTGGATTTGACAGCCTCCACAATCCCATAAAGTAATTATTTATCATAAATATTTTATGTGTGTATATAAATTCTATTGGTTCTAACTTCCTGGAGAACCCTAATAAATTGAGGTGCCCCATATTCCAAATGCTATGTAAACTGAGAATAAGTCAAAGTTAAGGGTTCTGCTGGGAAGACAGACACTTATATTTTGGTCAAATTCATAAGCATTCTATTCCCGTTGTCTAGTGGGAATAAATACTCTTTTATTCAGCTCATCTTTTATACAGAAAAAAATAAAATAGGGAAGTTGATGGAGCTGTGTCAGATTTTGTTGGAAACAATGGAGTTTTCCTAGAGTTTTATCAAAGCAAGTTGCATTGGGATTTATCCAAAGCAAACAAAAACACTTCTCCAAAGAGATCTATTTGTACCTGTGTTCACAGTAGCACAATTCTTAACAGTCTAAACTTGGAAAAAACCCAGATGCCCAAGAACAGAAGAGTGACTAAGAAAACTGTGGTATATATTAAGAGCACTAGTCAGTTGTTAAAAATGATGGAGTCACCTCCTTCAGCTCATCTTGGACTGAACAAGAAGGAATCATGTTAGTGAGATAAGTCAAAAAGAGAAGAACAAATATCAGATGAGCCTACTTATAGGTGGAACTTAAGAAATAAGGACACACACACCAGAGAGAGAGAGAGAGGACATAAAGTAAAAATTCGACTGGGTATGGTATAATACAGCAAAGCAAAGGATTGTGGGAAGGAGGCAAAGGTAAGTAGTGGAAAGAGCATTTGGGGTGCATGATGATAGAAAAGGACCTAATTTGGGGATAGGAGTGTTTGGCAGTGAATTTATCACAGTGAGATGAAAAGGTGTACCCATGGATCACCAACAGTACCATAAACAATTAACCACTAATAAAATTATTAAAAAATGCAAAACCCATCTAACTATACATCGTTTACAATGAACTCTCATAAGTAATAAAGCAAATACACATTTAAGGGGAAGGAATGGAAATGGATGCTTCAAATTAATGGAAAATTTTAGAAAGCTGAGACTGCTACATTTATACCGGATAAAACAAACTTCCAGGTTAAAGATAGCAACAAAGATGAAGGCTTATATAAAGATAAAGGTATCAATACAACAGGAAGACATACCAATTTAGTACCTAAAGATGCATATCATAAATTAACAGACCCAAAGGGAGATTCTGATAATAAGATAATAATAGGGAACTTTAATCCCACTTACAGCTATAGATAGATTGATCATCCTAAAAGAAAATTACCAAGAAAACAAAATGATAAAAAAATAAATAAATGACTGGTAACAATGGAGAGAGGCATTTATTGGAGGTCTAGGCCCATCATGTCTGTTTGGGAATCTCAGGACTCCCTGACTAGGGCCCCAGCTGATGTGGTGGCCTGATAGTGACTAAAGAGTCATCATTAAAATATGCCAGTCTCTTGCTCTTGTTCAGCTTTTTAGTCCTTACTTTGATAAGGTTAGCTTTGGAGTGAGTCAGGGAAGTGTAATAAGATGTAGGTGAGGAAGGTATATAGGTCTAAGTAGACACTATTTCATTAGGAACTTTATGGTGTCTTTTCAGGTCTTTCTGCTTCCTTGAGGCATATACTGACTTACTGAAGACTACCACGCAGTTTTGCTTTCAGGTATATATTTTGTCCTAATTTATGGGTACATGGTTACTGGTCATCTCTATCAGGAACAACACAATAGACCTCTTTGTGGGACCCCATAGGACCTTGCCTCAACATGTATCAACAAAGGCAGAGAATGTTCCATCCTCTGAAGGGAGGCTGGACAACATATTCTGTGTTTCACCAGAGGAAGATGGCTCCTGAAATTGGGGCAGCTTGGAACGTTCCTACTTATGACCACAGAATGTGAGCTCAGATCTGCAGGGATGTAGAGGTCACATAGGCTCCTAAACTGAATATGGGGCTCTGATCAAATCAAACCGATGGGGTTTACAAACGAAAATATGTATACACCTTTCCCGTACTTGGGAGCTACTCTCTTCCCTGATCCAGCTTCTTGGTTCTTTTTCCAGCCATGACATCATCTCCCCAGAAAATAACTTGGATCCATCTGCATGTCAGATGTCAGTCTCAGAAAAAACAAACAAACAAACAAACAAAACTAGTATAGTCATGGGCCCTTTGAAAAATATCTAAAATAGGCCTTCTAACTATCTACAAAATGGAGACCCCACCCCAACTTATCATCTGAACTATTCCAGCCTTTAGGTACATGATTAGTTTTTTCTGGCTCTATATGTTGACTTGTTTTTCAGCCACCAGATTCCAGATGCTAAGATGATGCCAACCAGACTTCCCTGGGCAGACAAATCCACCAACGTGTCAAGGAGCCCCACTTCCCCAGAACCCCACCCCACTAGGGAAAGAAAGGGACAGGCTGGGAATATGGATCGAAATGTCAACGCCCATGTTCAGTGGGGAAGCAGTTACAGAATCCAGACCTTCCACCTTCTGCATCCCATAATGACCTTGGGCCCATACTCCCAGAGGGTTAAAGAATAGGAAAGCTATCTGGGAGGGGGTGAGTTATGGAGTTCTGGTGGAGGGAACTGTATGGAGTTATACCTCTCTTATCCTGTGTTTTTTGTTGGTGTTTCCTTTTTATAAATAAATATTTTAAATAAATAAATGAAAACAGATAAGATGGAATATCCCACGTCCAACACAGAATATATATCCTTTTCTTTTCAAGAGCTTAGGAATATTCTCAAAGACAGACCATATACTGGGACTCAAAACTCAATAAATTCACAAAAATTTATAGCAAGCATCATTTCAAATTACAGTGAACTTAAGTTAGATATAGAGTATATTTGCCTATTCCCATAAACTGGATTATTTCTGGATCTTTCTGAATAGGCAACTTTTCCAATAGCTATAAATTCCACATTTCTGTTTCTTTTGTTATTGTTGTTATTGCCCTTGTTGTAGCTGTTATTGTTGTCATAGCTGTTGTTGTTGTTGGATAGGACAGAGATAAATTGAGAGAGAAGGGGAAGACTGAGAGGGGAAGAAAAAAATAGATACCTGCAGACCTGCTTCACTGCTTGTGAAGTGACACCCCTGCAGGTGGGGAGCTGGGAATTCGAACTGGGATCCTTACACTGGCTCTTGCGCTTCACATTTCTGTTTCTTTACATGCCTGAAGATTTTTGGTTGGATATAAATCATATATTTTAACTTGAGCATGCTGAATACTTTTGTTATTGTAATGTTCTTGCTACTCTTTCTGGGACACAATAAAATAATTTTGAAATGATGAAAAATCAAGTCAGTCTACATAAATAATCTTTTATAATGTATCGTTGTGGGCTGAGATGATAACATAATAGTTATACAAAAAGATTTTCCTGCCTGAGGCTGTGAAATCCTAGGTTCAATCTGCAGCACTTCCATAAGCTTGAACAAAGTAGTGTTCTGGTCTAGCTCTCTCTGTATCTTACTCTCAGTACCCCTTTCTCCTCAGTATAATATAACAAACAAAATATTTTTAAAAGCATGCATATTTGGACAATACAAGCCTACTGAAAAGTATAGAGGCTTTATTAATTTCATATTACTTATTAGTAGTAGCACTGTTTTGTTTTTTAAGTCTATTAGTGTGTGTTACAGTAAGTATCGCATTCACACAAAAAATTTATAACTTTTTTTTACTGAACTATGCTTACATGAACACAGTTTAATAATAATGGAGGGAGTTGGGCAGTAGCGGGTTAAGTGCACGTGGCGCGAAGTGCAAGAACAGACATAAGGATCCCGGTTTGAGCCCACAGGATCCTGGTTTGATCCCCTCCCAGCTTCCCACCTGCAGGGGAGTTGCTTCACAGATTGTGAAGCAGATCTTCAGGTGTCATTCTCTCCCCCTCTTTGTCTCCCCCCCTCCAATTCTTTTAGTGCTATCTAGCAAGGACCACATCAATAACAACAACAATAATAACTACAACAACAATAAAAAACAAGGGTAACAAAAGGTAAACTAAATAAATATAAAAATAAAATAAATAATAATAATGAAGAAGCAGTTTATACCTGTACAAGAGTTTTATGGTATTAAATACCATGTTTATATAAGTCTTGAAAATAGGTGGTCAATAAATGCTACTGTTTTTAATTTTTTCCTTCCTTTCATTTGTAACTACTCTATAACCAATATATTATACATACTGGGCATGAAGAAACTTTTTTTTAATGATGTGAGAAGTCAACCAACCTGAAAACTGTACACTAAGCATTCTTATTCCTAAAGAAGCAAGTATATAAAGAATATCACTGAGATTACAAAATAAATTTGGTGTCAATATAACAGTGTCAACAGTAGGCTAGCTTATACTTTTTTCATGGATATCACTTTTAGTGACAAGGAAATAGCATAATTGTTATGCCAAAAGACTTCCATGCCTGAGGTCCTCAGATCCCAGGTTGAGTCCTCAGCACCACCAAAAACAAACAAACAAACAAACAAACAAAAAAACAGAGCTAACTAGTTTGTGCCCTGATTAAATACATATATATACTGGATGACACGTAGGAGGATCTTGGGAGGGATAACACTGGATGAAACTTGGACTAGCAGGGTGGAGGTGGGGCTAGTATACTGCAAGCATATCTAGTATACTGTCTGGGGAGGAAATGGAATGAGGGTCTGGAGTCGTTGATAGGGACTGGGGGGGGGGGCACAACAGTATGTAGCAGAACTGGGAAACCATAGACATGTATAGACAAATGTGATATATGTGCAACAATTCATTAACTCCCCTATAAAGTTAAATAAAAGAGTGTGTATAGATAATTTTTCAGTCCTACATCACTGAAGGAAATTGAATACATTGATCTAAATAAAAGAAGTCAGACATCAAAGGACATATATAATAGTCAAAATTGGTTAAACTTAGAAACAAAAGTAGTTTACAAGTTTCCCAAGAATAGAGAATAGAACATTAGAAATGCGAGGCCTAGCAGTGGCACACCTGGTTAAGCACACATATAACAGAGCATAAAGGACCTGGGTTCGAGCCCCCACTCCCCACATGCATTGAGTCTGCTTCACAAGAGGTGAAGCAGGTCTTTAATTGTCTATCTTTCTTTCCCTCTCTCAACCCCCCATCCTCTCTCAATTTCCCTCTGTCCTATCTAGTAAAAAATTTTTAAAAAGGAAAAAATGGACGCCAGGAGTGGTGGATTCATAGTGCCTGTACTGCCCAGCTATAACCCTGGAGTCAATTAAAAAAATAAAATAATAAAAAGAAAAATAAATAGTGACTGTTGTCCATAGGAAGTGACTACTAGTGGGTACAATTTTCAGAATGATTAAAATGTTCTGGGACTAGATAGTTGTTATGACTGTAAAACTAAGGTACTATAATTTCGACTGGATTGTACCCTTTAAAATGATGACTTGTATGTATGGAATTATACATCAATAAAGATGTTATTGAAAGTAAAATAACTTCTTAAAAACCAAGAGAGGATTCAGTCATTACCAGCAGACCTATACTAGAAGGAAAACTAAGAGATTATTTTAGGAAATAGTATAATATTAAAAAAAAAACTGGACAGACCTAAAGAAATAGAGCACTGAAAAGGAACAAAGATGAAAATAAAATTGACGTCTGCATTAATAACTCTAAAGCCAAGTTATCTAAGGAGGAATTAATAGAAAAGTATTATGTATGTCTTTATAGCATAAGTGAACATGAAATATATGCCAGTTTTTATTTGATACTGCTAATGTCATAATAGAAGACATTTAGAGCACTAAGTGCTTACGTTACAAAAGAAAAATAATCTCTAATAGGTATTCTAAGATTTTACCTTATAAAATTAGAAAAATAAGAGTTCAAGAACGAAGGAATTTATAAATAGGAGAATTCAATGAGTTAGGAGAGAGAAAACACTAACGATCAGTTTTTTGTTTTTTTGTTTTTTTTAGAGAGAAACATTTATTTTTATTTTATATTTATTGGCTAGAAACAGGGAAAAATCAAGAGGGAAAGCAAAGATAAATAGATGATAGAGACCCACTCTACTTCTTTGCTACTTGTGAAATTTTGCCCTGCAGGTGGGGAATGGGGCTTTGAACTCAGTCCTTGTGCTGTTTTTAATTAACATTTTTGGGGTCAACGGATGTGGTTCAGTGGCAGAGTGAGTGATCCCTTGTATGTGTGAGATACCTAGATTCTTCCCTGGCACTTCATATTGGCACAGAATAAAAAGGAAAGAGCAAAACAGCAATTTATAAATGGCAGGACAGTACTCTTCTCTCTCACCGGGGAAGCTCTGTTGTCCTGAAACCACTACTCCCTGTGGTGTTTCTTTCTTTCTTTTATTTTTCCATTTTATTGGGTAGGACAAAGAGAAATTGAGAGAGGAGGGAGAGACAGAGAGGGAGAGAGAAAAGTAAACACCTTCAGACCTGCATCACCACTTGTGAAGTGCCCCCCCCTGCAGGTGGGGAGCAGGGGCTCGAACCCAGATCCTTGTGGGGGTCTTTGTACTTAGTACTATGTGAGCTTAACCGGATGCACCACCACCTTGCCCCTCTTTCTCGAAGACACTCTGTCTCTCAGACAAAAAGAAAAGAAAAATAAATAAAACCATCTTTATTTTTTTTTTAGTAAAAAGACATACAATAAAAATAATGTGCTCTACTCTGACCTAGAAAAGTGTAAAAGGCAGTAGCCTTGAAATTCCCTTTTTATGCAGTTGTTTGTTAAGTGCTTTTAGTATAAGTTGCTTGTAGTGTGAGGTGGAAAATTCCTTGCCCTTTCCCCTTGAAAAACAGGACCTAATCAATGAAGGCCACCCATTGTTTTGTAAGTTGTTCAAAGGACCCTGCATGGGGACAAGCCTTATCAGGACCTTTGCACAGAGTTTGTGGCATGCTGTTTACCAAATGGGTGGTCATAGCTGATGGTGGGGGGGATGTGGTGACCCTACCTGGCTAGATTCTATTGGTTGTGTGATCTTACTATATTTGAAACTAGCCCGCGCTTTGCTTTGAATGGATCATGCTTTTGCTAAGTTTGAAATAATTGGATTTTGTGTTTGCTATAGCCTGTTATTGGATGTAGGTTAATAAGGTGATGTGTTCCCCCTTCCTGACTGTAGTCTGAATTCCTATAAATTGTGTGGCTTGAGCCTTGTTCAGGGTCGAGCTTGGTAAACTAACACCAGTCACCATCTCGGCCCGGATTGCAATTCGTCAATAAACATCTTTGCTTCCTTTCAGTGGATGGTGGTTTGATTTATGCTCGCTAACAAAAAGATAAAGCAGGATGACCAATATCAGGTATGAGATACCATATATATTAAATGGATAATGATGCAACGTGTTTGCAATTCATTGTTAATACATTTTGAAAAACAGAATAGAGTAATTGCTCAGAGAAAACTACTACTTGAGAGAAAACAAAATGAACACTATATCAAATAAACGGAATTTCTAGTTTAAAATCTCTCACAACATAACTTCTGGACTTTGTTTTCTGTGACGAAGTCTCCTAATATTTTAAAGAAAAAGTACCACTTCCACAAAACCTCTTAACCTCTAGAGCCACACCTTCCAATTTACTTTGTGATGTTCCTATTCCCTTAATACAAAGACAAGAAAACAACACTGAAGAGGCAATAAACCCAAAGTTTCAGTCCTCTACCTCCTGTTACTTTAAGATATACATAGCCTCAGCTCAGAACTAAGAAGTTAAATCCAGTAACAAAAAAAAGTATGGTAGTGATGAGTGGTTTCTCCCAGTATGCAAGACAATTTTAGCATTCAAAAATCAATTTAATTCACCATATTAAAACACTAAGCAATAGAAACCAAGCAGTATTTCAAAACGTTAATAGCATTAAACACAAATCAGTAACTCTTTTTTACATTAAACAACAACAACAAGATAAGGCACATGAACTTTCAAATTCCAGTATAGTTTACCGTGGACGCATTTTTATGTGTTTTATTTTTTTCAACACTACTCACCCTCAGTTTTCCAGTTGAGGTCACCAGTGTGTAGAGATTGAACTCTTCAGCAGACACCAACAGGATCCCCTACATTTCCACTCAGTTCTGATACTTTTATTGCCTGAAGATAGCAAAAGTTCTCACAGGTCAAAAGTTCACTTTCAGGAGACTTCCCCTACTGTTGTTGCCAATCACAAGTGCAGATTGACACCTGTAAATTGGAGCCGCCCAACCTCTCCTTCAGGTTCAATTAATTTTCTAGAGTGGCCCACAAAACTTAAGAAAACAGTTTACCTATTAGTTCATTGGGAAGGTCATTGAAGGATATGAATAAACAACAAAATGAATATATATATATATATATATATATATATATATATATATATATAATCTTAAACAGATTCTTTTTTAAATTTTATTCTAATATTTTTAAAATTTATTTATTGAATATACACAGAGAAATTGACAGATGTGGGGGCGATAGGGAGAAAAAGTACTGCTTTACAGCTCACAAAGCTTTTCCCTTGCAAGTGGGGACCAAGACCTGAACCCAGGTCTGTGTGCACTTATCTAATGCACCACTGCCCAGTCCCACCAAGCAGAGTTTTTATCCATTTGGAGTTTGGGGTGGACAGGGTAAGGATAATTTATAGATCATCAACCTCAAATTTCTCCAACCCAACCAAGTACTCTGGGGTTCTTTGAGAGGCTTCAGAAGATCAGCAGCAGGGATGAGGTAAACATAAGGTGAGGGTGGGATGGGAGGAAATAAAAGTTCCACACACTAATTATGTTGATTTTCTTGGTAGGCATTTAGTGTTTTCCAAAAGTACCTTCATTAACATATCAAAAGAAATGCTTAGGGAATGTCAAGGGCTTTGGAAGCTTTGAGCCTAGAACATTGGAGGAGGATCAAATAAGTCTGAAAAAATACAAATTTGGGTCATCTGAGTGACCAAAATATATATTTTCTTTTTTAAACTTTATTTATTTATTATTGGATAGAGAGAAAGAGAGGAATTGAGAGGGGAGGAGGAGATAGGGAGAAAACCAGAGAGACACCTGCAGCTCTACTTCACCACTCATGAAGCTTTCAGCCTGCAGGTAGGGGGACTAGGAGCTTGAACCTGGGTCCTTGCACACTGTAGTGTGTGTGCACTTAACCAGGCCAGGTACACCACCACCTGGCCCCAAAATATGCCCTCCCTTTCTTTCTTTCTTTCTTTCTTTCTTTCTTTCTTTCTTTCTTTCTTTCTTTCTTCCTTTCTTTCTTTTTTTTTCCCCAGGGTTATCACTGGGGCTCAGTGCCTGCACTACGAATCCACTGCTCCTGGAGACCATTTTTCCCATTTTGTTGTCCTTGTTGTAGTTGTTATTGTTGTTATAGCTGTTGTTGCTGCTGTTCGATAGGAGAGAAAGAAAACGAGAGTGGAGGGGAAGACAGAGGGGAGGAGACAAAGATAGACACCTACAGACCTGCTTCACTGCTTGTAAAGTGACCTCCCTGCAAGTGGGGAGCTGGAGACTTGAACCAGGACCCTTGCGCTGGTCCTAGAGCTTCATACCATGTACACCTAACCCACTGTGCTACTGCCCAGCCCCCAAAATATATTTTTTCTATGTATAACAATATCGCAATCTCCAAAGTATTCTATGAGTTAGAAGCTATCCTCATTTTATATATGTTTATAAGACTGAGGAATACAGTTTGTTCCCTGTGGTAGAGATAATAAATAGAGGGACCTAATTATAAACAAAGTTCTGCATGGTTTGAGTCAGCTATTTATTCTCCTTACTAAATTATACTACTTCTCTTTAGGATTTCAAAGAATCAATATTTGATCCCCCCCACCATTATTACTTGTTAAGAAATTCAACATTTTACAGAAATTATAGGAGGTACAATGTGGGTGCAGAGAGAGGATTCTCTACCAGCAGTGCTAACTGGGGGGGGGGGGGGTTGATGTAGGTGTTTGACTTCTGAGGACTTTCTTTAGGTGATCTGACAAGATTAGGTTTTCACAAAAGAGAATTTTGCAACATGGAATTGATATGACCAATCACTTGCTTCATAGATGACTGGTTTCCCCTAAGAACAGGAGGCAGTTTGGAGGTAGTGTGGATTGGTCACAAATTGGAGAGTGACACAGCAATCATCACAGTGTCTGAGTCCAGCTGCTAAACCTGGAGAGGTTAAGAGCATATCAACATCCACCAACTAAACTCCGTTTTTAAATGTGATTGATGATAATCTAGTCTTTTCCTTTCCCTTTAAATGAGGCAAAGATTTCCACGGCCAAGATTGAAAACATATTGGCATATCTAACTGATTTACAAACCAGCAGAAATGTTGCTACCCTCAGAGTAAGTGCACGTATGCATGTACTTTAACAATTTCCATGGCTCCTATTTTCCATGTATTGTCTCTGGTTTGACAGAAGAATCCCACTATTTGAAGAGTCTTTCAGTACTAACTCCTGAAGAAATCACACTATTGAGGTAATATGGGGGAAAATATGTTAAGTAGTTCAAAGTGATTATCAGAAGAAGTTGATAGATAAATTCAGAAGGCACTGCTTACTAGCCAGGAAATCTTAGCAAGTTACTTAGCTTTGATGTTCTTCCAGTTTCTGTAAATTGAAAATAATAATATTAAAGTTTCTTCATTGTTGTTGAAAATTAAATGGATCACTACACTAAAAGGTCTTAGAACCAATGTTAAGACTCATGCAAGTGCTTGCTGTTGTCATTGTTATTTTAACCATTAAATGTTGTTCTTCAAAGCATCGAAAATCAAGAATGATCTGCTAAAAGTGTCATCTGTCTGCCAAAACTACTTTACATAATTATACACTGAAGTGAAAAGAAATTAGCTGGAACTCCATAGCTGTAATCTAAAAATTGTATAATTAAAGGCCAGAGTGGAAGCACAAACATAGAATGGAAGAACAGAAGCTAAAATAGATTTTGGAGGCAAATGTGCAATAAACAAGTCTTGATAGTGTGAAAGGTGAAGGACAGTATAATTTGGGAAGCTGAGATGCTGGTGGAACCAATAATATAATGAGAAAATGAGTAAAGGGTTGACCATTGACAGGTGTTTTGGGGGTGTTTTAAATTTGAGATATCATTTAAAATCCAAGAAAAAATGTCTTGTAGATGAAGGACAACATGGGGCACATAGAGAGAGGTTAGCATCAGTGATGTATAGCTAAGAATTACCTATACTCAGTAGTTACTGAAATCATGCATGCATCTCAACTGCCTTCTAAAAGTTTCCAAAAGCTACACTTTTTCCAAAATATAGACTTGGACTTGAAAATGAGGGTTTAAGGATGACTAAAGAATTCTGATTTACATAGAATTATTCAAACAACTAAGGAGAAAATGAGATGCATAACATAGGTATAATAAAATCAACAAAAACAACTTGCCTGATAGTATATTCTGATCCCTACAACAATTGCTCAAATTATACTCCAATCTAGATATTGCCTCTACTTGAAGAAAATAAACAAGAAAGTACTCATTATGAAATTCTGCATCATTCGAAGACAATAAAACTATTTATGAAAAATTGAAGTAGTAGTGTAGAATAAAATAACATTTTCACATTACTAAGAAAACTGGCCATTGGTGCCACCCTTACAACTCCTAAAGGCATAGCTCATTTTGTGAAATACATGAATTCTTGAAGAGTCATGTGAACTGCACGACTCTTTAAACATATTGGGATAGTTATAACTTACAAGAAAATTTTCACATATTAATCATAACCTAATCTGCTTATGTATTTGATTTGGACACTGAGTGAATTTTTAAAAAAATATGGTATGAGGTCTCATATTAAGATGATTTAAGAAGCATGCTACTAGGGCCAGGCATTGGCACATCTGGTTAAGTGCATATGTTGCCATGCACAAGGACTGGAGTTCAAGTCCCCACCTGCAGGGAGAGAACTTCACAAATAAGGAAAGAGTACTTCATCTCTCTCTCTCTCTCTCTCTCTCTCTCTCTCTAGTTATATATATATATATATATATATATATATATATATATATATATATATTCTTCCCTCTCAATTTCTCTCTGTCCTGTCAAATAAAAGTAATAAAATGAAAATACTTTAAAAATGAATAGTGAACTTTTTTTTCCCTCCAGGGTTATTGCTGGGCTCTGTGCCTGCACCATGAATCCACTGCTCCTGGAGGCCATTTTTCCTCCTTTTTGTTGCCCTAGTTGCTGCAGCCTCATTGCGGGTATCAGGTATCATTGCCATTGTTGACGTTGCTTTGTTGTTGGATAGGACAGAGAGAAATGGAGAGAGGAGGGGAAGACAGAGAGAGAGGGGGAGAGAAAGATAGACACCTGCAGACCTGCTTCACCGCCCGTGAAGCGAATCCCCTGCTGGTGGGGAGCCGGGGGCTCGAACCCGGGATCCTTACGCCAGTCCCTGCGCTTTGCGCCAAGTGCGCTTAACCCACTGCGCCACCGCCCGACCCCCGAATAGTGAACTTTTATATATCTGCTCAGCCCATCTATTTTTCTCTGGAAAAATTTTATGTTCACTCCCACTACCAATGCAGTCGTGGATTCCCAGAGGCTATTTGTTTTGCTTGGTGATTTCACATTCTGGATTATGTTTAAATGAACTAAATGTAGGAACCTGACAACTGTTACTCAGATAAGAATTTTTCCCAAGATTGAGTTTAGGACTTAAAGTTATTTAGTCTCTAGTAGGAAATGTAACATATACACTAAGAGATGAATGAGACCCATAATTTATTTAATAGAAAGAGAAACTGAAAAAAATCTAACTGTGAAAGAGAAAGGTCAAATTTAGAGTTGTCAGGCTAGAAACAGATTGATAAATGTAAAAATCGTGCATGTTTGAGGGTCTGAAGTCACAAATTCAATCTCCCAAACCAGTCAGAGCTGTGCAGTGCTCTGGTAAAATAATAACAACAACAATAGTAAATTTAAAAGTGAGATCAGATAACTGCATGCTCTACATTAAACACACACACAAACACACAGAGACACATACACACACTCACGCACACACGGGTATACTGAAATAGTCACATTTTGACTTTTCTTTATATGAGATTGATGTTGTGGGAAACTTTAGAAACTTGCTGATTTGAATGGGAAAATCTAAGTGGATCCAGAGAGTATCGAAAACCCAGATCAAATACTGACAACCCAATAGATTTTCTTCTGTACTCAGAACTGAGTTAGCAACTCCAATTTTAAATTTGTTTCACCACTTAGGCAAGATTATAACATGGAGATATGATCATGTTTCTGAGACAGTAAGTCTTTCATTCATTCTTTTTGTTTTTGATCAAAGTTAAGAGCACTCCCAGTCAAGCCAAACTGTCTAGATTCTTGTTATGTATTAACTTCTTAGTTCTAAGTTCTTAAGTAAATCATTGACTCTGTCTCTTACTTCCATTGCCTGTAAAACAGATTTAAAGTTATATCTATTTCTCTATATATTTTGAGGACCAATATAAAGAGTTCAACACAATATATGTCATGTGGTAAGAACTCAACAAAAATGGTTATCATCACAAATAATTATTTCTATAGATCTATTTTATGCCAGTCACTAATCAATGTGTTAGCAAAATAGTTAAAGAACAGACAAGGTTCGTTATTTTAGAAAGTTTACATTGTAGTTGAGACAGGAGAAGACAAGAAATATATGAATAAAGATAAAAGATCATTTGAAATAGCATTAAATGTTGTGTAGAAAATAACACAGTATAGGGCCCAGTGGTGGCACACCTGTTAAAGTGCACATATTAGAAAGCACAAGGACCTGGGTTCAAGCCCGAAGTCCCCAACTGCAGGCTTTGCAAGTGGTGAAGCAGGGTTGCGGGTGTCTATCTGTCTCTCTTTCTCTCTATCTCTCGATTTCTAGCTGTGTCTATCCAATAAAGATAATTAAAAAATTAAAAGAAAATAAAACAGTATATTGGAATAGTGAGTCATGGGGGTGGCTAAAAGGCTAAATAATATAGTTAGGATCTGCACTAAGAACTGAATATGTGACAAGCTATGAAAAAAATATAGGCAGGTTTTTCAAAAGGAGAAAATAGTAAATATGAAACTCTGATAAGGAATTGGAGTAGGGCTGGCTTTTTCTGATAGATGCCACATCAGTAAATCTTCCTCCAGTGGGCAGAGGTTAGACTTGATACTGGGTGTGCACATCACAAAGCAGGTATACTATCCAGGTAAGCTATTTGGATGGTTAAGCAAAACATTGACACAATTATTTTTATATATTGAGAGAAAGTATAAGTGAGGTGCTTATTAATATCTAGTGTAACACATTACTTTCAATTAATGTTGGTAACTGTCTTCTGGAAAACATACAACATTGGGAATAATCACACTGATAATACACAGTGGGTAAGAGTTGTATTTTATATTTCAGGTCTTTATTCATGAAATGCCTATTGCTTACTGACTGTGTGCTTGGTATTTTTCAGGAGCTCTGGATATAATAGTCACTATAATGAAGTTCTGGGTTTCATGGAACTGATATTCAAATGGATGAGGCAGATATTAAATATATAAAAGGAGTTACTATAATATGACCACAAAGACAAATAATATAGGGTGAGAGAATCAAGGGATAAAGGAAAGTTTCTCTGAAAAGTTAACAGATCTGAATTGAGAAGAGTTTGAGCCATGTAAATAGCTGAGTACAAGATTACTGGGCAAATAAAATTTTAGTTTCAAGATTCTGAAATAGGCTTCTGCTTAGTGCACTTAAAAGACATCAAAGTCTTTGTGGTTAGAGGTTAAAGAACAAAAGTGAAAGTGGCAAGAGATGAGATCAGAGAGATAACTCGGAGGCAAGATCATGTAGAATCATGTAGGCCGGTATAAGTTCTTTGGGAAGTGACATGATAAGAATTAGATTTTCACAGGGACACTAGCTATTGAGTACAGAATAGATTTCATACAGTACTAAGGAGTCTAATCTTCAGACTCAATATTTAGACCATTTGGTCTCTGATGCTATAAGTAGAAAGATATGCCATAGAGCTCAGTCCCCGTGGACTAACAGAAAAGAAATTCTCCCCATTCTGACAGGAATATGTGAAACATGGATGTCTGGAGAACAGCCTTTTCCACTTTCTCAGAACATTGCTTGAAAATTCCAAGTATCAATTCACGGTCAGAGGAGGCAGGAGGCAGGAGAGAGAAAGCCATCTTCTGCACAAGAGCTAGTGATTTCATTTCCCTCCAAGATAAGCAGATCAAAAGTTCCTAGACAATAGTGTAAGATTGTTCTTTTTTAATTAAAACGTATTTTGAACTAACACTGGCTTATATGTTTCACATATTTGGCATTAACGTCAACATCAAGAATTCACCAAAATAAATGTCTTCATGATCACCACCATTAAGACTAGTCTCCATTCACCACTATACCACTACCCCCACAACTCCTGCTCCCACCTAGTAACCACCATTCTGTTTTCTGAGATTAGTGACTTGGTTTTATTTTTTAATTTAATTTCTATTTTTATTCTGATTTGATAGAAGAAAAATTCAGAAGGAATAGGACACATACACACACATGGGGGGGGGAGAGAGAGAGAGAGAATAGAGACATCTACAACACTGCTTCACTACTGATGAAACTTCCCCTCTGCACATGGGGACAGGGGCTTTCACTAGAGTTCTTATACATGGTAATGTGTGACTCCAAATGGGTGTGCCTTTGGCCAGTGACACATATATTGTCCTTTTCAAAAGATATTTCATTTAGGGGCTTGGTGGTGGTGCATCTGGTAGAATGTACATGTTACAATATGCAAGGACCCATGTTCAAGTCCCTGATCTTCATCTGCAGAGGGAATGCTTCATGAGCAGTGAACCACTGCTGCAGATGTCTCTCTTTTTCCTTCTCGATCTCCCCTTCTTTTTCAGTTATTCTGTCTCTATCCAAAAATGAATAAATAAAATATATTTTATTATATTTATTTAATTTAATGAGAAATACAGAGATGGAGATGGGGATGGAGAGAGAAAGAGAGAGAGAGAGAGAGAGAGAGAGAGGCTGAGACCTGAGCACTAATCAGCTCTGGTTTATGGTGTGTTACCAGGTTTAAACCTGGGACTTCAGAGCCTCAGGAATGCCATTGCATAACCCCTATACTGTCTGCTCTTCCCTGTTTGATATCTTTTGTTTATCTCCCACATATCAGTGAAATTATACAGTATTTGTCTTTCTCCACCTGACCTCACTTAGTATAATAAACAGTTGAGAACTTTTTTAATATAAAGAAGCCGGATGGTCTTGATGTAAGCATATGTAAAATCTGTAGACCCAAATACATCTTTGATGTGAAGATTCTGCAAAGTTTCACCAACATTTTCTTCTATACATTTTAGAGTTTCTGGCCTAATATCCAGGTCTTAAATCTATTTTGATTTGATTTTGGTGTGTGATGTTAGGTGGTGGTCTAGTTTCACTGTTCTACATGTGACTGTCCAATTTTCTCAGCAACATTTGTTGAAGAGACCTTCTTTACTCTATTGAATCATCTTACCCCTTTTGTTATAGTATTAGGTGACAGTATATGTGGGCTCAATTTTGGGTTATATTTTTGTTCCCTTCATCCAATTGCCCATTTTTTATCCCAGTACTATGCTGCTTAAGGTACTATTACTTTGTAGTAAAAACCGAAGTTGGAGACTGTGATACTTCTATGCTCCCTGCCTTTTTTTCCCTCAAATTGCCATAGCTGTTCATAGTCTTTTGTGATCCACACAAATTTTGGACAAGTTGTTCAATTTCCTTGAGAAATACCATTGGTATCTTGGTAGGGATTGCACTAAAGTACAGATTGATTTTAGTAGAATGGCTATTTCAATAATTTAAATTATTTTATTTTTTTATTTTTATTTATTTATTCCCTTTTGTTGCCCTTGTTGTTTTACTGTTGTAGTTGTTGTTGATTTCGTTGTTGTTGGATAGGACAGAGAGAAATGGAGAGAGGAGGGGAAGACAAAGAAAGGGAGAGAAAGATGGACACCTGCAGTCCTGTTTCCCCTGCAGGTGGGGAGCCGGGGGCTAGAACCAGGATCCTTACACTGGTCCTTGTGCTTAGTTGTTAATAATATTCATAAATAACCCTATCTACTCATCTTTCAGTTGTAATTTCACCTAATTGTCATTCATGATTGTTTTTATAATAGCATTCTCTTTTTTCTTTTTGTGAGTCTAGCCAGTGGTTTATCTGTTTTAGTTTTTCTTTCCAAGAACCAGCTCTAGGTTTCATTCATCTTTTGGATTATCTTTCTTGTTTATATTCCTTGTTATTTATTAATGTGGCCTTTATTGCCATAAACTTTCCTATTTTGCCACATTCCATAGGGTCTGGTAGATTTTTGTCTTCATTTTCATTCTTCTTAAGTTCTCTTTTGATTTCTTCAGTGGCCCAGGTACGATTTAGAAGCATATAGTTTAGTATCTATATTTTGGCTGTTTTTTTGTGTGTGAGTGTATGTTTCATTTCTAGCATCACTGCCTCATGGTCAGAAAGTTATTTTTTATGGTTTCAATATGCAGATAATTTAAAGGCTCTCTTTGTGCACCAATGCATGGTCAATGGTCATTCCTTGAGAATATCTCATGTATACTTTGAAAAATGTACATTATTTTCTTTTGGAATGAAATAATAAAATAGTAAAAATAATATTAGGAAAAAAATGTGCAAGTTGTCTCCTATCTAGGCTGTTTTAAGATTTTAAACCTCCTATTCCTGCATTGTCCCTGACAGTACTATGCAGAGGGTGAGAAATACTATATTTCCTCCAAAGTCCTCATCCTCTTAGTGCCCTTCTTACAAATTTTTGAATTTTATTTTATTGTAGGGTTAATGGTTTACAATACAGTTGTTGACAAATAGGCACAATTCCTGTTCTCTTCATTATAGGTGTCTAGGAGACTGGGAAACACTCCTTCACCTTACTTAGGGCCCCCTCTTCCATCATATACCCCTATGTCTCTTTGTTCCATCTTTTTCTATCCTTTGCTAGAATCCTTTGTTTTGATATAATATACACCACATACAATTCACGTTTGACCTTATGTTGCCACTTGTAAAGGTTTCCAGAGTTCAGCTGCCATTGTTTTCCTCATGTGTAGATGTGTGTGTGTTTGGCAGGGGGGTTGGGGTGGGGTGGGGTGGAAGTGCTGGTTTATATGCTGGCAGGCTGGGGCTAGGAGGGAAATGGGGGTTCCACTTCAACTTTCTCTTGCTCTGTTACAGACCAATCACATCCAGAAATTTCTATTCTCTTTGGTTTGCCAATAATCTAGCTACTTCCACATTTATTCTTCAATATTTTAGTTTTCCCTTGGTTTACCGTAGTTTTCTAACTTTTATTTAATGACCCATAGAATATAGGAGTGGGACTTAGAGAGAATTTTGACATGCAAAATATCTTCCGATCACTTCATCTTTAACTGAATTTTTTAAAAATAACTACATTCTAAAGTAGCTCATGTCTATGGGAATAAGAAAACTTTAAAATTTTGTTTTTAGAAAAACTTTATTGTAAATCCATTTTCAGAGAAAACTTGAATTACATAAATGAATAATGAGTTCCAACAAAGAGATTCAGCTGATGCCTACATCTTTACTAATATATAAAAATATTTCTTTTATAGTCATTTTAGGGAAGATAAGGAATTCAAATTCATGTTTATATATCTGTAGAGAGAGTTTAACTTCAGGTACATGAATTTTCTTTACTACCACAATCAAACTTACAACAGAAAATGTTGGAAGTGTAATGTTTCTAAATAGTCATTTTTATTTAATGCAGTCTTGCCAAATGAATAACATCAAAACCATCAGTAATATGTGATTCAATCAGCCCAACTTTTGAAAAAAGAACAGTGTCATAGGACTAGCACAGGACAATTCCTGTATCAATCCCTCCCCCCTTTTATTGGGGGAATTATTGGCTTACAGTCAACATAAAATACAGTAGTTTGTACATGTATAAAATTTCTCAGTTTTCCACATAACAATTTAACCCCCTCTAGTTTCTCCTCTGCCATCATGTCCCAGAACCTACCCCCCAAGAGTGTTTTACTTTTGATTAAAATGCACTAAACCCAGTCCAAGTTCTTCTCTGTGTTTTCTTATTTTTCAACTTCTTTTTTATTATTAATGATTTAATAATGATTGACAAAACTGTGGGATAAGAGGGTACAATTCATACATTTCCCACCACCAGACTGTCATATCCCATCCCCTCCACTGGACTGTTCCCCATTCTTTATCCCTTTGGGGATATGGGCCAAAGATCTCTAGGGTGTAGAAGGTGGAAGGTCTGGCTTCTGTAATTGCTTCTCCACTGGACATGGGTGTTGACAGGTTGATTCATACTCCCAGCCAGTATCTATCTTTTCCTAATAGGGTAGGGCTCTGTGGAGATGGGGTTCCAGGACACACTGGTAAAGTCGTCTGCCCAAAAAAGGCAGACCAACCCCCTTATTAATTTACTTTTCATCTGTTACTCAGACTCCTTGTATTTCAATATGCCAATACAAATTCACCAATTTAAAGAAAGTTTCTCTTAGAAATACTTATTGAGTCATAAGAAAAAAGAAAATATTGCCAGTATTGTAGGTATAAGAACTATATTTTAAAAGGGTAGGAAAATTGCTTACCATGTAGTAAAGCAGAAGAATATTTTTTAACAGAGCCCTTCTCACCTATGGCTTGTATGGATTGTATGCATGTGGGGGTGGTTGGGGGCTGAACATGCGACTTTGTAACCTTAGATATTAAAGCTTTCTTTTGCATAACCATAACGACATCTCTCTCAGAGGTAGAAAACCTTCAAGTTGATTTTTAGTATAAAATGTGTTGGTTTAATGCTGCCTTCCTAATCACATGTTGATGTTAATATTAGATCAGTAATATTGAGTGTAAATTCCCTTACTATTTGCTGTCTTTTTTTCTGTCATTCTGACTGGACTCTTCCTGAATAATGTGGCTTGACTATTATAAGTTACTATCTTTGCATTTTTTTACTTCAAATGAAAAATATTTCTAACTATGTTATTTATGTCTTCTTTCTGAATCAGTGGTGTCAGTGTATTAGATTGGTAGGTAACATTGGCTTTTGTTATATTTCTAGCAGTATACTTTTTTTTTCCTCCAGTCACTGGGGGTTAGTGCTAGCACTAAGAATCCAGTGCTCTTGGTGCCTTTTTTTTTTCTCATTTTATTGGATAGGGCAGGGAGAAGAGAGAGAGGAGGGGGAAACAGAGAGGGAGAGAGAAAGATAGACATTTGCAAACTTTCTTCACCACTTATGAAGCGTCTCCCCTGCAGGTGGGGAGGTAGGGGCTTGAACACGTAGTACTATGTGCACTTAACTGGATGTGCCACTGCACGGCCCCCATACTATACTCTGTTATTGAAAAGAGATATAGTGTCATATTATTTATAGTTCAGTGTAAATACTGTATTCAATAGTAACAATTTAGTGAGACTTAAAGATGGAGACTAAATTGAAACCCAAGTCTTCCGCTAGATTATGCAGGTCAAACCAAATAGTGATTTTCAGTCTTAGCTTTTAACCTAGAAATTCTACTGATAAGGGCTTAATTATAATAAATAATTCAGCTGGAGCTATTTGCTTTTCATTTGAACATTGTGTATGCAATCCAAATTACTGCCATTTCCAGATATCACTAAATTGAAATTCCTTCAATTTAGTCTCCATCTCCATTTTTATTCGGTTGTTCCAGGAGGTTTATTGCTGGGGCTTCTTGCTTGTATGACCACTGAACTTCTCCTGGTGGTCATTTTATATAGAAACAGAGAAAATAGAGAGGGAGAGAGATAGGGAGAATAAGAGAGATACCATAGCTCTACTTCACTGCACACACACACACACACACACACACACACACAGTGTCTCAAACACTTCACTGTACCCTTTGGTATAGTCTATGCTTTATACTTAAACTTGAAAAACAGTGTCTCTCAGACTCTTCTTCTTCTTCTAGCGTTTGCCCTTCTTCCGTAGCCAGTCAACAGCGTCATGGGGTGCAAGCGCTTCCACACTACGATCATCATCTCTGGCATTATGCTATTCCACTGCAGAATACTGTGCCCCAGTATGGTTCCGTAGCCCCCATGTCCACTTGGTCGATTCCAAATTATATTCCTCCATGAGGATCATTTCTGGAACCATCCGTTCCACCCCGGTTCCATGGCTGCCAGTTCTTAGCAACATCGCCCCGCCAGATATTCGTCGGGATGTGGCATCATCTAAGTTCATTTCCCACGTCTACGCTCGACTGGACCTGCCAATATACGCGGATATCTTCGCCCACCCTGTCCAACGCTTGACGTCTCGTCACCCAATCTGGTCCCCTATGCCTACACTGAACTTCTCTGTTCCAGTCTCTTGGAAACAGAGCTGGCAGTCAGCTGAGGTAAAGAACAAACACCTCATCACAGACCCCTGCAAGTGTCAACCCGGCTTTGACCTAGCACGTTATGATTGGGCCCTCCTCAATCGCTATCGAACAGGCCATGGCCAGTGTGCCGCTATGTTCCATTGCTGGGGAGCCAGAGACGACCCAAACTGCCCCTGCGGCTACAGACAGACTATGACCCACATAGTCGACGACTGCCACCTCTCCAGATTCAAAGGAGGTCTCGAAACTTTACATCAGGCTCAACCTGATGCTGTTGACTGGCTACGGAAGAAGGGCAAACGCTAGAAGAAGAAGAAGCGTCAGGTTGAGGCTCTGGTTCTATGTCAAACAATATTCTAATTCGTTTGTTATTATCTCATTCAATCATCATGACAACATAGACAGGTAAATGTTACCATGTTCTCTATTTCACAGAATGAAACTGACACATAGAGGTAACTGCTTGACCCAAATTCATGAAGAATTTGAAAAAAGTAAAACTCAAATTCAGTCTTGTCAATTTTATAAGCTGAAGCTGAGACCAGGATTGCAATTACTTCTTGAATCATGTCATTTGTGGAATAAGCAATAGATGAACCTGGCCCTGAATGGTTGAGTCAAAAGCAGCAACAAATAAGGAAATCTGGAGGAAAACAGCACGAAGTCAAGGGATATGTATGTGTATGGTGGTGAGAAAATTAGAAGCAAAAATGAGCTGACTACATGGAATTTGGAAAAAGTTTGGAAAGTCAGCTCATCCAATGACAATTCAGACATTACTTGGCCCCTAATATGTGTCATGCAGTCTTTTATGTCCTGGGGATTGAAACCAAACATGGTGTCCTCCATACAATTTTCACTCTGTGTAGTGAGAACAATAGTGAAATACATCGGAGTAGTTATCAACAGTGATGATTATTTGGAGACATTACAGAAGTGTTCTGAGAACTTGATGAACGTAAAAGTTCCCAACTTCTGTCTCAACTTCTGTATGGGCCCCAGATCAAATCAAATCAATGGGGTTTACAGTCCACAATATTTATACCCCCTTCCCATATTTGAGAGTTACTCTCTTCCCTGATCCAGCTTTCTGGTAATTTTTCCAATCATGACATCATCTACCCAAGCAATAACTTGGATCCACCTGCATATCAGATTTCAGGCTCAGGAAAAAAAAAAGAAAAAGAAAAAGAAAAACTAGTATAGCCACAAGCCCTATGGAATATAACTAAAATATTCCTACTAGCTATCTACAAAATAGAGGACCACCCAACTCTTCATCTACACTATTCCAGCCTTTAAGTTCATGGTTGGTCAACAGTTTGTTTAGCTTTGTAAGTTAACTCTCTTTTCAGCCACCAGGTTCTAGATGCTAGCATAATGCTGACCAGACTTCCCTGGACAGACAGCCCCACCAATGTGTCCTGGAGCCCAGGTTCCCCAGAGCCCGACCCCACTAGGGGAAAGAGAGAGGCAGGCTGGGAGTATGGATAGGCCTGTCAATGGCCCATGTTCAGTGGGGAAGCAATTACAGAAGCCAGACTTTCCACCTTCTGCATCCCACAATGACCTTGGATTCATACTCCCAGAGTGTTAAAGAATAGGAAAGCTATCAGGGGAGGGGATGGGATACGGAGTTCTGGTGGTGGGAATTGTGTGGAGTTGTACCCCTCTTATCCTATGGTTTTGTCAATGTTTCATATATATATATATATGATTGGGTTAACAAGGCAAGAAACACCTTAAAAAAAAAAAGTTCCCATAGGACTCTATGACCTATCAGGGTCTTTTGAATGGCTGCTCACAGTGATAGAAACCTTTATCCCATTTCTTTGTAGTCAAGATTATGCCCTTTTGAAATCCATTGTTTTTAGGAGTCTCAAGCTTCCTTCACTTATTTTCTGGGTTACACAACCCCTTTTATGCAATAAGTTTATTAATGACACAAAATCATTCCTTGTGTGATCGTTTTCTCTACTAGACATATAAGTTATCAAAGAAAGTTTGACAGTATCTTAATCATTTCCATATTTAGCCCTTTTACAGAAAAAAAATATTGGAAACACTGTAGACATTTAGTAAATGCTCTAATGATAAAAATGACTTCCCCAAATAAATGATTTTGTACCCCCCTTAAGCCCCAGAAAAACAGCTTCTTGGTCATATTGAATATAAACCATCTGCTTTGGAGGCAACCACAATGAATCTATACTTTGCTATTTCTATTTCCATGATCTTAAGAAAGTTACTTAACCTATCTGCAATTCATTTCCCCATCTTTAATTGAATATATATATATACACATATATATATTACTCAAAATGAATCCACAAATGAAAAATCCCTGAATTTGATGCACGATTAGTACTCAATAATTGTTAGTTATGGTGTCTTCACCTTTCCTGTAATGACTCACAAATATCGATACAAGTGTCAGTTTTATGTTGTGCTTTAATGAAGTGATTCATTGAGAAATTATCAGGATATGTAAGTAGATTTGTCATTGCAATAAATAGCCTCATGTCTATCATATTCCTAGTTGCCTCCTTGATTTTACCTGATACTTCTTGAGAATGCCACTCTTTTGTCACATTCCCACATTTAATTCTTTTAATATATGAGAATCAACATTCTGTGGATTATTGAAATATATGAATAAACACCTTAGGATAGTGAATAAAGTAATGGATTGAGGACTATGAACTATATCCTAATTATAAGAAATTTTTATGTGAAAGAATTTCTATTTCATGGACATAATGATTTATCAGATTCATTTTGTGCTTTTGCTCCAGTTGATACAAGAAAATACTCTAAGGTTATAACTAAGGAACTTCTGGAATAATTCATGTTAGAACACTAATACCTATCTGTACAAGGGTTAATATAGAATACTGGAGGCAGTAAAGACAACACAGTTTTGGGCCTACATTTTGATTATATTTATCCATGTGAACTTGAATGATGTATGTATTATTTGTTTCTGACTCATACTCTCTTCACCTTAAAAAATATAAAAAAGTAGTCCAAGAAGGAGATAACTAGGATTAGAAACTGCATATGTCCAGAAGCAACAAACCAATTAACAATGAGGCCAATACACAGCATGTCATCTGTCCATCGATCATTATCTTTAAGTTGACATTCAAATCTTAAGCAATTTGACTTTTTCAAAACTTTATATTTTACTTTCTGAGAATCATTTATTTTGGTTTATAACTAATCTAAATATTTTACTGGATCAGTAATGCCTTGATAAAATGACATCCCAGTGTGCCTTTATTTTCAATCTTCATTTTAAAAATAACGTTGAATATTAAAATTTTAATCTACTATGTCTAAATTATTTACAGGTAGTTTCAGTAAAAGAAGAATTAAAGCTTTTATTTCATTTGTTCTCTGCCATGATTTGAATAATTTGAATGATCCTGGCCTATAGAATAATTCTCACTCACTATATATTCTGCTGATGCTTTTCTTTGTACAATTCTGTCTCCATCTGTCTCCAAATTTGCCTTGCATTTTTCAAATAAATATTAATAAATTATAGATGTTTTGTTAAACAGACTGAATCTTAATAATAAAAGGAAATAAGATAGGCATAAAGGAATCATGTAAAATGAAATCATTCCATGACAATTAAGATGACATCAATAGTTTAATTTTTAGTGAATCACTAAGCATGCAGTTTATAGAATTTGTTTTGTCTATAGCTTGATCTAGCCAGATTTTTGTAGAAATGATGGTATCTAATGTATATAGCAGGTTATACATCCTAATTTAAATCACAAATTTCCAGCATTGGAACAAAAAACTATAATATTTATCATCATGTCACATTCAAGACACATTGGACTTTTTATTATCTACTTCCAAATCTAGCCTAAGTAGAACTATCTCTTTCATTTCTTTAGAAGATATCTGAGAATTTAGGGGCAGGTAAGAGGAGGAACTGGTAAATTATGACTGGATCACTGTGTCTGACTCATTACTCTTTACTTTGCAACGTCTACATTTTAACTTCTCATTATTTGTTCTTTCAAATGAAATGTATCTTTCAAATCTCTGTAACATATTTAAAATTAAATTTTAGTTCTTTAACATTTAAAAGCATAGTTTCTTTTAGTTCAGATTCACTACAGATTTTTTTCTGTTTCACCTAAAACTCCATTATAAACGTGACATTTTAATCCTAGTGGAACTGCTTGGTTTATTATAAGTGAGGGACAAAAATGCCAGCGAACAAATCGGAGCTCCAGAAATATTTTTGATTTTTCCCCCAACAGAATAAGTTATATAAACTTGGAAGTGCATGTGAAAATACACTTCAAATGTTGTTCTTCTAGTCATGGACATTCATAAGGGCAATGAAACCTGACATTGTGGTACCTTTTTAGGCACTTAATGACTCGTTAGATCATTAACCATTTTTCGCTCTCTGATTTCATGGCTCCTTGAGCTAGTCATTAACTCCATAGTAAGGATCATGAACAATGGAATCATTGCCTAATTGCAGTTGCAGTCTTTTATCCCCTGTTTAACATGTATTTATATAACTAATATCAGAAACTTTATTATTTCTATTACATACAGTGACTGATACCTACACTGAGTGGTTTTCAAACCTACAAGCTTTATAAGAGAATAAGTACATAGAATAAATTGTATACAGAGAGCTGCATTTTTAATAGTTTTAGAATATAAAAGAAAATTGACAATAAAATATTCCATATAGACAGGCGAATTTGAAATAGAAACTTTAACAGTAGTGAAAAATAACATCAAAAACTATTTTGGAATAAGTTTCTTTCTTATCATAAATGTGCCTAGTTTATATTTACTGATTTTGGATGCTTCTTTTCCAATGCATAAACCAGTGAAACATAATTACATATTCTGTCATTTTAATTTAATTTCAGTGAATCTTTTTTTAATTTTTATTTATAATAAGGAAACACTGACAAAACCATAGGATAAGAGGGGTACAACTCCACACAGTTCCCACCACCAGATCTCCATAGCCCATACCTTCCCTTGATAGCTTTCCTATTCTTTAACCCTCTGGGAGTATGGACCCAGGGTCATTATGGGCTGCAGAGGTGGAATGTCTGACTTCTGTAATTGCTTCCCCGCTGAACATAGGTATTGGCAGGTCGATCCATACTCCCAGCCTGTCTCTCTCTTTCCCTAGTGGGGCAGAACTCTGGGGAAGCGGGGCTCTAAGACACATTGCTGGGGTCATCTGCCTAAGGAAGTCTGGTTGACATCATGGTAGTATCGGAACCTGGTTACTGAAAAAAGAAGTTAAGCTATAAAGCAGAACAAATTGTTGACTAATCATGAACCTAAAGGCTGGAACATCGTGGATGAAGATTTGGGGTCTCCATTTTTGAGATAGCTAGTAGGCCTATTTTAGTTATATTCTAAAGGGTCCATGACTATACTAGTTTTTTCCTAAGCCTGACATCTGATATTCAGGTGGATCTAAGTTGTTGTCTGGGGAGACGATGTCATCGCTGGAAAAAGGGTCAGAAAGCTGAGTCAGGGAAGAGAGTAGTTCTCAAATATGTGAAAGTTGTATAAATACCATTGACTGTAAACCCCATCGATTTGATCGGCAGATTTTGATCAGCTTAGGTGCCTATGTAACCTCCCTGTAGGTCTGACCTCACATTCTGTGGTCATGAGTAGAAATGTTCCAAGCTGCCCCATTTTCAGGACCCATCTTCCTCAGGTGGTAGATAGAGTATGTTATCCAGCTTCCCTTTAGTGGATGGAATATTCTCTACCATTGTTGATCCACATTGAGGGCAAGGTCCTATGGGAACCTCCAAAGGTGAATCTTTTAAAAGTAAAAATGTACTTAGGGCAGAGGAGATGGCATAGTGGTTATGCAAAAGGACTCTCATGCCTGAGGCTCCTAGGTCCCAGGTTCAGTCCCCTACACCACCATCAGCCAGAGCTGAGCAGTGTTCTTAGGAAAAAAAAGAAAAAGTACTTTCCTTTCATACTATCATTTGATGTATTTTTTACCATGATAATTTCCAGACTATACTATATACCTTAGGTCACAAATTGAAATCATCAAGTCATATACTACTAGTAGAAATATATGGACCTGAGGCGTGAGATCAGGTAATGTAGGAGCACTGTAATGTAGGAGCTCCATTGGGAGTGCCACCCCCTGGTCCTTAATCCAAAAATTCACTTAATCTAAAACACTACAAAGTGTCTTTTAAGCAGAAAATTGATAGAAAACTCTGTGAGCTTGGCTCAGGCAAGTATCTTTCAGATAAAATGCCAAAATTCAACCCTTAGGATACTTCACCAAAACTAGAAAGATGATCTATTCAAAAGACACTTTAAGGAGAATAAAAAGACAGATGATAGACTAAAATAAAAGACATTGGAAGTCATCAATCCTATAATGACTAGTTCCAGTATTTCAAAGAGTTCTCAAAACTCAATAAAAAGAAAAGCAAAAAAATTAATTTAAAAATAAGGGATCTGAAGAAAAAAAAAACCCTTTACCAAAGAAGATATATAGATACATAATAAGTACATCATAATTACATGTTAGGGAAATGCACATTTAAAGCACAATGGGATCTTACTACAAAAGTGTAAAAACTGACAAGCATTCAGTACATCTGGAACTTGAATTCAATGAATGAAACTCAAAATATTTTTCCAAGTAGGAATTTCATACATAGTTAAACATAAACTTACCTAACAACTGAGAAACTCCTAAATGTTAACTCAAATGAAATGAAATGTTAATTTTACACAAAAATATGCACATGAAGGCTTATAAGTAATCACCAAAAATATGAAAATAGCACAAATATTGCTCTACTGGGAAACTGATAAACAAATTATGCTTCATCTGTAAAACAGAGTAGAATAGAATTCAGCAATAAGAAATAGCAAATTATTGGTAAATGTAATAATCTAGATGTATTTCAAGTACATTATAGCAAGTGAAATAAGTCAGAGTCAAAGGTTACATACCCTATTATTCTGCAGACAAAGCCACAGAGACCAAAATAATCACTAGTTGCCAAGTCTTGGTGTTGGAAGGTTAAGAAAATACTACAGAGCTGCCAAGTTGGTTCACCTGAAAGAGAGCCTACTTGCCATGTTTATGATGTAGGATAGAACACAGACCACAGTATTGGGGGAAATGTCAGTGTCATTGCTATAGTGTCTGTCCCTCTTTCCATCTGTCTCTTTGTCTCTCTATCTCTTTCTATCTGAAAAGGCAGCCTAGAGTGGGAAGTCCCAGCAATAACAAAGAGAAAGAAGGAGGGGAGAGGAAAGAAAGAAATAAAGGAAGGAAGGAAGGAAGGAAGGAAGGAAGGAAGGAAGGAAGGAAGGAAGGAAGGAAGGAAGGAAGGGTGGAAAAAGTAGACTACAAAGGTCACTGGGGAATTTGACGGTGATGACATTGTTCTATTTTAATTGTGGTAGCTGCATAAATGTACACGTGTGTACACTCTCAGAATTATGAGGGGGGAAAAGATGTCTTGTAAAAGTAATACATCATGGAAAAGCTGAATGTTGGTGCACATGGTTAAGTGCACATGTTGTAGTATGCAAGAACCAGGGTTCAAGCCCCAGGTCTCCACCTGCAGGGGCAAAGCTTCACAAGTGGTGAAGCAATGCCACAGGTGTCACTCTGTCTCTCTCACCTTCATTATCCCCATTGCCTATCAAATTATCTGTGTCCTATTAAATTAAATATGTAAAGTTTTTAAATCTTAAAAAAATAATAAAAAAACCCACCAGCTTATATTTTCACCAGCAGTGCAGGAGTGTCCCTTTTTTCCCCACATCCTTTCCAACATATGTTGTTTCTGTCCTTTCTGATGTGTGACATTCTCACAGTTGTAAATTGCTATCTCCTTTTTGTCTTCATTTGCATTTCTCTGATAATCAATGACTGAACACTTCCTCATGTCTGTTGACCCTCTGGATCTCTCCCTTTGTAAAGTTTCTGTTCAGTTGAAAAACAAGATCAGAAGAGAAAACACAAGTAGAACCTGAGCTGGAGTTGGTGTATTGTACCAAAGTAAAAGTCTCTGAGGTGGGTGGGGGGGAAGAATACAGGTCCTTCAGAGGACCTAGTGGGGGTTGTATTGTTATATGGAAAACTGAGAAATGTTATGCATGTACAAACTATTGTATTTACTGTCAAATGTAAAACATTAATTCCCCAATAAATAAATTTAAAAAAATGTTTCTGTTCGTATCCTCACTCTATTTTCTGTTTTTTTTTTTTTTTTTTTTTTTTGGTGTTAGGTCTACTGAGCTCTTTAAGCAGTTGGCTATTAGTTCTTTGTCTGAAGTATGTTGTATAAACATCTTCTCCCACACTATAGTAGGTCACTGTGTTAGGTTTATGATATTCTTTGCTGTGCAGAAGCTTTTCAGTTTGATGTAGTCCCATTTATTTATTTATTTATTTATTTATTTATTTATTGTTTTCTTTGTTGTTGGATTTGAATTTCTGAACAATTTATTGTGGAAAGAAGTCTGAAGATGTCTCAGAACACTAGAAATAGATCTACCCAATGACCCAGAAATTTTTCTCCAGGAGATTTATTCAAAGGAAACTAAAACACCTATCAGAAGAGACCTATGTTCATAGCAGCAAGTTTATAATTACCAAAACTTGGAAGCAATGCAGATATCCAAGGATAGATGAATAGCAATAAATAAATAAATAAATAAATAAGTAATATGCTCGTGGCATCTATATACACTGGAATACTACTCAGCTGTTAAAAATGATGAAGTTGTCTCCTTTGCATCATCTTGGATGGGACTAGAAGACATCATGAGAAATGAGATAAGCCAAAAAGAGAAAGACAAGTAACGAATGAGCTCACTTATAATTGGGACCTAATAAATAGAGACAAGGAAGGAGAAAACAAAGTCAAATGTGAACTGGGCATGATGTATATCATCAAAGCAAGGTAGTCTTGGGGGGGCATAAGTGAGGAGGGAGGGATGGTAAAGAATTTGGGGAGCCTGTTACATTATAAAATTATACTCATGTACAGTGACTGCATTGTAAAGCATTAACCCCCTCAATAAAAATAAAATAAAATTAGTATATAAAATGTGTTCAAGGAACAATACATTGATTTGTGTGCTTGAAAATGAGTGAGCAAGAATAATGAACAATGATGTCAGAGAAATTAGAAGGAACCAGACTGGCTTTGTTTTCACTGCTTTAGAAAATCATGAAAATGTTTTCAGAACATAAATGATTTGGCTACTATAAAAAAGACTAGATTGTTGGTGGAAAAGACAGAAGTAAAAAATACATGGAGTTATTATAATAATTGAAAGAGTCGTATCAGACATCACTTGGACCTGAAAAATAATAATCAAGCTCTGCTTTCTTTCCTGTTAAACCTGGGTCAAATTTCAGAGCACATTGTACTCTGAACAGCCAAAAGTGATGACATGAATTGAACCCCCACTGAAACCCATTTTCTATTTTTTTTGTCAATATACTAGGCACGAGTTGATTTTTCTTGATGGTATGCTTGATAAGATAGTTTACAATGAATCAGTATATTAAATCTCTAGTGGGAACATTCTGGGACTTTTTAATAGAGAGGTTATTGATGACTATCATAAATCAAGAAATAATCATTATTTCGTCAGCTGATAAAGCCAAGTTTTCTACTAAGACATATATAATCTGTTTTCATAGATATGAAACTACGTGTAATGAAATATGTATATACTAATATGCTTTGCTAAAAAGTTGTTTCTTTAAATTTGCTAACCTAATTTGACTTCTTATAAGTATTTATTTTTAAACGATCTTTATTTGTTATAAATAATATGTTACAAGATTGTAAAATTACAACGTATAATTCCACACTACACCCATCACCAAAGTTCTGTATCCCCACCCTCCCACCTCCAAAAGATAACCACCATAATTCTAATGAGCCTTACAGTTTGCTAACTTATGTTTTGTTTGGATTTTTTGTTTTGTTTTGTTTGGCAAATTCATGTAAATTAAATCTCTAGGTTTCACATATGAGTGAAAGTATCTGGTAGTTGTCTTTCATTTCTTTACTTATTTCACAAGGCATAATCACCTCTAGTTCCACCCATTTTGTGACAAAGGACACCATATCTATCATCTTATTTGATCACAGAGTAGTATTCCATAGAATATTATCGTTGATGGGGATTTAGGCTGCTTCCATTCTTTGGCTATTGTGAATAATGCAGCTATGAACATAGAGGTGCATATGTCCCTTCTATGAATATCAGTATTTATTAAACCAAGAACAGAGTTATACTCGACCACTACATCCATTTGCCTAGAAAGAGAAAAGTCAAGATGAGACTAAATCAACCTATAATCTCTTAGTACATGAGTAATCAATAATCCTATTCTAAAATTCACTAGAAAAGATTGTTATAGGGGCTGGGTGGTGGTGCATCTGGTTGAGGGCACATGTTATGGTGCGCAAGGACCCGGGTTCAAGCCCCTGGTCCCCCAAAAAAAGCAGTGGGAAAGCTTTGCAAGTGGTAAAGCAATGCTGCAGGTCTCTCTCTGCCTCTCTTTCTCCCCCTCTTCTCAATTTCTGGCTGTCTCTTTCCAATAAATAAAGATAATAAAAAAAATTTAAAAAGAAAGGATTGTTATAAAAATTTTCTATCTCAGGTGTTTGTTAATGAATGAAAGAGTCCCTTGCTCACTCTATTTTACAATCAGTTGTCTAATCAGGTAAAAGTAGACTCAAAGGGATATATAGTGTTAAGAGAGTTTTTTTCTTTTCCAGAGAATAGCTCAGCTCTGGCTTATGGTGGTGTGAGTGATTGAACCTGGGACTTTGGATCCTTAGGCATGAGAGTCTCTTTGCATAACCAATATACTATCTTTTCCCAAATAAGTATCTTTTTACATTATTTTATTTATTTAACATTTTTCATATTTTAGTGTATTGTATGTTAAAGTACACTTTATGGTTCCTTCCATGAAGATCTCAAGACTAGTGTCTACAAAGTCTTCAGTTTAAGGGATTATAAATCTCTGTGACAATAATCTTGGAAACTAGATAAAAGAAGCATTTGTTAATAGACCCAAATTGGTAAAATTACAAAAAATTGGAAAATTTAAACACCCTTTTATTTATCAAATAAATTGAGTTCATAATATAGAACAATCTTACAAACAAAACTCCATGTTCAGATTGATTCACAGTTGAATTCTTTCAAATAACTAAGAAAGAAATTATACCAAGCCTACAACATTGATTTCAGAAAGTAGAGAATGAGAAATTACTTTTCAAATGACTCCAGTAGTTCAATATCACTTCTTACCAAAATGAAACATTATTATGTGGAAATCAAACTACAGACCAATATTCAACAAAAGCAAAAACTCAAGAATCATTAACAAATTATCATCTGGTGATGGGAGTATCAAACAGACTCCTATCACAGGGAGATAGAAAATTGTACCTATGTGTCAACAATTGTCCTGTGAACTATTATTTCCCTAATTAAATGATAAAAGATAAAAATTATCATCAAATCAAATACAAAAATATGCTAAAGGTATAATACATCCTGACCAAGTATATTTATTCCAAAGATGCAAATTTATTTGATATGTGGAAATCAACGCAGCTCTTACTATAAACTTAATAAAGGAAAATATCAGAAAAACATTTTAACAAAGGATGAGCAAGAGAAGGTCCTGAGTATCCTAACAGCTGTAAGACATTTCTGGGATAAATAAAAGAAGACAGATAAATGCAGAGACATACTATGCTAAAAATCAGAAATCTCAATGTTAAAAGTGTCAATTGTCCCTGAGCTGATTTGTAGGTTTAATGCAATTTTGACTAATATCTCATCAATCTTTTTCATATAAATTGGTAAGTTATTTCAAAAATTTACATGAAAGTCCAAAGGACTTAAACCAGCCATTTTTTTAAACAAAGAGAAAAAAGAATTAACTTGGATGCACCATACTAAAACTCCTATAAGAATCAAGACTGAGATGTTGATGCAAAAACAGACATATAGATCCTTTAAAGAGAAACATATTCCAAACCTCGACTCTAACATGAATGGTCATTTGATTCAATAGGATTAACACAGGTTTTTCAAAAGCTAGTATTAGAACAAGTGAATATACACTTGGGGAAAAATGAATCTATTAGTGAAAAAGCATTATAGACTCCATCATGCTTTCCATACACATATGTATTTTAGTTTATTTATTTATAAAAAAGAAACACTGACAAAACCATAGGATAAGAGGGGTACAACTCCACATAATTCCCACCACAAGATCTCTGTATCCCATCCCTCCCTTGATAGCTTTCCTATTCTTTAACCCTCTGGGAGTATTGTGGGATGCAGAAGGTGGAAGGTCTGGCTTCTGTAATTGCTTCTCTGCTGAACATGGACTTTGAGAGGTCGATCCATACTCCCAGCCTGTCTCTCTCTTTCCCTAGTGGGGCGTGATTCTGGGGAATTGAAGCTCCAGGACACATTGGTAGGGTTGTCTGTCCAGGGATGTCTGGCAGGCATCATGCTAGCATATAGAACCTAGTGGCAGAAAAGAGAGTTAGCCTATAAAGCCAAAAAAAAAAAAAAAAAAAAACACTGTTGAATAGTCATGAAACTAAAGGCTGGAATAGTGCAGATAAAGAGTTGGGGGGTCTCTGTTTTATAGATAACTAGTAGGCCTATTTTAGTTATATTCCAAAGGGCCCATGAATATACTATATATTTTTTTCTGAGACTGACATCTGATATGTAGGTGGATCCAAGTTATTGTCTGGGGAGATGATGTCATGGCTGGAATCAGGGCCAGAAAGCTGGATCAGAGAAGACAGTAGCTCTCAAATATGGGAAATGTGTATAAATATTGTTGATTGTAAACCACAACAAATTGATGTGATCTGGGGCTCATATTCAGCTTAGGAGCCTATGTGACCTCTGCATCCCTCTAGATCCAAGCTCACATTCTGTGGCCATGTGTAGTAACGTTCGAAGCTGCCCCAAGCAAAAGTACACAATAGTCTGCAGTGAGTCAGTATAAAGTTCATAATGAAATAGTATCTACTTAGACTTAGATACACTCCTCACTTGCTTTATTACAGTTTCCTCACTCACTTCAAAGCTAACCTTATCAAAGCAAGGACTGCAAAAGTTGAATAAGGGCAAGAGACTGGCATACTTTAATGATGACTCTTTAGTCACTATCAGGCCACCCTATCAGCTGGGGCCCTAGTGGGGGAGTCCTGATATTCCCAAACAGACATGATGGGCCTAGACCTCGAATAAATCCCTCTCTCCATTGTTACCGGTCATGTCTATCAGGAACAGCACAATAGACAACAGACACCTTTGTGGGCCCCCATAGGACCTTGCCCTCAAGTTGGATCAACAACGGTACAGAATGTGCTTTCTTTTATCTCCTCCTTCCTTCTCAATTTCTCTTTGTCTCTATCAAATAAATAAATACGTAAAATTTAAAAAATATATTTATTTTGGGGTCCTACACTTAAATGTTTTGCCCATTTTGACTTAATTTCTGAATGTAATGTTGGGTAAAGATTCAACTTCATTATTTTGCTTGTGAATACGCAGTTTCTCCTCCAACTTAGGTCTTTTTCCATCATCATATATCAGGAACCTAGATATCTACCCAACTCCACTCCTTTTTCTTTTTTCCAGAGCCATTTGCTTTGCTGTAATGCACCAACACCAGTCCATATTTTACTTTGTGTTTTCACCTTTCTATTCTTGTTTTTTTATTTTTTTAAGTCCTGTCCATGAGTGAACTTATCTAGTATTCATACCTTTCCTCTCTCTCTCTCTCTCTCTCTCTCTCTCTCTCTCTCTCCTTCTGTTACTTAATATGATTCATTCAAGCGCAAACCAAGATGAGATAAAGGTGATGACTTCATTTTTTATTAGTGATTTAATATTGATTAAAAAACCTTATGGTAACAAAAAGAAGAATTTAAGCATATGAGATTAGGGATTTTGTAGTGGAAAGAAGCTAGGAAGTCTATTTTGTGTATGTTCCTATGAGGCCATGCCTTCCATAGTTTTTGCCTGAATTTGATAGCTTACATGCAGGTGAATTAGATTGGGAAGATAGTTTCAGAATTGAGAATAGAACTAGAAAGCTGGATTAGGGCAGAAAGTTGATCCTAAACTTGAATAAAGTATATAAATATAATTAATTATCACCCCCTCCATCTGACCCAGGGATTATATATATTCACATTTAGCACAGGATCCTGTGGAAGCTCTGAGTTCCCATCAGTTTGAGCTCGCAGTCCATGGTCACTGCTGGGAATATTTAAGCTACACTCATTTCAGGACAAGTCCTCTTCAAGTGGTAGAATAGGATGACGTATCATCCCTTCAAAGAGTAGGGCAGATCTTACCATTGCTACTTTATAGTGAGGGTAAGGTCCTTGAGAGGCCCTCAAGAGGTCTTATGATAATGTTTGTTGTATGCTTTACATTGGGTAGTTCTCCCCCGCCAAGAGAATTGGATCAGTCCAGTTAGTTTCGCGGGCCTGCTTGGCCCCATCCCGAAGGAACCCCGAGAGAGTTCCAGAGTTAAAGAGTTCCTGAGTTCGAGAGTAAGAGAGAGTGCTTGCGCCGCCGCAAAGAGACAGCAGAGTTCTGTTTGGTGATTAGTTTGTCTTAGTTTATGAATTGTTGTTTCTAAATAAAGAAATACAGCATCCCTGCCCAGCCGTATGTCTCTGGTCGTCTCTGTTACCCGCCCGTGAAGCTAGCCCGGCCAGCAAGAGCGTTCCGAATTTTAACAACAGATGGCGCCCACGTGGACCTGACCTGTGCATCTCTCAGATAAGTAAAGACAATTTGGCTACCTATGCACTATGGCCTTCTCTTCTGCTTGTGAAGAGATCTCCAAAGGCCTCTGCTCTTTCTTCACGAGACTGTTTTGCTGTTTCTGGAACATTTATCTCTGGACCACTCTGTGGTTTCCACTCGCTGGGGCGAACTCAGAACAGCCAGCGGGAATAGCCAGCGGGCAGGAGGCGAGGCGCGGAGCTGCTGTTTCCACCTGGTTAAACAGCCAGCCAGCCGGCTGCGCCCAGACAACCACACACAACACGCCCGCAGCCCCGCAGCCCCGCAGCCCGCAGAAGGCTGACGCCAGCACACAGGAGCCCGATGCCAGCATGCAGGAGCCCGATTCCAACACGCTGGAGCCTGATGCCACCACGCAGGAGCCCGATGCCAACACGCAAGAGCCCGATGCCACCATGCAGGAGCCCAATGCCAGCATGCAGGCCAGCCCACAGGAGCCGGCTCTCCACCGCGTGGAGCAGGGCACTGGACGCGTGATCCCTCCACGCTGCTCGGCCACTGTGAGCAGGGCAGCAGACATGGCAGGGCCATGGGGCAGGGCCGCGGCGGCCTATCATGGCTGCCACCCCTGGGCACCTAGGCCCACACCTTCTACAAAGATGGCCTGCCTGCCCTCTTGCTATGAATTCTGGAATGATCCTGGACCTCCCAGACCCCTGGGCTCCCTGCCAAAACTGGGCACACGAGATCTCCAGCTGCCGGTCCGGTCTGAAGGCAGACAAGCTGGAGTACGCAGAGATTCGTGCAGAGATCGCAACCTGCAATTCCTAAAAGTGAAGCTGCCCAAGAGACCACCACTGGACAACGCACCCCCAACAACTAAGACAGTACAGATTTAAATTCGTGTTTAAAATTACATGTCTTCCTAACAAAGGTTTCTCTCCTTGTGTATTAATGACCATGTTTATGTGTATGTTTAAAGTTTGGTAAACAGTAACTTTAAGGCTAAATTCTTACTAGACAAAGTTAAATGAAAAAGGTTTTCAACATAATTCTCATAAAGATAAAATTAACTTACATTTAAAGTCTGAGGTAAAAATTAGTTAACAAGCAATATATTTTAACTAAGTTGGTCTAAACAAAAGGTTAAATAGACTTGTTGATGTGTAAAACTCTCGATTACCTTCTCTATTAGAAATGGTAGATCGCACAATGGCTATGCTAATTATTCTCATGCCTGAGGTTTCCTTTCCTGACTCCACCTTGAATGGGTGTAACAAAAGGTTAAAAGACGTTGTTGATATGTAAAAGTCTCAAATTCCTTCTCTATTAGATATATGTTAATAACAAGTTTTATTTCTTAGTAAGTAAATTGTAGCCAGCTGCCTTTGGGACTCTAGGCCATTCCCCGCCCCCATACAAATGCCCGTCAAGAAAGTACGCCCCCCAGAGGCAAGAAATGTTTTTTTTTAAGCTGATAAAGTTTTGCCCACAGAGGCAAAAAATGGCCGGCCCCCTCAGGCCTTCCCTTGGCAGCACACTGGTTCTTGTTACTTGCTTACATGTTTCTCCATGTTTGTGCCAGTTTCTTTTTTAAAAATGCCTGTATGATATATGTTTCTGTTCACCCCGCACCCTTGATACTATAGTCATTAAGTTAAAAAGAAAAGGGGGAATTGTTGTATGCTTTACATTAGGTAGTTCTCCCCCGCCAAGAGAATTGGATCAGTCCAGTTAGTTTCGCGGGCCTGCTTGGCCCCATCCCGAAGGAACCCCAAGAGAGTTCCAGAGTTAAAGAGTTCCTGAGTTCGAGAGTAAGAGAGAGTGCTTGCGCCGCCGCAAAGAGACAGCAGAGTTCTGTTTGGTGATTAGTTTGTCTTAGTTTATGAATCGTTGTTCCTAAATAAAGAAATACAGCTTCCCTGCCCAGCCGTATGTCTCTGGTCGTCTCTGTTACCTGCCCGTGAAGCTAGCCCAGCCAGCAAGAGCCTTCCAAATTTTAACAACAGATGTTCTTGATGACGTGACCAGTAATGGTGGAGAAAGGGACCTATTGGAAGCCTTTGCCCAAATAGTCTATGTAGGAATCCAAGGATAGCCTTGTATTGATAAAAAAAGACCATTTTTAGGTGAGCCAGTCTCTTGCCCTTATCCAGGATTTATAATCCTTTCTTTATCTGATAAGCTTAGATATTCTCTCAATTGTTAAAGCTTTGAGTATGATTTGTTGTGTTCAATCTGGTATTTAGGCTTATGGAGTCTGGCCTCAAGTTAGGGAGGAAAGTTTTCATGTGGTCTAAGTTAACCTTAAATTTTACTATATTTACTTGTTTGATAATTCTAGTAAAGTTGTCATAGTGACAGTAATTGTCCTTTAATACACACACACACACACACACACACACACACACACACACACACACACACACATTTGCCAGTATATCTCCTGGCCAATTGTATATAGTGTTTCTTCTAAAGATTATCAAGGGGTGACAGTAATGTTGATGCTGTCAGAAGAGGAGATATATCTTACTTACTTTCTTTTGCATAGTTTGTCGAGTAGATAGAGTATTTGAGGGAAATGAAGTAGGTGGTATGAAAATAGGATATCTAGGCCCAAGTAGTAATTATTTGATTAGACAACTTATAGTGCCTTCTACAGGATTTTCTATTTGCTTATAGAGTTGATTAGATCTAAGTCTAATCACAGAGCACTATTAAGCACTTTTTCTTTGAGGTATCTAGCTGAACCTAATTTTATACATGTACCCAGTCCCATAGGCACTAGCCTATATCTTGGGTCTGTAACTCTTGTTAGGAAGTGGAGCCATTTGAAATGGAAGCAGGTAGCCCTATGTGTTAGGAAAGGTCTCACCAGATTATTGGAGTTGGAAGATTAACATCTCAGCCTTGGCATCTCTGATACAACTAGAAATGAAGAGGCAGGGGCAGCATAATGTGGCATGGTGGCAGTGGTTGTATTGATTTAGTTGAGGTCAGAAGAGGCAGTATAACAGCCTAGGGGATCAAGAGGAAACGCATCAAGATATACAAAAAAAAAAAAAAAAAACGCAGAAGTTCCAGGACTGGGGGAAATACAGATTTTAAAAAGAATGGGGGAAGATTCACTTTTTTTTCCTCCAGGGTTATTGCTGGGGCTCGGTGCCTGCATTGCGAATCCACTGCGCCTGGAGGCTATTTTTCCCCCATTTTTGTCGCCCTTGTTGCTCTTGTTGTTATTATTTTTATTGCTGTTATTGATGCCATTGTTGTTGGATAGGACAGAGAGAAATGGAGGGGGGGGAAGACATAGGGGGGAAAGAAAGATAGACACCTGCAGACCTTCTTCACCTCCTGTGAAGCAATTCCCCTGCAGGTGGGGAGCCGGGCTCCACCTGGGATCCTTAAGCTGGTCTTTGTGCTTTGCGCCACCTGCCCTTGTCCTGCTGCACTACAGCCCCACCCATGGAAGATTCACTTTTTGACAGCACCATTTGCCAGGTATTCAGGAAATACTACTATGCTGACCAATCTTTGATATTCAACAATGGCATAGCAAACTCATGAATACATATGCACTGTAAAATGGAGCAGAAGAAGTAGATGACCTAAAAAAATCAATTGGGAGTAATCATTAGTTTGCAGTATTATTGCAAATCACAATATCATCTTTATTTGTGAAAAATCTAAGACTTTCCTAATGTACATACTTTGATATTCCTTCACTAATAGCAAGACTATAGTTTGTTCAGATTAATGAATAAAATATGTTGACCCAAGAAGAAACCTAAAATATGACAATATGACCTAAAAACTGGAAAGAATTTTTTTTTTATGAATCAGTTTTGCTTTTTATTTGCATTTAACATGATTATACACATTCATGTGTCTAACAAGATCTGCACTGTTAACATTAAAATACAGTACAATAACATTCAACATGAGGTACTTCATATTTATATATTTTCCTTCATAAATAATGCTGTAAGCTACTAACTGCAAGCACTGATGCACAACTGGCTAGTGTCTTGAATTAGCTGAGCTTACTTAAACACCTTTAAAAAAACAAAAAGACAGTTCAGTGCAATAATTATGTAGAAATTAGACCATTTACTTAAATACTATATTAAAGTATGCTTAAAGAATGTTACATTAGAACTGCTAGCCTAGTTCCCCTCTATCCCCAGTATGAACAATGACAAAGTCTGCCAGATACATTGGGAAAAGCATCTAGAATATTTAGTCTAATAAAGTTGTCTTTATACACTAGGGTTGCCTGCTTTGTGAGAGCAATGGTTTCTAGTTTAAAAGCTACGAACTTTGAAGTTACCAAAGAAAACAAAGCCAGCACATTAGCCTTCATTCCATGATGCTGAAAATGCAGGAGGGAGAATAAGGTTTAACATAGAAAATTTCTTAATCTAAATGCAATTTTCAAATTTAACCCACAGTTTTCAGCACCAACCAGATAGATGGTGGATGTCTTGCAATATAGTAGATAATATAAAATTAAGTTTTCTATACCCAGTGTATAGATAAGGTGGCTTTCACCCAGCAGTTCCTTAGACACATGAAGGGAAGGTAGCTAACAGCAGCAGGGACATTGAGAGCTTATGAATGGAAAGAATTTTTAAGAAACATTTTTCAATATCTCCCAAAATACATACTAAAAAAATAGACAGGACATCATGTCTTGTGTTGTTGAATAAGGCCTCAACATTTTAACAGCCTTCCCTAAAACTGAACAGTGATTGTCTTAGAAAACTACAGTCTAGAGTTGGAATCTCATTTTCTGGATGAAGAACTAAGATTTTCTCAGAAATGTTTAGAACGGACAAAAGATGATAATCGAGTTTTCCAAACTTTTCATCTTACCACAATGCCATGATATTTTCTCAGGCAGTTTACTATTTACCAATCCTGTAAACATAACACAGTTTTATTATTTCGACATCCTGAAATGGAAGGAAATCAAGTTATTACTTGTTCCCTTTGAATATACATATGTGTGTGTAGACATTTATGAAATCGCTGTCTTAAATAAGCTGAACTCAAGAGGATGTACTTTTTATTAGTATTGCCTCCTTATAGGGGTGGGGGGTGTCATGGGGACATTATATCAATGTTCTCTTTCTAGATGGAAGTAATCTCTCCATGAGTTACCAGGAATATATGCTGCTGATGGCCCAAACAAGAAATTGATTTAAGCAAGGCCAAATCCTTATTCCAGGGATTGATCCAGCAAAGAGTTAATATTCATGTTTCAAAGGCCTAGAAATTCCCTTAAATTTGGAACTATCTTGAATAGTATGCCAATCTCAGAGGCTTTTGTTGCTATCACTTTACTGTTTGACTCTGCCCTCAACCTTGCCATTTGTTTTTCAATCCTCACAGGTGTCGTTTTCAAAATAACCTGCCAATAAGTCTCTTGCATGTGGATTTCTGTTTTAAGAGCTTGTTTACTAGAGAAGTTTATCTAGGGTACCTGTGAATGAAACTGAAAAAACACGTCAGATTTTTCAACTATTCTCATTCAGAACAAGAAGTCTGATTTCAGTAATTAAATTTTCAAGTGAGAAGTACTTAACATTTGTTAACATTTTCAATCTCTCTCCCATAGCCAGAAATTGTCTCAGACTTAGATATCATGAAGACACTATGCAAGACATGGTCATGTTTATTCTCTAGCGTTCTCAATGCTACCTTTCTCTTCACTCTTGTGGCTTCTCATATATTAGGAAGTGTGTACAAAAGGTATACAAAGGGTGACCCTCCCTTCCATCTAGAAGAGACTACAGAACTTTAGTGAGGCATGTCATGATTTATATGCATCATGTGTGTGTACACAAATATTCCTTAAATCTGTTGTTTGTAAGACAGTGTTAAATCACTAATAATATAAACCTTATTTTGTTTTTTGTATTTTTTATCTATAAAATAGAAATATTGACAAGACTATAGGATAAGAGGGGTACATTGCCACACAATGCCACCCCCAGACCACCATATTCAATCCCCTCCCTTGATAACAGCCCTATTCTTTATCCCTCTGGGAGTATGGACCCATGATCATTGTGGGATGCAGAAGGTCTGGCTTCTGTAATTGTTTCCCAGATGAACATGGGCATTGGCAGGTCGATCCATACTCCCAGAATTTCTCTCTCTTTCCCTAGTGAGGCAGGGATCTGGGGAGGCAGGGATCCAAGACACTTGGGGTCGTCTGCCCAGGGAAGTCAGGCTGGCACCATGGTAGCATCTGGAACCTGGTGGCTGAAAGAGAGTTAAGATATAAAGCAGAACAAATTGTTGACTAATCATGAACCTAAAGGCTGTAATATTACAGATGAAGATTTTGGGTCTCCATTTTGGAAAAAGCTGGTAGGTCTATTTTAGGTATATTCCAAAGGGTCCATGACTTTACTAGTTTTTACCTGCACCGGACATCTAGTATGAAGGTGGACCAGATTATTGTCTGCAGAGATAGTGTCATAGTTGGAAAAAGAACTAGAAAGCTGCATCAGGGAAGGGAGTAGCTCCCAAATACAGGGAAAGTATATAAATATTGTTAGATGTAACCCCCTTCGATTTGATCTGGGGCCCATATTCAGCACAGGAGCCTATGTAACCTCTGCATCCCTGTAGATCTGAGGTGGCATTCTGTGCTCATGGCTAGGAACATTCCAGGCTGCATCAATTTCAGAACCCATCTTCCTCAGGTAGAAGGCAGAGTGTGTTATCCAACCTCCTTTCGGAGAATGGAACATTCCCTACCATTATTGATCCATACTGAGGGCAAGGTTCTATAGGGGCCCACAAAGGGGTCCATTATGTTGTTCCTGATGGAAACGACCAGTGGCAGTTGTGAGAGATCTGTTAGAGGTCTCGGCCCATCATGTCTGTGTGGGAATCCTGGGGCTCCCTGACTATTGCCCCAGGTGATAGAGTGGCCTGATAGTGACTAAAGTAGTCAGCTATCATTAAAGTTGCCAGTCTCTTGCACTTTTCAACTTTTGTAGTACATACTTTGTCTGACAAGGTTAGCTTTGGAGTGATTGAGGAACATGTAATAGGATGTAGGTGAGGAGGGTATCTAGGTCTAAGTAGAAACTCTTTCATTAGGTAGTTTAAGGAGTCTTTTTGGTCTTTCTACTTGCTTGTTACATTTATTCACTCACAAACTATTGTACACTTTTGCTTTAAGGTATATATTTTCTCCTAACTTATGGATACATATGTACGTATTCCCTATCTCATCGGCCTTAGTCTATATCTAGGATAAACCTTTTTGTTAAGGGGATAGTCTTACATGAAAACAATCTAAATGTCAATCAGTGGATTTATAGCTAAAGAAAATGTAGTATGTATTAAAGGTAGAATATTATTCTGCTGTAAAAAAAAAACTTCCATTTGAAATAATATGCACAAACCTTAAAGCCATAACACTAAGTAAATTGATATATAAATACTGTCTGATCTCACTTTCATATAAAATATAAAGGAAAACCAGAACTCAGAGAACAAACTGGTAGCTGTAGTAGCTGGGGGTGAGTGAAATATATGAGCTGTGGATAAAATGGCTGAAAGTAATCAGAAAATACAAACTTCTGGCTATAAGAAACATTCTGAGAACATAAAACACTACACGGTGACTATAGTTAATAGTGACATAATATTTATTTAAAAATTGCTAAGTAGATCCTAAAAATTCTCACAGCCGGAAAAAAAATGGCAAACATATGTAGTGATGGATGATGACTAAGATTGTTTTAGTAACAATTTTCAGTATATTCACATATCAAATCACTGCATTGTACACCTAAAAAGTAATACAAAATTACATGTTTGGAAGATGGGAAACATTCCAACTGTTTTAAAATATTCCCTCTCTCCCCCTATATTTAGTTAGATAATTAATTCTGGTGGTAATCATTCCCCATCAACAAGATATCAAGGGATTTCAAGCAATCAAGCATATTACTATGGAAAACTCAGGTATGGCTGAAATGAGCTTGTGTGCATAGCAAAATATGTTTCTAGTGCCTCTATCACTCAGAAATTCTTTATGGGCACCGAAGGTGGAAGGTCTGGCTACTGACATTGCTTCTCCACTGAACATGGCCATTGACAAGCCGAGCCATAGTTCCAGTCTTAGTTGGATAGGACTCTAGGGCGGTGTGGCTCCAGGACACACTGCAGAGCTCATATGCCTGGGGAGGTCAGGATGGCATCATGGTAGCATCTAGAACTTGGTGACTGAAAGAGGTAACATACAAAGCAAATTACTTAATACACAGTAATCCAAAGATAGTAATAGACCAAATGAAATCAGGAGTCTTTGTGTGGAAAGAAGCTAGGAAATCTGTTTTAGGTATGTTCCATGTGACCCATGACTTCAGTAATTTTTTTTGCCTAACCTTATAATCTGGGAAGATGGTGTTGGAGTTGAGAATAGGGCTAGAAAGCTGGTGAAAGCTCTTTAGTTCTGCATATTGTTTGCCTGAACAATGTGCTATATTGGAAAAAAATAGTACATCTTGCTCTGGATGTACCTGTCTTTTAGTTTAATTTCTGAGTGTCCTAGGATCTGCATTTTGCCATACTAGCCTTTTAAAATCAGTATTCCCTTTTTAAATTTTATTATCTTTATTTATTGGATAGAGATAGCGAGAAATTGAGAGGATAGGTGTAAATAGAGAGGGAGGGAGACAGACAGACACCTGCAGCATTGCCTCACCACTTGCAAAACTTTCCCCTGCAGATGCGGACTGGGGGCTTGAACCCGGGTCATTGCACATTGTAACTTGTGTGCTTAACCAAGTGTGCTCACCAACCAGCCCCATATCAGTATTCCTATACCAGATTGTTCACCCTCATAACCTGGTGCAGCACTCAGTGTTTCATTTCTGAGAGGCTTTTGAAGTCCTGTCTTGCAGCTGCCTCAAAGTGAAGGCAAGCAGCACTATTCATTCTTTCACAGTACACCTACCACACATTCCACTTGTTTGCTCATATGACGTTTGTTCCCTCAACTTTAAACACTATGTAGGCAGAAAGCGGGGAATTGCTGATACTAACTAGTCCAGCTGCTTTCACAACGCTTTAGAGTGTTCAGTGAATAAGGTCTAGTAACTTGCTTCAGGCAAGAGTAGTCAAAGTGTCTAAAATAATGTGAGAGCTATAGAAGTTATGGGAATGGGGACACAGTACTTTGATGGTAGATATGGTATGGGGCTAACCCCCTGGAATCTTAGAAGCTATTATTGAATCACTAAAATTAAAAAAGAAAATGGAAGTGCAGAAGATGATCTCTTCTCTGTTTTGGTCTTGTTCCCACAGTCAGTCCACACGAGATTAATGATAGTACCATACACAGTGCACTACTAAATAAGACATTTAAAATATTTTAAATGTTACAAATGAGGCAAAGATAACATCAAATAATCTAAAAACGGTTGACAAACCCACTATTAGTACAATATCTCATGGCTGATATACCACTAAGGGACAGCTCCGGGTTTATTGACAAATCTGTTGATGGACAGGGTTTCAGGAACAGAACCTCCTCGCTAAATGAGTACTACCTGTAAATAAATTAATGAAGAAGTGTGATATTGGGTCCCTGAACATTTTAAATGATCCAAATACCAAATAACTATTACTGCTGGGAATTTGTGCTTGAAAACCTAAGTTTAAAATCCCTTAGTTTATTTCAGTCCCTAATAGTTTTATGACACATAGGCATAACTTCTTCTATGGAGATACCTGTGACACATATGACTAACTGCTTGCTATCTTGTCAACCCTTGCCTTGCGGTGTTATGCAATACATTATTTTTCAACTTTTTTCGTGTTTTTAAAATTCTTAATTATTTATCTTTCTTTTCCCCTAAATGAAGACAGTATTCATACTCCTGACTGAGTGAAATGTTTTCAAATTAATGTTATTAGGAATATGAACAATTTCAATTTAAGATTATGTATTGAGATATGCAGAAAATAGAAAACCCAAGATACATGAAATGAGATTATGAGACAACCTACAGTATTTCCTAATTTCTGTCTTTAGACTTTTAAATTTACAAACAGGAATTAGTTGCAGTTGGAATCTGAAATCTAGTCTGTGGGTATTTAAGCTGTACATGAGTAATAACATTTACAATATTATGTTCTTATAACCCCAGTCTCTTCCAACATGTCAATATCTGTTTAGAATCAATTACTTACTATGTTTTTTCATATATTTATTATCACTAATAACTAATAATGTTTTCATATTAAGCCTAACTGGTTATATCCAAACACAAAAATAGAACTTTGGGTTCTATGTAAAAATGAAGTTATGTCATTCTTTTTCTGTGATGACATTGTATCTGACCATCAGCTATATGTGTCTAAGTGTTATATAAATAATGTAGAATTGAGAGCCCAGAAGTAAGACCCCAAACCTATGGACATCTAATCTTTGACAAAGGTGCCCAGACTATTAAATGGGGAAAAGTGAGTCTCTTCAACAACTGGTGTTGGAAAAAAATGGGTTGAAACATGCAGAAGGATGAAATTGAACCACAATATTTCACCAAACACAAAAGTAAATTCCAAGTAGATAAAGGACTTAGATGTTACACCAGAAACTATTAGATAATTATAGAAAAATATTGGCAGAACTGTTTTCTGCATAAAGTTTAAAGGCATCTTCAATGAAATGAATCCAATTACGAAGAAGACTAAGGCAAGTATAAACCTATGGGACTACATCAAATTAAAAAGCTTCTGTACAACAAAAGAAACCAATACCCAAAGATCCTTCACAGAATGGGAGAAGATCTTTACATGCCAGATATCAGACAAGAGTTTAATAACCAAAATATATAAAGAACTTGCCAAACTCAATAATAAGAAAACAAATGATCCCATCCAAAAATGAGGAGAGGACATGGACAGAATATTCACCACAGAAGAGATCCAAAAGGTTAAGAAACACATGAAAAAATGCTCCAAGTCTTTGATTATCAGATAAATGCAAATAAAGACGACAATGAGCTACTACTTCACTCCTGTGAGTATGTCATACATCAGAAAAAGTAGCAGCAACAAACACTGGAGAGGTTGCGGGGTCAAAGGAACCCTCTTGCACTACTGGTGAGAATGTAAATTGGTCCAACCTCTGTGGAGAGCAATCTGAAGAACTCTCAGAAGGCTAGAAATGGACCCCCTTATCTGGCCTGGCCTATCTTGGATTGAGCTAGAAGGAATTATGCTGATTGAAATAAATCAGAAAGAGAAAGATAAGTATGGGATGATACCACTCATAAACAGAAATTGAAAAAGAAGAATAGAAAGGGAAACTTAAAGCAGAATTTGACTGAGTTTGGAGTATTGCACCAAGTAAAAATTCTAGAGGAGGGTGAAGATATATTTTTCAGCTTCACTATAGGGGTTTGGGGTAGGGACACATACCTTTGGTGTTGGGAATGGTGTTAATATACACGTCTATTAACATATAGTCTTATAAATCACTATTTAATCAATATAAGAGGGAAAATAGATTGAATATCTTAATTTTTTTGCTGCATAGACCCCTGTTCTAAGTATATATTTCTTCAATCTAAGCACTTAAGGTTTCATATTGGTAACCTGATTGAACTTCCACAGTAGTCTTAAATTGTTAATACATAGCTAATAATAATTTTATTTGAAATATTAAAACATTCTTTTTGAAAATTTATTTATTTATAAAAATGAAAACACTGACAAGACCATAGGATAAGAGGGGTACAATTCCCACCACCAGAGTTCCATTTCCCCTTCCCTGGTAGCTTTCCTCTTCTTTAACCCCATGTGAGTATGGACCCAGGGTCATTATGGGGTGCAGAAGGTTGAAGGTCTGGCTTCTGTAATTGCTTCCACTCTGATAAAATATTCTTTTTTTACTACTTAAATTTTCTAAAATATATTCCCTTTTTGTATACATAATTATTTTTTGAATATTCCTGGTAGGCAAAAAAATGAGTTCAGCTATTTTTAAATAGAATTTGTGAAAATTATTTTATTCATTTCCAAAGATAAAACCATATTATGTATTAAATACATTTTGAGTCTATGTCAGGAGAAATACACATATTTTGTATCACTTCACCACATGCCTTGAGAATTCTAATAATTGGATATGTAATCAAGCAGAGTAAAGGTCACCAAAAACAAATTGAAAGATACTTTCATGCAAGCATAAGAAAAATTTAATTGAAAACAATTAATTGTGAGGTAGTGCAAAAGCACCATATTAGAGTCAGGCTGCCCTGACTTTAAGTCTCAGCATTATGATGAACTGATTGATGTACTATCACTAGTCTTTTTATCTATTACTTAGTAGTTATTTAAGTTGTATAATCCCTTTAAGATAGTTTTTATCTATAAAATATAGACAATCATGTCATTTTATGCATAAAATATCATGATTTTAGAGTGTACTCAGAAATAATTTGAAATTGGGTAAGAGAATAGCTCTTAGCTCTGTAACAAATCATAAAGTTTTGAGAATAAAAGATCACTTTTTTATTTATTTTAAAAAGAAGACATTAACAAAACCATAGAATAAGAGGGGTACAACTCCACACAATTCCCACCACCCAATCTCCATATCCCATCCCCTCCCCTGATAGCTTCCCTTTTCTTTATCCCTCTGGGAGTATGGACCCAATGTCATTGTGGTTTGCAGAAGGTGGAAAGTCTGGCTTCTGTAATTGCTTCCCCACTGAACATGAACGTTGACTGATCGATCCATACTCTCAGCCTGCCTCTCTCCTTCCCTAGTAGGGTGAGTCTCTAGGGAAGCTGAGCTCCAGGATGCATTGGTGGGGTCTTCAGTCCAGGGAAGTCTGGTCAACATCGTGCTGGCATCTGGAACCTGGTGGCTGAAAAGAGAGTTAACATACAAAGCCAAACAAATTGTTGAACAACCATGGACCTAAAGGCTGGAATAGTGCAAATGAAGTGTTGGAGGGTACTCACTGCAGACTATTTTGTACTTTTGCTTTCAGGTATATATTTTGCCCTAGTTTATGGATACTTGTGAACATATGCTCGATCTCAGGGGACCTGGTCTATATCTAGGTTTGGGGACTTGGTTAGGAAGTGACCCACCTGGAATGGAATTAGAGAATACTATGAAAGGAACAGTCTCACCCGAGTAATAAAGCTGAAGGGTCGTCATTCCACACCTGATGTCTCTGGACACAGTCTGAAGTGAAGCATGCTGAGGTGGCACTCATTACATTGATGAGGTTATGATCTGCAGATGCAATATTATTTGATATGAATTGAGGTAAGCATGCAGGAAAGTGTGCCCCACCCTAAGGTTCCAGGACTGGGGAAAACATAGGCTCTATAGTGGAAATGTGAGATTCCTGCTGTCTTAGGGTTCAAGAAGACAATGGATAGTTATTGTTATCATCGCATTATTTGGTAATTGTGTTAACATTGAAAAGTCTCTTTGTTAGGATTTGCTGTACAATACCCAACATCTTTTATATAGCTGTGCCACCAGTGACTTCTGTTCTCCCTGGTCTAGGCTTTTGAGAGAGTCACGATACCAAAGACTTGGCCTATGTATTAAAAACAGTCTGTGTTTTAAAAGTTTGAGATATTCAATCAATTTTCCCCTCTCATATTAATTAAATAGTGATTTATATGTCTACAAATTAATAGAAGTGTACATAAACACCATTCCCACCACCAAAAGACTGTGTTCCCTCCCACCCACCCACCCCTATCCCAAACCCCTTCCTACCTGAGAAGCCGAATGTCCACCCTCCCCCTCACCACAGGGCTTTTACTTTGGTGCTCTACTCTAGATTTAGTCAGATCCTGCTTTTAGTTTCCCTTTCTGTTCTTCTTTCTCAATTTCTGTTGATGAGTGGGATCATCCCATACTCACCTTTATCTTTCTGACTTAGCTCACTTAACATGATTCCTTCTAATCCATCCAAGATGGGTCAGGGAAGGTGGCTTCATTGTT